>NC_044905.1:49955626-50282054 GCF_001633185.2 Quercus lobata
TTTTATCCTCATCACTTGCCCCCTACTCCATACCTCCGTCAGACTTTGTACTGACGGGTTGTGGAGTTTGTTTTACTGGGATATCGTTCGCGTGGATTTTGTGCATTTAATGCCTTGGACAGGTGGCTTGCTCCTATTGGCTTTGCATTCGACGAGACGTCGCTTCGTCTTTCGCGCCATTTTTTTTATATATAAACAGCACCTCCCCTCATTTTTCACTATTTCATTCTTGCTGATCTTGTGGAGAGAAAGACCGTCGCCCCCCTTTCGTCAGCTTTACTTCCGTCGGTTTATTTGGCGCTGTCTTTTAGAGTCGTCCAGAAAGCCTTCATACCGGTAAGTTTTCATTTTTTCTTTCCTTCCTTCTTCTTTTCCCTTTGTTATTTTGCCTCATTAGTATGGTCGTCAGCCTAGGTACTTAGCTTAAGCCCGTCACTTGTAGGTAGTCAGATGTCGAGTAACGCGTCTTGTGAGGAGTCGTCAGTCCGCGAAGGAGCGGGCTACGACGAAACCTTTGGCTCTGGAGATGAGTCAAACTTCTCCCTTCCGTCAGAGAGAGGGTCGTCAGCCCAATCTCCTGACGACGATGAGAGTTTTGCTGAGGGAGATGAGGATGAGGGAAGAGGGGATGGAAATGGCGAGGATGGAGTGGATGTTGACGGAGAGGACAGTGACGGGGATGAGAGATCCAGTGAAGGGACCTCAGAGGGTCCCGGAGATAATCGTCCCTTCATTCTTCCTGAGGATTGGGCCGTCAACAAATTTTCGCCTGGGATGAGCGACAAAGTTTTTAGGGAGTTACGGGTTCGTTATCAAATTCCAGACCACATTCCCCTCCGTCTCCCTACAGAGAATGAGAGGTGTTACTCCGGGAGGACAGCTGACGTTGGCATGTATGACGCCATGTTTGCTGCCGGTCTGAGATTACCGTTGACGGCTCTACACCGTCATCTTGCTGACTTCCTTGGAATATCCGTCACCCAGATCGCCCCAAACGCCTGGAGGACTTTTATAGGATCTGAAATCCTTTGGGGCAGTCTTAGCGGAGGACACCGTCAGCTCACTTTAGAAGAATTCTTTCATTGTTATAGGCCTCACCACATCGCCTCGTCTAAGGGGACGTATCATTTTAATGCCAGGGAGAAAGGGCTAAGGCTAGTGTCGGATATGCCAGACTCAAACAGGAACTGGAAGAGTCGGTATTTTTTTGTTGAGGGGACGGATTGGGTTTGCCGTCAGGAGGAGTGGGCGACGATGCCCCGTGGTTACTTTGACAATACCTGGGCCTTCGTCAGGGATTCAGGTTAATCCCGTCAGCTATGAGGCTCGTGTGTTTTCTGAGGCGATGCTAACAATACTTTTTATTTCTTTCAGCTTATACCCGCCCTCACATAACTGACGAGCAGGAGGAGTTTATCCAACGGATTCTGGAAATTCCTTTGGAAGAACGTAAGTGTAGGGATTTGATCACCCTTGACACCCTTCACTTATACTGTGGGGGTCCAGATCCGTCAGCGGAAGCTCGAAAGTTGGAAGAATTTGCACGCCGTCGTGAGTAGGCTTTAATTTATCCCGTCAGTTTTTTATTCTTCCGTTACCTACCTTAATGGTGTTCTTTGTGTTGTAGAAATGGACTCTGCGAAGCAAAGGATAAGGGCCGCCGCAGCCCGTCAGAAGGAGGAGAGAAAGAATAAGGAGGCGGCAGGGGAGGCCTCGTCAACTCCAAAGGTCGTCGCTAAGGCGACGAAGAGGAAGCCTGACGGTGATGACAGCCGTCCCTTAAAGAAAGCTGCCGTCACTCCAAGGGACGAACCACTGAAGGAGAAGTCCCTTCCCAAGCCTAGTCATGGTGCGGGCAAGGGGGTGATGACTTCTGCCGGTCCCGTCAGCGAGGGCCCCTGCCGTCTCCTGACCCACAAGGATTATGCCGTCGGGGAGGTTGGGTCCCTGATTAAACCGACGGATATTGAACCTTGTGACCAGGTGGGGACGGAGGAACTAGGGGCGTCAGCCCTTTTTGACCTTACCAGGGTATGTTTACTAAAATTTTGTTTGGGGAAGCTTTGCTTTGCTTTGGTATACTTTTCAACTGACGGATGTGTTTTCTTAGGCCTTGGTTCGTGTCAAGGCCCTTCAAGATCGTTGTGTGGCGAAGGAGGGGGTCGTCACTCGAGTCCGCAGTCACAATAAAAGCCTGTTGAACCAGCAAGCTCAGTACAAGGATGCCGTCCGTACCCTCAACATGGAGCTGCAAGAAGTTAAGGAGAAGCTGACGGAGAGCAGTAGTCGGAGTGATAAACTCCAGGAAGAGGTGACGGCTCTGGGCGAAAAGCTGCAGACGGCAGAGGCTGACGCGATCAGAGATTTCAAAGCGTCGCAGGCTTTCTTTGACTCGTGTGGCGAATATTATGGCACCGGGTTTGAAGACTGCCTTCAGCAAGTCGCGTCGGCCTACCCGGAGTTGGATTTATCCGGGATCACCATGGGTGATGGAGACGACAGCCTCCGTCAGCCTACTCCGAGGCGCGACGACAGCGTGGTCCTGGCCCAGCCTGCTGCTAATCCTGCTGCTTCTGATTCTCCTGCTGTGATTGTGGATGCTGACGGCAAGAATGCTGATGTTCCTGCCCCTTAGCTCTTATTTTGTATTTTGGCTATGTATAAAACAGTTGTAGTTGTAATTTTCAAACAATCTTTAAGTGTTCTCTTTGTTTCCCTTGGGCTTTTGTTTGTGTATAGTTGTGTTTAATTTCCGTAACTTTTATATCCCTTTGTTGATGGTGGCCTTAGACGAAATTTTGGTAATTATTCTCGTCTACTTGGATTACGTCAGCTATTTTGCACTGTTGGAAGCCCCCGTTGGCATGAATGCCGTGCCTAGGCCTTAAGCTCCGTCGGCTTGATGACCGTTGGTCTACAGCCCTTGCTACTGTTTTAAGGTCGTCAATCTCTTAAATCCGTCGTTTTGATGACTCATTATTGTATGTCTTGGTTTGAGGGCTATGTCCATACAATGATCGCTTCATCTAATGGTCGTCAGCCTTTTTAGCTTCTAGCTTCGATGTTTTTAACATCATTTTAGCTCGTCAGTTTCTTAGGACTTGATGTTTTTAACATCCCCCCTTTTTTTTTTTAGGACCTTGTCCCTATGATGATTGTTTCATCTTTTAGACCGTCGGCTTTTTAGAGATTTTTTGGACCGTCGGCCTTACCTTTGATGTTTTTGACACCTTTTTGGCCCGTCAGCTTTTTAAGCCTTGATGTATTTTAACATCTTTCATGGCCCGTCAGCCTTAGCCTTGATGTCTTTGACATCTTTCCTGGTCCGTCAGCCTTTTAAGCCTTGATGTATTTGACATCTTTCATGGCCCGTCGGCTTTTTAAGCCTTGATGTATTTTAACATCTTTCATGGCCCGTCGGCTTTTTAAGCCTTGATGTATTTTAACATCTTTTATGGCCCGTCAGCCTTTTAAGCCTTGATGTATTTTAACATCTTTTATGGCCCGTCAGCCTTTTAAGCCTTGATGTCTTTGACATCTTTCTTGGTCCGTCAGCCTTTTAAGATTTCCTGGACCGTCGGCCTTTGCCTTGATGTCTTTGACATTTTTTTGGTCCACATGTTATGGACTTAGTGGTTTTGGTTGCGGACTTACTAGATCGTAGAAAAAATACACTAGTAATTTCTGAAAAAACTCCTCTTATTGCCATGCATTCAAAAAGTAATTAAAAGTAAATCCTGCCCCTTGGGCTAAAAAGAAGAATTATTGCAAAAAATTAAAGTAAATGATAGTTCTGAGGAGTGAGACTAAAGTCTTGCCGGAATGTAAAATAAAATAAGAAAAAGTTCAACTTCGTGCCGTCGCTCCTACTGGTAGTATTTTCGTAAGTGCTCGGTGTTCCATGGGTGCGGCAGTTTCCTTCCTTCCAACGTCTCTAGATGGTACGTGCCTTTCCTTTGCCATGACGTGACTCTGTAGGGTCCTTCCCAATTGGGGCCGAGTTTCCCTTGGGTAGGGTCCCTAGCGGCTCCCATGACCTTTCTAAGAACAAGGTCTCCAACCTGGAAGTCCCTGTGTCGAACCCGGGAGTTGTAATGTTTAGCCATACGGTCCTGGTATCGAGCGAGCCTTTGTTCTGCTATTGCCCTGATTTCATCTATCAGGTCCAACTGTAGTCGCATAGCTTCGTCATTTTTGTTTCCGTCGTGGTTGTGCACCCTGTAGCTTGCGAGCCCAACTTCTGCTGGAATGACTGCTTCGCCTCCGTACGTCAGCCGGAATGGTGTTTCTCCTGTGGGTGTTCTTGCTGTCGTCCTGTAAGCCCATAACACGCTTGGCAATTCATCGGGCCATATACCCTTTGCCCCCTCGAGCCGAGTCTTGATAATCTTGAGCAAGGATCGGTTTGTAACTTCGACTTGGCCATTAGCTTGAGGGTGGGCGGGGGAGGAATAGTGGTTCTTTATTCCTAGTTGCGAGCAGAAATCTCGAAAGGAGTCGTTGTCGAATTGCCGTCCGTTGTCCGAGACGAAGACTCTAGGAATGCCAAACCTGCATATGATGCATCTCCAAACAAAGTTTCGTACGTTTTTCTCCGTAATTGTGGCCAAAGCTTCGGCTTCTACCCATTTTGTGAAATAGTCGATGCCTACCACCAGGAACTTTAGCTGTCGTGCTGCTGTAGGGAAGGGTCCCATAATATCTAAGTCCCACTGTGCGAACGGCCACGGGGCCGTCATTGGGGTCAGCTCTTCGGTTGGTTGCCTAATAATGTTGCTGAACCTTTGGCACTTGTCACAGGCCCTGACATAGGCTTCGGCGTCCTTCTGCATGGTGGGCCAAAAGTACCCTGCTCGCACCAGCTTGTGTACCAACGATCTGGACCCTGAGTGGTTTCCGCAGATTCCTTCGTGTACCTCTCTCATGACGTAGTCTGCCTCTTCCGTACCCAAGCATCTTAAATATGGTCGGGAGAAACCTCTTTTGTAAAGGACGTCTTTTATTAGGACGAACCTCGCCGCCTGGACCTTAAGTCTCCTTGCTGCTTCCTTCTCGTCTGGTAAGACCCCGTTTTTCAAGTATGAAACTAACGGCGTCGTCCAGCTTCTGTCGGAGCATATTTCCTGCATGTTGCTGAGGTTTATTAGCGGAGAAAGCTGTATGAAGGAGAGTACATTACCGGGGATGACCATTTGTTCTGCTGAGGCGGCTTTCGCGAGGCGGTCGGCTCGCTCGTTTTCTTCTCTAGGAATTTGGACAATTTTAGCTTCCAGGTCATCCACTCTCACCTTTACTTCACCAAGGTATTTCTTCATCTTTTCGCCCTTGCATTCATAGTCTCCATTTATTTGGTTAGTGACGACCTGTGAATCGCAGTGGATGACTACCCTCGCTGCTCCTGCCGCCTTGGCGAGGTCGAGCCCTGCTATCAGAGCCTCATACTCTGATTCATTGTTGGTAGCAGGGAAGTCGAGACGAACCATACATTCGATGGTGTCTCCTTCGGGCGATAACAACACAATGCCGGCCCCTGCGGCTTGTCTGTTAGATGACCCGTCCGTGTATATAGTCCATTGAGGGGACTCTGCTGCCCCCTTGTCTACATCATGAGTGAACTCAGCTATAAAGTCGGCGACGACCTGTCCCTTGATGGCAGTCCGTGGGCGGTATTGAATATCAAATTCGCTCAGTTCTATAGCCCATAATGCCAATCGTCCCGCGGCCTCGGGACTGCTCATCGCTCGCCTCAAAGGCTTGTCAGTCAGGACGTTCACCGTATGGGCTTGGAAGTATGGTTTGAGTTTGCGGGCTGCCGTAACTAATGCAAAGGCAAGTTTTTCCATGGGCGGGTATCTTTCTTCGGCCCCATGAAGCGCGCGGCTTGCGTAGTACACGGGCTTTTGCACTTTCTCTTCTTCTCTGATTAAGGCCGCGTTAACTGCTGCGGGGGAGACGGCTAGATAGAGAAAAAGCTCCTCTCCTGGCTGCGACGGGCTTAGTAATGGTGGGGAGGAGAGGTAAGCCTTCAATTCTTCGAAAGCTTGTTGGCATTCGTCCGTCCACTCGAAGGATTTCTTCAATGTTCGGAAGAAGGGTAAACACTTGTCCGTGGCCCTTGACACGAACCTGTTTAGTGCTGCTATCTTTCCGTTGAGGCTTTGCACCTCCTTCACACTTCTTGGTGGTGCCATATCCAGGATGGCCTGGATCTTGTCCGGATTTGCTTCGATGCCCCTCTGAGACACCATGAATCCTAAGAATTTTCCTGCCGTTACCCCAAAGGCACACTTTCCTGGATTGAGCTTCATATTGTAGGAGCGAAGTGTGTCGAATGTTTCTTTGAGATCTCCCAGATGATCTTCCTCCCTTCGGCTCTTCACCAACATATCGTCCACATAGACTTGGACATTCCTCCCAATCTGCTGCGCGAACATTTTGTTCATGAGTCTCTGGTACGTTGCGCCTGCGTTTTTCAGGCCGAAGGGCATCACCTTGTAACAGAAGAGACCTTGGCTGGTTACGAACGACGTTTTCTCTTGGTCGGCTTCATGCATTCGGATTTGGTTGTACCCCGAGAAGGCGTCCATGAAGCTCAGCAGCTGGTGCCGAGCCGTAGAGTCTACTAGGATATCGACCCTCGGGAGGGGGTAGCTATCCTTGGGGCAGGCCTTATTGAGGTCGGTGAAGTCCACGCACATCCGCCATTTCCCGCATGCCTTCCTGACCATCACCACATTTGCTAGCCAGTCGGGATAGTATACTTCTCTAATAAAACTTGCTTCCCGTAGCTTTCTGACTTCTTCTGCTATGGCTTGGTCTCTCTCGGGGGCAAACACTCTCTTCTTCTGTCTGATAGGTGGGAAGGCGGGCGATACGTTCAACCTGTGTACCATGACTGAAGGATCTATTCCTGGCATATCTTCATGATCCCATGCGAATACGTCTCGATTGTGTCTGAGGAAGGCTATGAGCTCCTGACGGATCATGGTATTGGCGAGCGTTCCAATTTTGGTCGTTCGACTAGGGTTGGAACTGTCAAGGGGTATCTCTTCCAACTTCTCGACTGGCTCTGTTACTGTCCGGCGCTCTTCTATGCTCAAAGCCTGAACCTGATCTTCCATTTCCATCATGGCTATATAGCATTCGCGTGCGGCCATCTGACTCCCGCGCAGTTCGCCTACTCCGTAATCAGTCGGGAACTTGATCATTAGGTGGTAGGTGGAAGTTACTGCCTTCCATGAGTTGAGCGTGGGTCGCCCGAGGATAGCGTTGTAGGCTGACGAGCAGTCGACCACCAAGAATGTCACGTCCCTGGCTATTTGCTGAGGGTAATCGCCTACAATGACGGATAATGTGACCGCGCCTAATGGGAATACCCGGCTCCCGCCAAAGCCAACAAGCGGGGCGTTGGTCGGGATCAGCCGCTGTCTGTCGATCCTCATCTGCTGGAACGCTGTATAGTATAAAATATCCGCTGAACTGCCATTGTCGACCAGTACCCGGTGCATGTTGTAGTCTCCCACTCGCAGGCTAACGACGAGCGCATCATCATGTGGGTGGTGAAGGCGTCGTGCGTCTTCCTCTGAGAATCCGATTATGGGGCCTTCTCTCCGTGCTATCTTCGGCACGACTCCCGTCAGCTGAACATTTTGCACCATCCGAAGATAGGTCTTGCGGGCTTTCTTGGATGACCCGGCGGCGGCTGTTCCTCCTACGATCATCCTGATATCCCCGATCGGAGGCCTCGGTCGCTCATTGTCCCGTCGGGGGTGTTGGTCTTGTGCGGGGGGATCCGCCTTCTCTTTGCTAACGAATCTCTGCAGCTTTCCTTGTCTGATAAGGGCCTCAATCTGCTGCTTGAGGTCATAGCAATCAGCTGTGTCGTGGCCGTGGTCGCGATGGAAACGGCAATACTTATCCCTGGAACGTTTGTTGGGGTCGCTCTTCAGTTTTCCTGGGAACGTCAGAGCCTCTTCGTCCTTGATTTGCATAAGGACTTGATCTACCGGGGCTGTTAGCGGAGTGAAGCTCGTGAATCTTCCCCCCATTGGTCTAGGGCGCCTTTCTTCCCTCCGGTCTCCTGTTCTTGTCTTCTTTCGGCCTTGGTCTTGCCGATTGTCTTCCTGTCGTTCCCTTTTCCTTGGCTTCTCTTCCCGAGCTAATAGGGCATCTTCAGCGTTCATATACTTTGTGGCGCGGTAAAGCACTTCCGACATGGTCTTAGGGTCGTTTTTGTATAGGGAAAACAAAAACTTTCCCTTCTTCAAGCCATTCGTGAATGCCGCAACAAGGATCTTATCGTCGGCTTCGTCGACTGAGAGTGCCTCTTTGTTGAAGCGGGAGATGTAAGCCCTTAAAGTTTCATCTTCCCGCTGTTTCATGCTCATCAAGCATGCCGTAGACTTCTTGTATCGATGGCCTCCAATGAAGTGTGCGGTAAACTGAGCGCTGAGCTCTTTGAAGGTGCTGATGGAGTTTGGTGTCAGTCGGCTGAACCAAATTCTCGCTGCGCCCTTCAGTGTTGTAGGGAAGGCTCTACACATGATGGCGTCCGCTACTCCTTGAAGGTGCATTAGGGTCTTGAAGGTCTCCAGGTGGTCCAGCGGGTCCTTGACCCCGTCATAACTGTCTATTTGTGGCATGCGGAATTTGCTTGGTAAAGGGTAGGAGTTGACGGTGGCGGTGAATGGCGAGTCAGTTCGGTTGACAAGGTCGTCCAGGTCGCTTGATACTCGTCCCTTGAGAGCATTCATCATAACCTCCATTTGTTCCTTCATGGCCTGCATCTCCGCGATAACAAGTGGCGGAGCAATCTCTGCGAGGGAGGGGATGCTCGTGTTCTGCCGTTCTGGTTTGCTCGGGGCGTTGCTGGCCTGGGGGCCTTCCTGATTTCTCCTGTCGGCGCTAGTTCCCTCTTGCTCTGCTCCTTGGTTGTTGGGGGCTGCATTCTTCTGTCTCAGTTGCTCTTCTAGGTCGTGATTTTGTTTGGTGAGGCGCTCTACGGCAGCGGCGAGTGTCCTCACCTGTCTTTCAAGAGCAGTCGTAGGGGCTTCTTCTTCTTGAGCGTCGTTGGTTGTCGCCATTGAGCGAGTGAGTACCATGTAACTCTTTTGTCTAGGAAGCGAGAACGCGCTACGTTTCCCACAGACGGCGCCAACTGATGATGCCGGAAACAGTACCACCAATGAGTCACACGTTCCTCGTACGATCAAATGGCACCTGCACAACGAAAAGGAATAACCTAGCAGAGAGTACCGGTGTGGTACCGGCCAAACACCCTCCGAAGGTCAAGTTAGAACTATTCTCACTGCTCTAGAGTGCTAGAGAGGGTAAATTATGCGTACCTTGTTTTGTGAGGGTGCTTGGGTTTTTATAGTAGTAGATGGTTGACCTCTCTTCCTTGGAGTAGAAGTCTTTTCCTTATAGGAGTCTTCTTGGGTGTATTTTACGGGATTCTTTCCATATAGGAGTCTTTAGGTTCCTTGAAACGCGGAGAGCAAGTTATTTTACTTATATACGTAAACGGGCAGATCAACCAACTTGTAGACCCACGCCGTCAGTTTAGGATAACCCCGTCTGCCCAAGTTTACTCCCGTCTGCCTAATTACTTCTGTCAGTCTAATTTTACTTCCGTCAGCTTCAGGATGTCCGGTTACATGTGTGCTCTTCCTTTACTCCCCCGTCAGTCTTGAAGACATGCTGACGGTACAGTTTCCTCTCGTCAGCTTTGTCAAGCTTGCCCGTCACCCTTATCTAACTAGTTTTATCCTCATCACCATATATTATGTTGACATCAAATTAAGGGATCTTAGAATTTGGAGAAGTATTTGTATAATTTAGTTTGCTTGCTTTATTCCAGCGTATTTTCTGAATTTCCTACCTCGATGACAGAAATGTGGCCTCACTTTTCATTGAACTGCCAACAACAACCACATAGAATGAACTGAAAAAATCTGGATTGGACCATTCCTAGTTGAATGTTCTTATATGCAAGAGTGGTGGGAATCAATGGTCCATGCTTGACCGGTCAAGGATTAGAATTTGATCAAGAATGCTGCTGATATGGAAACGTAAAGTTTGAGACAGATATTTTCTATTCGATTCTTAACAAACAATACTGCTGGGTTCAGTTTATCTTGAGAGTTGATTTCATTGGAGGGTATAAACCTTTATTACACCTGACCTTGAGCACTCTCCAGTTATTAATTTAAAAGGACTACAACATTTGATAAAACTGAACAGACTTAATTTTATATAAAGTCAGAGTCTTGTGGTTTTGTGACGTTGCCATGGTTTTTTTTTTTTTTAATTTTTATTTTATTTTATCAGTAACCTAATTTTATATAATTCTCCTTTATGGAAAGAATTTAGATTTGAATCCTCCCTTAAACTGGGAAAATAAAATTCTACACAGATCAATTTAGATAATAATACTTTGAATTGATTAAACCTTTCCAGAAGAACACCAAACTCAATGGACTTGAAGATTTTCAGTTTATTTTTTCAACGAAAACTTCAAATCAATTCCAACATCATATTTCATTACGAACCTCTTAATTCAATTCTTACTCCGTATTGCTTAGAGATGAGGACATTCCATATCCTTAACAACTCAACATCAAGCTCGTTGATTAGGTAGCTTAGGATTGAAGTTAATTTCATGCTTTCCGTAAGTATCATTTCCAAACACTTTATCAGGACAGTCTTTAAGTCTCCATGTCAACTGTTGATAAGAATTTTCAGTCAGAAGGCGAAAACCTCACCCAAAAGAAATAATCATATATTGAAATAGGCTTCAATCTAGCTAGCTAACCAAGTTCCACAATGTTTCATTAACAGAACCAAAAGTCATTAATTCAAATATACTAGTGAAACTGATTTTCAATATTGTGAAAAATTAGTCGTGGATTTCAATGTACCATTGAGGGTGTGGCGTTAAATATTTCTTTTCACCTGCCTTAGTGCTGACTTCAACTTGGAAGTTGAAGAATACAATATTGTCAC
Organism: Quercus lobata; assembly: GCF_001633185.2. Lineage (NCBI taxonomy): Eukaryota > Viridiplantae > Streptophyta > Magnoliopsida > Fagales > Fagaceae > Quercus > Quercus lobata. The sequence goes on from NC_044905.1 coordinate 49,966,631, forward strand.
GATAGAAGAAAACTCAAGGTGGCCATATCTACACTATAACCCAAAAAGACTAATTAAGTTACAATTAAAACATTATATAATTAAGGTTTACCTAATAAACATCTCAGATAAGACTTCAGACACAACAACATAATGCACACTAATAAAATCATGTACAATATCAAATCTACACAATCTACGGTATATGAATTGATCATTATTTATAAGGATAAAGCTTGAATCCTTCTTCGATGTAATTTCTAAACTAAGGAGGTAGACCTTTTGATAGGAAGTGATGCAAGCATTGCCATCAAGAGAAACTCTTCCCAAAATATATAAATGCTTAATAAATGACATATTTAGTGATTTCCAAAACTGCAAAGATAGATCAATTGAACTATACAACCTTGTTGACAATTTGTCTATTACGGACATATACACCGATCAAAAACCATTTAACAAACCAATTATTGTCCCTAAACAACAATAAATCAGCGAGTAATAATGGTTGTGGTTAAAATAATGAACCAAAAACAAAAGCCTAATGAAGTCAAAAGAGGGGGGGGGGGGGGGGGGGGGGGTGGAGATCCTTCTATAAGGAGAAGCATATAGTTTCAAATGAACACCATAATAACCCTGTTAATTGGCTACAAACATGATGTCCTAAAGAAAAACAATTTATATGTCATGATGCTTATGAAAACAATGACAGCCCTAGCTAAAACCCTGGGGACGCTACTATGTGTTCAATTAAATTTCTTTTTGCATGGATTATAATTATATTCATCCATATTGAGATTCTCTTAATGCAAAAGCATAGTGTCCTCTCAAAATAATTGGCAATATCAAAGACTAGCATATTACATACTTGTATGTATGTTACTATATGTATGGTCGCAGAAAATAGAACCTATTTAGGTCGGACCTAAACAGGAAATCTTTAGAGAAAGGATTAGAGGCGGATAATCTTAAAGAAATCATTGCCCTGAGCATACTCCTTTTATATATATTAACAAGTTAATAATAATTTCCAACTTCAAACGAGCTGATTTTATGAATTACATATTAACATGCATAGCTCTCTCATAAGCAAGCAATTAGGGTACAAATGAAATGAAGGGGGGCTGCACATGAACAAATTAAAAAAAAAAAAAAAAAATCCTACTGATATTTCTTCATAACCATATAGTGCCTTTCAGGTTAGTTATACAGTTTTTTGGGTTATATGATCCATGATCAAACTGTAACAGCTGGTATCAATTACTCGCCTCAAACACAATAGAAGTACTTTAGTCATCTATGGTTTTCAGGGCTAGAGAGATATGTTGACTTCCTGCAGTTTTCCTTGCACGTCCAATATAACCTGCAGAAAATAATAGTAAACATGTCTAATTAGCATAATATTTGTGTTAAATGAAGAATTCCAAAACAATTCTCAACAAAATTGTAGAAATGATCTCAGGAAGATTAATAGTAATATGAAAAAAGAGTAGGGCTCAAGAAGATTATAGAGAGCATAAAGATAATACTAATATACAACTTTATAGTGGAAATGGAAAGAACAAGGACATCATTTTCTTAGTATGAATATGAAGTGATCAGGGGCTGAGGGTGATGACAGAAGAATAGAGAGCACAAAGGAGTGAGATGCTGTAGCTCCTTGCATTTCATCATCTGTGCTCTCTATCTTCTGTCAGCAACATCACCAGTGCCTCCTCTACAATTAATCAATTCTTAAAAGACTACAAATTTCACAATCGTCACCGCCTAAGCGACTTCAGCAACCAAGCCTCCTCTTATAGGGAGAAAAGCTAAGTGTCAGGACATAGAGAAGAGAAATATTAGGTGAGAGAGGGAAGGAGAGAAGAGAAGAGGAGAGGAGAGGAGAGGAGGGGTTTTTTTTTCTTGGTGTGGAGGAAGAGGTGAGAGTTTGGGATGGATTAAGAGACTTCCCAACACCTCAATTTATAGTGAAATAGTTGTGCCTTCCCTACCCTCTAGCTCTTCTCTCGTGAGATGTATGAAGGAATCAAATATGTCACCATAAATTCATGATAATCTATGCTCACACTTTTAACATTTTTGCCAGAAATATCATGATAATTATTAGGTACCTTACTTGACTGCATATTCTGGTTGTTCGAGCACAAACAAAATAAATTCGTCAAATCGAATGCAAGCTAGTCAGTGGTGTGATCTCCTTAAAGCTTAAGCAATAAGCTAGTAAGCATTATAAAATTGATAAATTACCATTTGCTCCATAGATCTATGTTCATAGAGAAAGTTAAATTTAGCCAGTTTACCATTATTCCCATAGGTCGAACATATTCTTAAAAATTACATATTTATTTTAAGAAACTCCAATTTTAATGGAACAAATTAATAATAAGAGAAAATAGTGTAGCCTTGGATAAAATGTGGTGATATCTAGATGAACAGGAATCACTTATCACACTTTTTATGTTTCAATTTATGCTGCATCTTTAATATCTGCCATTTTAAACATTGGTTATTTTATAACAAATGTAAAAAGCCGTGATTGATGGACTAAACAAAATTAATTAGTAGAATAAAATATAAAATATAAAAAGTGAGAAGTGATTTATATTCCATTATAAAAACATGCCAACTAGGCATTTAAGTTTTGAATTTAAAGCGTAACTAGACGGCAGTAAAAATCTTGATAAAGTGGGAGTTTAGTTTTCTTGCTCTCCATAGGCTATATAATATTTAACTGTTTATTGAAGATTAATTTCAAATTTTGGCCCTCTCCTTACAGAAAAGATGTTCACCAAAAAGATGCAGTAGTTATTTCTTGATGAAGGATCAAGATCATTGATCGATCAATGATCTTGATGCACAATTTTCAACAAAAGAAAGAGCTTCTTTGTGCAAAGAGGTGCACTACAATTTTTGGACAAACTGGTATTTTTTGTTTCCCCATATATACTTTGGTTGAACTTATTTTATTTGGTAAGGATCCTGATTTTGTGGTATTTATCACAATTAGGGCTTTTCGTTTGTTTGTTTTTTTTTTTTTTTTTTTTTTTTTTTTTTTTTTTTTTTTTTTTTTTTTTAAGGTAAACGTGTTTCATTTTTAATTGAAACAAAGGAAAAATTATTGACCTTTACATATGTTTCATGAGAGATAATTTATGGCAGAAGTTGTGCTAACTCTTGGCATTAGAGGAAAAGGGCAAATAAAAATCTGAATTGAGTAGTCTTAAAGCAAATTACCAAACAAATAGAGAAAAAGAAATTGTATAGAGAACTTTCCCAAAGGATAATGCTTTCTCTAGGTTCTGTGGTCACTGTGAGGAGGATGGTCTAGGATATGCATGGACACTTTATTTGAGATGTCATACTCGTATCGTATTCGTATCAAAATGATATCTTATTTATCTTATCACGTTATAATTTTTCAAAAATTTCTCACATTGTTTTATTGTACTCGTACCTGTGTCCGTTCATTCAAAGAGATGGTACATGTGCATCTATCACAAATCAACCATTCATGCCCATGTGTTCCTGGAATTTTTATATAAAGGTCTAAGATGAAAGAAAGAATGACGTCATGCCGCAATTATGCCATATTGATCCTAGACTTCAGTGCAATTCTTGTGTCTGACATATAAATATTAATTCAGCAAAACAATTTCATCAAATTTGTAAATTTGTTCTTGCAGAAAGCTTGTGTTCATGGTCAGGCATTGGCTTTTGTTTTAGATCTTCCCATATTGCAGTATTATTTATCTTTCTTCTCTGCTTAGCACTAATATCCCAAATGATGTGAATTCGATTGAATAAGAATTTGTTATACAAGCAATAACTAAATACTACATCAAATATTTACTAAATGGAATTAGATTATATAAAAGATTACAAGTATTACTACTTGTACTTATGTAGTAGTACAAGTGTAGTTAGTGCATTTTCTAGACCGTAATAAATATAAATGATATCAAAGCCAACCTAATCTATGAGAAAAACGTCACCGATAAATAGAGGAGAATGTGACATATCCTATAAATATATATATATATATATATATATATATATATTGAATATGGTGAATCTGGGTGTATGTATTGACGAGGTCATGGAATGCAAGAGCGAGAAATTGTGATATCCTGGATGTATAGTGATGCCTTTTTTTGGGTAGTACTGATAGTTAACGGTGATAAAGTTGACTAACAGTGGATTCAATGTATGCATGGACATACTCTTTGCTGAGATGCCAGCATGTGCCCATACCATTATCAGTTATAACTTCTCGTGGTGAGAAATTTTAAAGGGTCCTTAATGAGGATGAAACAACTTCTCGCGAAATGAAAGGGATTAGCAAAGCAATGCAAGTTGCCAAGAAGCATGGAAACGAAAGCCGAAAGCCGAAAGCTGAAAGCAAGAAAGCTGGGGAATTCCCCACCACTCAAGCCTTATCGTGTCATCCCTCCATATGTCAGTACCCCATGGCTCTACCCTCATAGCTTTTTGTCGGTTTTAATTTGATTCGCTAAACTTATCTCTGAATTCAAACAAAATAAATAAATAAATAAATGTATCTCGTTGCATCAACATCAAATCTTCCCTTCATTGTATATTAGCGTTTAGTTTCCATAATCAAATCTTTTCCTATACTCAAATATCAAGCCTTTGCTAGCTTTAGGTTTGTTAAATTATTTGTATTGATAGTAATGCTTTCAGAAGTGTCTTCAAAAATTGCATTATAATTTATAAATACATCAATGTTCTCTTCGATGCTTAGAATCAAATATGTTCATAAGTACCTAATTAATATTACAAACAAATTATTTACAGTTGGTTGAATAATTTCCTTATATTCTCAAAACACAATCAACGGATATAAAAGGCTTCTGATTGCAGTGGGTAATCAAGAATTGGATTTTTGCTGCGTATCCCACCACTACAAACATGGAAGAGTTTAGTGTGATTAATTACTTAATTATGATTGACCAGTCACATTAGAATGAAGAGAATTCACTTGTGAAAGAATAAAAATCTCTCTAATTGAATGAGGTTTTGAAAGGCATGATTGCGCAACAGCACTGCAGATCAAATATAAAGGCGTGTGGCGTTAAAAATAATGTTTGTTTTTTTTTTTTAATAAAGTTTTTTCATTTTATATAAATATCAAGAAAAACATAAACATTCACATTAAATTTGCACACTCTAATAAGCGTAATTTTAAGTTTGAAAAACAGGCACTAGAAGTAACAATTGAATATGTAATATTTCTTAACTTAACAAAACCCAAAATATTAGCTGAATATATACAGAAGCAAGCGCACACGTATTGAAAGTCAAAGATACCAAAACCAAAAGGGTGTTGCATGCATCAAAAAGAGAGCACTAAAGCCTGCTTTCTGGAGTGAGAATCATTGCTATCTCTAGAATTGGTAGTGTCTCATTATCTGTCTGCAATGAAGTTGGCGGCCACTTACCAAAAAAGATGTGGATGGCAGCAAATTCCTAAACTTATCCCTATTCGGTGCATTGTCTTTTTCTAGAAACAATACAGATGATTATGCTTTCCCCATTTGGGCATTGAACCCCAAATACTCATGACTTACACCTCCTACAAGCGCGTGTGAAGGACTTTTCCCACCCCTATAAAAATATCTGAGAATAAACGAAGTTGCATTTTTTTTTTTTTTTTTTTTTTTGAATTTAATCCAAGTTTTTTCTACTGAGCCAAAAAACAATTACGCACAGTTAGTATAGAAGTAGTATTTTTTTTTTTTTTTTTTTTGGGTTGAAATATTCACGTGTATACTTAATTAAGTAAAAAAAAAAAAAAAGTGAAAAAAAAAAAACTCATATTGAATAATATATAAAAGTGGGAGTTAATCTGATATAATTGCATCAAAATTTATAGTCTTAGACTTGTAGATTTAAATAATGTAATCCCAAGTAGATTGATAGAAGGTTCACACGTAAAGGTGGACATTTGTTGAAATTTCTACAAGTGATATGAGAAGTGTGGCTAATTTTTTATTTTATTTTTTGATGAAAAGTGGTGTGGCTAATTAAGTAGTAAAAATCTCACATTAGATACTAATAATAAGAGCAGAGTTAGTATAACATAATTAAACCCTAAATCATAGCCTTAAACTTTTGGGTTTGGTAGGTAGTGTAACTATAAACTGATCAATAAGAATCATGTGTGAGTGGTATAATTAGCTAATGTCATCAGATTTATCTTATATAAAATGTATAAAGCTTACACAAAGATTTATGAAGTGTCCTTGTTAGGTTTTTAGCTATGTTGGCAAACTCGTCAACAAAAGTGTCACATTAAGTCTTGTATAGTGTTAAATTATTATCTTTGCGAACAAGAGAAGCTTTAGGTTCATGGTTGAGACTGCTAAGTTTCAATTTATTCACAGCTCTTCGATCTATCGAATAGTCATATTGAATCAATCAAGCTTAAATTTTGATAGATAGACAAAATGGGCTTTTGCCCTTTTCGGGCAAATTAATTAGCTTTATACCCTCTTTCCCAAACTAAATAGGGAATTGTCCCTCTTTCAAAACTCGATTTATAATAAATCAAGTTAGGAAAAAAAAATCTGAAACCCTATAGTGACGTTTTAATGAGCCTATAGTGACCTTTTTTAAGACCTATAGTGACTTTTTTAACTCAACTTCAATAAAATTGAGTTATAGGCAATTTTTTTTACCTATAACTCGATTTCATTGAGGTCGAGTTAAAAAATTGTCACTATAGGTCTTAAAAAATGTCACTATAGGCTTCTTTAAACGCCACTATAGGGCCTAACTCAATTTATCATAAATCGAGTTTTAAAAGAGAGGTATTTCCCTATTTAGTTTGGGAAAGAGGGTATAAAGCTAATTAATTTACCCAAAAAGGGCAGAAGCCCATTTTGTCCTTTGATAGATCAAAGTGTATCAGACCTAATTCATATTTCAGCCCCTGCATCCCATTCGATCACTAAGGTTTTATGTTTTTGAGCGTCAAGTATATAAAGGAAACTCTAGGGGACACGAATAAAACTTTTGGAGCCTAACATCCTGTAAATCTGCAAATTTTGTGCCTAATGCTCTCAAAGGCCTCTACTGGTGATCAAGTGGAATGTATTTTAAACTGATGGTGGTAAATTTGCTACAATCACAGTTCTTCCAAGCACTATATCTAAATCCTTAAGTGTGTACTTGAAGTCGTGAACATGAGGTTCATGTTGTAAGATCTCCATAACTGAAGAAGTCTATGGGCTTAAAGCTAAATTAGGTTAAGTTTTATTAGTAATAGGGTTATTCAGTATTGTAAAACTTTTATGGACAAAGTTTGGTTATAAACTTGATTGTAGCCTAAGGCTACAATTTCACTTATATTTTTTTTTTATTAGATGTGAATTTTGACAAATCCACCATTAAATTACAACTTATTTCTTGTATCCTTCATACTTGTAAAATTTCTAGAAGATTAAAGATCCATAACTATGTCATCAATCAATTGCTTAAATTGCAAAGTTTTGTAGTATAAAATTATGCATAAAAAATAAGTTTCTGGATCATATAGTAAATAACATACGATTGACATAAAATTTAACATTTGTATTAAGAGTGTAAAGAGAATGTAATCGAATGATTAGATTTTCAAATATGTAGCAATGTTAATTTTTTTAAAGGAAGTTGTAGCCTTAGGCTACAACTAAGTTTGTTGCCAAAATATATCCAACTTTTATTCAATTAGTGGATTTGTTTTTTCTTGAGGGTTGTTAGGTCAAACCTCCCCCAAGGTTTTTATTGTGAAATTTATATTCCATTGGTTTTCTCTGAGTAACCAGATCATTGTGTGCTTTATTTTCCATTATTTCTATTATTTGCCCAATATCGGTGATTGGTCGTATTAACCAAGACAATGCATAATTGGATTGATTAAATACTTGGACTTAAAACTTGGTTAACAGGGATCTAAAACCCAACATCCCTTTTCTACCTATCATGTTGTTCATGAAATAAAATGTATAAATTTGTACAAAACTCATGAAGCAAGTGTTTCGTTCCCTTTGAGTTAGGTAATGTACGTATGTAATCACATGTGGTTTGGTAGAATGATCACTTTTGAGTGGTGGGGTTAGTTAGTGCCATTAGTTTTGTCCTAATAAAACGTAAAAGAACTATGTAAATATTTGTGAAAATAATTTTGTACAAAAACACTTGGAGCAAGCAAGAGCAGCTCAACATTGTCTTCAAGGAGTCCAAATGAACCCCCTAACTTGAATATCAGGTGGTTCAAATAAACCTCTTAACTTGAATTTTATATATATCTAATTTTTTTTATTACTTAAATTTACCCTTAAAAATATTTTTGCAGAACCCTAATCATAAATTAGCTTAGCCTAAAATCAAACAATAACACAAACTAGTCTATCCCTAAACCAGACAACAACACAGGTCACATCACATATCTCTCTTTCTTTCTCTTATCTGATTTCTAATATCATAGTCATTAATCTCATCTCATCTCTCTTTTCTATCTGACTATCTTAGTATCTCAAATTCTAAGAATAAAGAGTGAGGGTTTGTGAGTTGTAAGTGTCACTCTCTTTATTATAAATTTATTTTATATGTGTGTGAGTGTGTGTCTGATATTGATTGTGTGTGTTGTTGTTATTATTATTATTATTATTATTGTTATAATATTATTTGTATGAATTGTGATATGTGTGAATGTGTGTGTATAGTATAAATATAATATAACTTTATATGATTCAATATTTTTAAGAAATATAGAAGGTCTGTTACATTTGTGTGTATTGTTATCATATTATAATAAATTTTTGTTATAAAGTTAGTGATTTAAGAAGAAGAAGAAAAAAAAAAAGTAAAGTTAGTGATTGTTTAAGTATTTGATTGGTTAATTAGACATTTAGTGTATTATTTATATATAGATGAGTTTGGTTATGTGGGTCTATAACTAATATAGTGTTAGTGGATTGAGTTATGTCATTTAGTTTAAAATAATTTTATAAAACAATGACAAATAAATAATAAAAACTGCATAAAAATAAAAATATTATACAAATTGAAAAAATAAAATAGTCATGCCTACCTGCATTGACATAGATAATGACAACTTATAATGAATTATCATATAATGATTTTCTTTTTCTTTTTTTTTGTTTAATTTAAGTTTATTAATGACTCTCCTAAAATAAATTCCTGAAGCTGCCACTGGAAACAAGTTCTTCCTTTTGGGTTAGGTAGTATAATCACAAATGGAAAAATGATATTCTTTGTTTAAAATAGATCCATTTTATTTTATAATTGAAATTAAATATTAAAAATTTATAGGTGTACGAACTACCATTAATGTCCGTCTATATACTATTAAATCTATGAAATAAAATATTAACCTTGAAATGGACTCCATTTCAAGTGAAATAAAGAGGATAATATTTCAATTAGAACAGACTAGGTACGTAGAAAGATCATGTACAAGTGGCAGTGAAATAAAGAATATCCTGTTAATTTTGGTTAAAAGATCATTTTAGTGGTGTGCTTATTTAATGTCATTAGTTTTATCCAACAAAAAATGTAAAAAGAATTAGGCAAAGTTTTTGTGATTGAAATGAAATGTAATGTATAAATTTGTATGTAAACGCTTGAAACAAGTGTTTCCTTCCTTTTGTTTTAACTTTCTGAAAGTCAAATAGAACTTAAATATTTAACTGTAATAACCCAAAAATTGAATTGTTCACGCTATATGAAAAACAAAAAAAATTCCAGAAAATCGCATATACAATAGCCTATGCTTTAGTGCCTACTGCCTAGTCATCAATTCACCTTCAACTCACACTTTTGTGTAACTTTATTTTCAGCAGCCTTCTTAAGAATCTGCAGGTCAAAGAAGCGCGTGGTGAAGGATGAGCTCACAAGCGGTTGCATGATTGGTTGGTGCATGATTGGGAATTTTTCAAGAGGTTATTGGGAGAATCATTTTTGTGTTGATTGAGTTATCTTTATACCACTCCCTTTGGCCATTTGATCCGATCTTTTTTTGATCAACTTTTTCTTTTGACTATATTCTTAACTTTTAATGTATCATATCTTTTATAGCTTCCGGAGAACTCTATCACAGAATTCTTTAAATCCTCACGTTTCTTTTAAAATAAAAGGTTAAAATTATGTCACTCTGACTCAAGCATACATTATATAATAAATTTCATCAACACAATATCCTTGAAACCCACACCCTACCCATTCTCCAAAAGATGTGGTATCTCACGTAACGGTCGTAATCTACCCTCCAAAAAGCCCTTATATATTTTTCCCCTATTAGAGATCACTATGCTAAAAATGAAATATAAAAAGAAATAATAAATATAAATAAATAAAGAAATAGATCATAAATATTAAAAAGCATAAATATTTAGAATCAAGATTGAATATATATATATATATTTTTTTAAATGTTGAAAATCTTCAGTATAATCTCAAAACCCAATTTTTATCATGCATCCACCATTGAAATAAAACAAGCAGACGAAATTGGACCAGTACCCTATAAACAAACCCCACCACCCCTGCAGGGCCGGCCCCTCTATTATCTATTTATAATTAAAAAAAAAAAAGGGATGGTGGTTGGGTAATTTTAAAAAATATTGAAAATGCAGTAAAAATGTAAATAAAATACAAATTGGTATATTATGGATTCTAACAAACGATTTAGTGACTCAAAGAACAATTATACATTTTAAACTATTTCTTTTAATATATTCTAATTTAATATTATACTTATATTGTCTTAGAACTAATTTCATAAATACTGTCAAAGACTAATTAATCTGATATATTAATTAAGTAACTTTTTTTTTGAAACAATATTAATTAAGTAATTTAAAATATTGAGTTTATAGTTTTTAAATTAATATATTTCTGTTTTACCTACAAGTAAAATAATAAACAAAATACATAGTATGACCTACCGTACGTGTTGTGATATGACCTACCGTACGTGTTGTGAACTTTGATATTTTGGTTTTCTATATCAAAATTTATTTAGAATTTTAAATGGAAGCTCAATATCAACTTGAAAAACAAATTTCTTGTGAATAACACAACTCAAACCCTAATCTCTGGATTCAATTGCAACTGGTTAGATAAACTTGAATGACAGCCAAAAATAGAAATTGCAATTGGTTAGATAAGCGTGAAACAACAGCCAAACATAAAACAATTTCGAAATTTGTTTACAAGTATCGTCATTTTTTTTTTTTTTTTTTGAGAAAACATCATTTGACTTTAATTGAATACCAATTTATTCATTGAATTTTTATTTGAACAATTAAATCTTGGAATTGGATAATCAGTTTTTTTGGATAATCAGTTTTTTTTTCTTTTTTCTTTTTTCTTTGGGAGAAACCCATAATAGGTTTTTAACAAATATATCAGCCTTCTATTACTATTTTTCTACTATTTAAAGTCTAACAGATTAATCATGTAAAGTGCACATGACATAATTTCTACTGCATCATCAATAAATGTTATTATTATGTGCACACCACATGATTAAATAGATTACTTGAACAAGAAAACAAAATTCTAACAAAATATTAAATTGTTATAAACCAAATATTTAAGGATCGTAGATTCCAGTTAACTCAACTGGTAAAGTTTCTAATTATTGAATAAGAAATCTCGGGTTCAATCTCCACCTACACAAAAAACCGATTGGTGTCTTTGTTTGATGAGAAAGAGCATCATCAAGAGCGGACGCCATAGGTTGAAATTCTCTAATATATATATATATATATATATATATATATATTCAAGGCTCAAGTTGATTCTTGAATCAAGACCAAGGGTGGTCTTTTTAAAGATCCATATAATTAATCTGATCCATATAATTAATCTATGTAAAATAACTAACATGGTTACAACATAACTTAATGCATGTAGGATCGGAGGATTATACATGTAAAGTTGTGATTTACAACTATTTTATGTTGGCTTTAATTCCGTGTCAAATTTGATTATAATTTTATTCAATCTTATGTACCTTGTATTTTATGTAGGATTTCTTTGTATGGGTTGTGTGAGAGAGAGAATGTGCAGACTCAAGACTCATTGAAGATCAAAGGAGTTTTTGCAGGAAGCTTGCGAGAAGACGTCCTATGAAGTGAAGCTTGCGAGAAGACTTCCTATGAAGTGAAGCTTGCGAGAAGACTTCCTATGAAGTGAAGCATGTGCTCAGCACATTACTGGAATACGAAGAGTCATGACAGATGGTGACAGTTGGTTTTCGCGAGTGTTTCGTGGGTAAGACCTTCCCGCGAGATACCCGCGAAATATTTTGTTTTGCCATTTTGTCATATTTGATACACCAGGTCTTTACCCACACTTTATATACTCACATTACCCACATATTGAAAGGAGTGCTTTTCAGAGAGAAAACCCTAGCCATTACCCTTGAGAGTAAGAAATTGTCATACCCACAATCGTCTACATAATCCATTGTGGTTTTCCTTAACTCCTACCTCTCCATATCCAAATCCTTGAGAGGTTGATAGCCCAAACATTTACCACACCCATCCTGAGTGTAAAGTGAGGTTTTAGTGTTGCTGGGAAGCATTAGAAGAAGCCATTTGTTTGGTGGATGCAATCGGGCTGCATTGCATGATCTAGATAGCTAAAGAAGATAAGGCTTTGTTAAGTCAGTTGGTAGCAGGAGCTTGGAGGGCTCAAGTACATGGGGTAGACTAGGCTTGGAGGGTTTTTTGTTATTCGTGTACTCCAACTCATTCTCTAGTGGATCGATTTATCACTTGGAGGGTGGCGGAGAGGTTTTTCGCTGAGTTCTTCGGTTTCCTCTTCGATAACACATCAACATGTTATTTTGTGTTTGCATTCTTCTTCCCTACTCTTTTAACTTTCATTTTACTGCTGTGATTTAATGAATATGGCTTAGAGTAGTTATATTGTTTGTTCGTTTGCATTTACTCTATTCCGCATTTAGTTTAAGTTAAAGTAAAATCAACCAAGTTGTAATTTTTATTTGGGGGTCTAAACAGCTCTTGTGTTTTCACACAAATTTGAGCTTTCAATTGGTATCAAAGTAGGTATACTTGCTGTTGTTTCATTACCTAAGTGTGATCCTGAACCCTTTTTGAGATGGATCGATCTTAATCGCTTAATACTCCTCCATACTTTGATGGGAGCAATTATGCTTTTTGGAAAGTTCGTATGAGGGCATTTCTACGTTCTATTGATGATAGTGTTTAGGACGCTGTTAAGATAGGATGGACTAGGCCGAAGGCCACCAAATCCACATGGGATAAGGTAGCTCTTGCGGCAACTAATGCTAATAGCAAGGCTTTAAATGCTATTTTCTGTGGTGTTTCTCTTGACGAATTTCATAGGATCTCTCATGTTACAATTGCTAAGGAGGCGTGGCAAATCTTGGAGATGACCTATGAAGGCACCAAAAAGGTGAAGGACACCAAGTTGCAAATGCTTACCACACGTTTCGGGGAGCTGAAGATGAGTGAAGATGAGTCCTTCGACTCATTTTATGGGAAGTTGAATGAAGTGGTGATTGGGAAATTCAACTTGGGAGAAAAGACGAAGGACTCCAAGATTGTGAGAATGATTCTACGATCATTGCCGGAGAGTTTCCATGCAAAGGTCACTACCATCGAAGAGAGGAAAGACCTTGATGAGATTAAAGTCAACAACTCATTGATTCTCTTCAAACCTATGAGCTATCTCTACCATCTCAAAGGAAGAGCAAATCTCTTGCTCTCAAGACAGTCAATGAGAGATTGGAAGCGCAAGACTCCTCAGATGAGGATAAGGTTGAAAAGGATGTGGCGTACCTTGCTAAAAACTTCCGTAAGTTCTTAAAGTTCAAGAGAAATGGAAAGTCCTTTGGGAAGGGCAAATTCTCAAAATTCAAGAAGGAAAAGAAAGACTTCAAGAAGGATGATTCAAGAGATTCCTTACCGTCCCAAATGGTCACGTGCTTTGAGTGCAAAGGACATGGGCATGTGAAGAAAGAATGTCCCATGTATTTGAAAGCAAAGGGTAAAGTCTTTGCACTACCCTTAGTGACTTAGAATGGTTCAAATTTTGACTCGGAAGAAAGTTATGATGGAGAAGGAAATTACTTCGCATTAATGGCCATTGCACCTGTGGACTCATTGGAAGATTTGAGCCTTCTAGTGGAAGAACTTGGTGAGCACACCTAAGTAGAGTTTATGGGAATTGGGGAAGAATTCGATGATGAAGATGAGGGAACCAAGGAATTACAAGAATCTTATAATTCTCTTCTTGAGAAAACTGGAGAGTATGCTAGAGTGACTAAGGCAGCCATCAGAAAAATGAAGAAAGCTGAACAAGACTACAAGAGCATACTTGTAAGGTACAAGGAAACGAAGTGTGAAGTTGAGGCGCTGAATGGAGAACTAACCGAGGCCTACTCCAAGATCAAGTTTCTTGAGCTTGAAGTGATTCAAGCTAATGCCAAAGTGGAGTACGTTGCCTCCAAGAAACTTGTCGAAGTGTTTGCACATCAAAAGCCTTTTTCTGATAAAAGTGGATTAGGATATTTTGGAGAAAGTAGTTCGAGTGCCAATGTGTCCAAGGAGATGAAATTTGTTAAAGCTAAGGAACTAATGGCAGCAACTCCAAGTGATGAGAATATAAAAGTGAAGAAGAAGCCAAATGGAACTGCTCAAAAGGTTTTAAAAAACCTTAAAATCCATTTGTCCCAAGGCTAAAGGGAAGTCTTTCCCAAAGTCTTAAAGAGGTCCTTAAGTTCAACAATTCTGCCACCATTGTGGAGTTCGAGGACACACAAGACCTAACTGCTATAAACTTCACGCATTGAAGAAAGCAATTCTCAAAGGCTAAGAGGACAAGGAAAAGGGAATTGGAACATCAAGTAGTCAAAAGGACGAGAAGCTGATTCCAGTTTTGGTGATGTGATAAAGATAATAGATACCATCACTTCTTGGTGGCAAGCTTCAGCCAAAGGTTTGAGAATCACAATTCTAATACCCAATCCTCTAGGGATATCACCCCAAACACACGTGCCGTGTGGGTGAAGAAGGGTACACATGCATAAGTATTAGACCATGTCCATGCATCAATTCTTCCTATATGTTGTGACTTTGATTGGTTGTTTGCTTATGTTTCACATTTTAGCATGTTTCTTTTCAAGTTTGTTTTGTACTTGTTGTTTTTGTTGATCTTACTTTACATGTTCTATTTTTGAGTGTGTTGAAAAAATTCAAAAACCCATAAAAATTGAAAATTCTCTAAAAGGTTTGATTGCTTGTATTGTGTTTATCACATGTGAGTTTAGCCTAGTACCTTCGTACTAATGGTATAGTGCATTTATGAGCTTAGCTTGTTATGTATGCACATCTATCTTTGTGGGAAAAATCTTGACATCTATGTATGACTGTTGTAAATCGATCTTTAAGCTTGTCATGAATGATTGGTCAATAGTCTTGATAGTTTTGATACATGCATAGACTTATGCCTATATATCTTCTTATACTTTTTTATGTTTTTGCTTTATAGCTCAACAAATGTCAAATCTCGAAAAGAGATAATGAGCTGCAAAAACCGTCGCACATACTAGTATTTGACTAGGAAAAAGGGAAAGCGACTTGTATTGAAATGTATGGTGCCCAAAAAGCCAAAGGCTTACTCACAAAAATGAAATGTCAAAAATTTCAGGCATCAATCTCAAAAAGAGATGTAAAGATAAAAAAATGATCAAATGTTATAAATTGTAAAGAAACCAAATGAAAAGTTTTAAAGATATGTAATCATTTTCTTGTGAGAGGTCATATATGTTCATTTCTATAATTGAGATAGACCACGTGACTTAGTAGTAGTTTTGTATGATTTGATTGAATTGATCATTGAAGCTTCAATTTGGACTAAGAACTATTCCACATTTGATATACACACACAACACACAAGACTTTTGTTCAATGAATGCTTATTTCATTTGTGTGATTGTACATGTTCAAATGTGATGTGTATACTCAATTGCTTGTCGATCAAACCCAAAAAGATTTTTGAGTATTTTATATGTTTTTGAAAATGTTTTTATGCTTTCATGTTTTGAGTTTTTTTTCAAATTGCATTTTTCATGATTTTCATCAAAAACTCCTTTAGAGGCATTTTTGCAAGAAGCTCGTGACTAAGCTCTTCCTGCGAAAATGGGTTAAGGCAAAATATTAAAACACAAAATTCAGATAGAAACTTTCACAATTGTCTCACTACTGTTTCATGAGTAAAGTCTTCCAGCGAAAAAGCTTTGTGCTTTAAAGGCATTTTTCGCGAGAAGCTAACCTGCGAAAAGCGCGTGTTTTCAGTTTTAAAAGGTTGATGTAGATAGTTTTTCAAACTCATTTGTTTTCCCTCACTTCACCTCCCTCAAGCCTCAAACAATCCAAAACTTAATTTTACTCAAAAACCCAACAAATTTCAAGTGCAATCGTTTCAAAATCATTTCTAAGGTATGTTTATACAATCTTTTCTCTTTATTTCCTTAGATTGATCAGAAAATTTTAGGTTTTATTTGAATTGGGTTATTTTTGAAAAAGGGTTGGGAAACTTTAAATTTTGTGAAAATTTTCTCAATTTCTTGATTGGGCTTTTTCCCATTTGATTTGTTTGTGTTTGTATTGGCCAATTGTGGCAATTTAACATGTATTTAGGCAAGATTCACTCATGTTCATACATTGCTCACATGTTAGTTTTATAGGGGCACATCAAGTGTTTGATAAAATGCCCAAATGGCATTTTGGTGTTGTTTT
The DNA here is from genome assembly GCF_001633185.2 of Quercus lobata. Classification (NCBI taxonomy): domain Eukaryota; kingdom Viridiplantae; phylum Streptophyta; class Magnoliopsida; order Fagales; family Fagaceae; genus Quercus; species Quercus lobata. The sequence goes on from NC_044905.1 coordinate 49,983,433, forward strand.
GGACTCCAATGGATACCAAACTTTGGGGATTACCATGATTGCACTTGTTTATCATGTTTTGATCATTGGGTGTGTGTGTTTTACACACTTTGACCCAAATGTGCTTAGTCATGTCTTGCACATGCATCACATATGCACACCACATGCACACTTGATGCGCACACTTGCACACTTGTCATGTTTTTACATTTCAATGATGTTACATGTTTTAGCACTTATAATATGACTGTGTGACATTGTTTATGTTCCTTTTAGGACTTTGTGTTTATTTTATGGACTAACTTGGTACTAATTAAGTTTGTGTTCCTATCTTTGTGCTGTTGCAACTGTTTCTTTGTTGTGTGACTGTTCTTTTGTAGATGTATAGCCATTCCTCTCATGGTAAAGACCATGTGATTGACCTTACGTCATCCCCTGTATCAAAGAGGACCCGACATTCGTCCGATGACTCTGACAACGAGAGATTCAAGACTCCCCTGGATTCTCAGACTTTCTCTAGAATTTTTAAGAATGCGCCTATTGTGGTGGAACGGATTGTACAATTTAACACCCTAGGATCCACTTTCATCCCTAGGATTTTTACAGATAAAGATTGGGCAAATCTATTCGAAAACTTCGAGGATCCAGTTGATGAATTGGTTAAGGAGTTATACTCAAATGCTAGATTCACTGGAGTTGAACTAAAGTGTTGGGTTCGAGGAAAGGATTTTATCATCACTCCGGATTACCTTGCAAAGATCCTTTGCATCAATCGACCGAAAAATGTGGACATTTCTCCATATGATGACAGACTTCGTCCAGTGACGAATATTCTTCAAATTTTTAGAGCTAATCATGAGGTCTCAGCCAAAGGCATGTCCATTGGAACCGCAACATTTGGACCTGAACTAAAAACTCTCACATTGATCATGTTCTCCAATCTTTATCCACTGACCAACACTGGATTCATCAATCTTGAATGAGCAAAGTTCTTATGTGATCTCATCACAGGAGCTCCAATTGATATTTGTGCTCACATTTTCCAGACTATGGGGAAAACAGCAGGACGAACAGTAGCACGGATGTGTCTTCCTTTCTACAGTCTTATCATGAAAATCATAGTACTTAAAGGTGTTCGTCCGCCAAAAGATGGAACTATCCTAGTTCGTCAACACCCAATATCCATGGTGTCTCTTCAAATGAGCAAAAGTCACTCTTTTGCTGAACGAGAAAAGCAAAATCAGTCCAAAACACCAAAGAGTGAATCTTTCCCACATGCCACTCCTTCCGGTCATTGCTCAGTTGCTCACACTACCCCTAGGCATATCGAGACTGCATCTCCTCACATTCCTGAGTTGCAGTCTACTAACACTCAGCCAGGACAATTTAGCTCTCATGCCGACAAGTTGACTATCTTGGTTAAGGGTTTGCATGAGCGTATTTCAGGACTTGCTAATGTTATCTACTCCACCACAACCAAGTTCAAATGAATCTAAAAACCATTGAGACACAGTTAGATGAGATTCAACACAAGCTAGAGGAGAGCCTTAGCTATTAGTGCCAAAAAGGGGGAGAGCAACTCACTGTATAGTTTGGACGATAGCATATAGTAAGGGGGAGAGCATCACAAGAAGGGAAGTGTGTATATTGAAAAGGGAAGTTTGGTGAGCTCAAAAGGAGAAAGCTGACACATACTTTTGGATAGTCTAACCATTGTTTGGCTATTCTAGTTTACAGCTTATTATTTTTTCTAGCTAGTCGAGTTTACAGTTTGTTAGTTTACCTTTATAGTCTTTTATAACTCTTGGATATTTACATTACTTTCATTTAAAGCTTCTAAAGTACTCTAGTAAAACTTTCAGTTTATGTTCAGTACTTTGTTTTTGTATTCTTGCTTTGTAGCGTTTTTAAGTACTTTTAGATTTTGTTGCATTATCTTCAGTACTACACACTTGTGCCCTTGTTGGATCTTGTATCCTTGATGCAAATACTTCTTGTATTTTGCATTGGTTGGTGTTGGACTTGCAATTGATTTTTGCGTTGCTCTTAATTGCATTACGTGTCTGAATGATCATTTACTAGCTAAATGTTCATTGTAGTCATTCTTTTATGAATGCTCTTGTTTGATCAAGATATGCTTAATTGTTTATATATTGTTTCTTATCTTGATCGCACTTTACTTGCTCATATACATGCCGTGTATTCAACGTCATAAGCTTGATGAAAGTTTTGTTTGTGTGCGAGTGTTTCAAGTTATAGGTGTATACGTGCAAGTGCTTCACAGCTTTTAGATTAGGTGTGAGTGAGTTTTACCACTGTTCTCAAACTCACGTTTAAGTCTAGAGTTTGTTTTAGGAGTTTTGTCACGGAATAGCCAAAGGGGGAGATTGTAAAGTTGTGATTTACAACTATTTTGTGTTGGCTTTAATTTCGTGCCAAATTTGATTGTAATTTTGTTCAATCTTATGTACCCTGTATTTTATGTGGGATTTCTTTGTATATGTTATGCGTGAGAGAGTGTGTGAAGACCCAAGGCTCATTGAAGATCAAAGGATTTTTCTCAGGTAGCTTGCAAGAAGACTTCCCACGAAGTGAAGCATGTGCTCAACACATGACTGGAATGCGAAGAGTCATGACAGATGGTGACAGCTGGTTTTCACAAGTGTTTTACGGGTAAGGCCTTCTCGCGAGATACTCGTGAAACATTTTGTTTTGCCATTTTGTCATATCTAATACACTAGGTCTTTACCCACACTATATATACCCACATTACCCATATATTGAGTGGACTTCTTTTCAAAGAGAAAACCCTAGCCATTACCCTTGAGAGTGAGAGATTGTCATACCCACAATCCTTTACACAACTCATTATAGTTTTCCTCAACTCCTACCTCTCCATATCCAAATCCTTAAGAGGTTGATAGCCCAAACACTTACCACACCCATCCTGAGTGTAAAGTGAGGTTTTGGGCTGCTGGGAAGCATTGGAAGAAGCCATTTGTTTGGTGGATGCAATCGGGCTAAATTGCGTGATCTGGAGAGTTAGAGAAGACAAGGCTTCGTTAAGTCAGTTGGTAGCAGGAGTTTGGAGGGCTCAAGTACATGGGGTAGACTAGGCTTGGAGGGTCTTTTGTTATTCATGTATTCCAACTCATTCTCTAGTGGATCGATTTACCGCTAGGAAGGTGGTGGAGAGATTTTTCGCCAAGTTCCTTGGTTTCCTCTTCGATAACACATCGGCGTGTTATCTTGTGTTTGCATTCTTCTTCCCTACTCTTTTAACTTTCATTTTAGTGCTGTGATTTGATGAATATGGCTTAGAGTAATTATATTGTTTGTTCGCTTGCTTTTACTCTATTCTGTACTTAGTTTAGAGTAAAATCAACCAAGTTGTAATTTGTATTTAGGGTTCTAAACAGCTCTTGTGTTTTCACACAAATTCGAGCTTTCAATACACATTTGAAATAAATAGTAAAAGTACTTGAAGAACTTATCCTCATTTTAATTTTATTTTTAAAAATCATTAATATGGCTATACCTCTCAAGGAACTAGCTAATATACTCTCCCTTTTTTTTGGGGGGGGGGGGGTGGTGGAGAGTTGCCGCTAGTGTTGTTGTTGTTGTTGTTGTTGTTTTTTTTTATTTTATTTTTTATTTTTTAAGTTTCAATCTATGGCATCCGCTCATGATGATAGCTCATTATCGTTAGACCAAAAAACCAATTGGTTTTTGGTGTAAGTGGGGATTGAACCCCAAATCTTTTATTCAACCATCAAAGCCTTTACCAGTTAAGTTAACTAGAACTCACAACCACTATTGTTGATTAGTCATTAAAAATGAAAATCCTCAATTTCATGAGACAAACAAACAAACACTTTTTATCTCCAAAAAATAAAAATAAAAATGAGGTTTTTTTAACAAAAAAAATTCAAAAAAATATGTGAGTTATGTATACATTTTTCAACTTTAAGGAACGCAAAAATAAATTAGAGTTATACTAGTATACTACATAGGTTCTATACACCAACATGTTATCAATCACAAGAAGTAATTCAATACTCATTTATTATTTAGTTGAAGTATCACCTCATTGTCGCATAATTAGTTTGTAAACTTTTCATTGTAAAATTTGTAATAACTTTAGCATTTTCTCCCAAAAACATTATAAATTAATAGAAATCCAACTCAATCACCATTAAGTGAATAAAAAATGTTAAATTAAAGCTATTACAGGTTTTACAACAACAAAAACTTACAAATTGATGTGCCAAGATTGTGATTGATGCCACTTAAACAATATAATAAATGAATGTATGAATAAATTTATTATTATTATTATTAGTGACATGCTAGTTTGTAAAACTTATATAGTAAAATTTGTAGTATCACACTATCACTAGCTCACCCTAGATGAATTAGTTACACTAAAAGTAAGAATTAATAATAGATTTGAAAAAATCATAATATAAAAATAAACTAAATATTACTTAGGTGATATATATAGATATAGATATAGATATATATATATATATATATATATGTAAAGGCCCTTGTAAAAAAAAAAAAAAAAAAAATTCTTAGGCCTTAAACTGGCTTGGGTCAGCCCTGATTTGGTTCTCACGTATATATAAGAAGGTATTTTATTTTCTTGAACTCACATATAATAAGAAGATAAAAAAATTCTTATTTTGATATTTAAATCACTTCAATGTTCGTCACCATATGCACATAGAAACATATAGGCATTCATGTTGCTATTAAAATGACTTGAATTTTTTAAATTTTGTTGGTCAAAAATGAAAATAGATTTTGATGGGGATCAATGAAGCTTAACCCGTCCTTGGATGTCGTCCGTGACTAGATCATAGCCAAAGAAAACAATCTAAGAATAGGTGAACAGCACTCGTCCTTTAACAACAAAGTGATCTAGTTCGAAATTCCTTCATGGACGACTAGATATATAATAAGTATATATAAATATGCATAGACCAATAAATTATACTTAGATAAATCCTATGAAAAATTCTCCAAAAGTTCCACATAATCATACCACGACACATTGCTCTTACTACGTGGAAGAGACTCCTCAGACTTCGCTCCATATACTCCATTTTCTTTGTTAACCGCCCATATCATCCATGATGATAGTGGATCCAAACAAGTAGACCCACTACTAACTCTCTATAAAAGGAACAAATCCCATTCACCCAAGGTAAGTTCTAACCATCCACTATTTCCCATCCTTGTGTCTAAGAGAGAAAACTGACTTAGCCATCTAAGAGTCTTTGGCCGGGTCACACCAATCACCTTTGATAGTTCTTTTTTTCTTTTTAGAATTCACAGCCATCACTATAGCCTGAAGCATTCCAGCCTATTGATTTTTGCGTATCATCAGTTGACGTTGTTTATGGGAACAAATGCTAAAGAAAAAAGTTTCTAAGTGTTAACTTCTTTTCTCTTTCCAAGACAAAAAGGTTGCATGGTTTGAACTAGGTCAATGGCTACCAGTCTAGGACACTAGGAGAATGGAAACGCCTCCAATCACCCAAATCATGCGCCACCACCCCCTATGACTGTCCAGCAACAGTTACAGGCCATGGTAACAATGATGGCAGAACTGACACAATAGAACCAGGAGTTAACTAGAGGAGTTAATAGACAATGTCATTAGTAGCATGGTGGAGAACGGGATCAAAATTTAGAGAACGAAGGGGTTGATAATAATGCTGAAGGAGACCAGTCCAGAGGCACTGTTACTCGTAGAGTACCACATCTGGAGAGACAAATGGACCAGATGAAAAGAGCCATGGAAGAGATGAAGGATTCCATGAGGAGAGCAAACCATGTGGATGATCTCATCCATAGGATTGATTCCCCCTTTATTGCGTCCATCACAAGTCATCCCTTGCCTTCCAAGTTCAAGATGCCTACCCTGGACTCATATGATGGGACGCGTGACCCTTGCGATCATATTACCACATTCAAAACAACCATGCATCTCCAATATGTTCTAGATGAAATCATGTGCAAAGCCTTTCCTACCACTTTGGAAAGCCCAGCCAGAGTATGGTTCAGTAAGCTGCTACCAAATACCATAACTTCGTTTTAGGATTTAAGTAAGTTGTTCGTCAACAACTTTGTTGGGGGACAAAGGCAAAAGCATTCTTCGTCCAGCCTATTGAAAATAGAACAAGGAGAAAATGAAAGCCTGTGTACTTTTATCAGCCGTTTTAATAGAGAAGCTTTGTTGGTGGACAAGATGGATGACAAGATCCTCTTGGCAGCTTTCTACAATGGAGTTAGTTCAGACCAGTTTATTCATAAGCTGTACAACCAGGAGCCTCAGACGATGGTTGAGTTGATACATTCAGCCTAAAGTTTCATGAATGCAGAAGACGCAATTATTGCCAAGAAGAAGAAGAAAGGTGAATGACTAGAGAATGGTTATATAAACCATCCAGAGCAAGGTCCTCGTCCAAAGAAAGCCAAAATAGGGGATAAAAGGGATCGCGACAACAAGAAAGCAGGGTTGTCTTCTGGACAATACTCTAACTATACTCCCTTGAATACTCTGCTTGATCAAGTATTAATGCAGATCAAAGATGATCCATCCTTGAAGTGGCCCGAGAAGATGAAAGGAGATCTTAATAAGCGGAACAAAAGCAAGTACTGTCGTTTTCACCACGACCATGGACATGATACGGACGAATGCTATGACTTGAAGCAACAGATTGAGGCTTTTATTAAGCAGGGAAAGTTAAAGAATTTTTTTGGGCGAGACCACAAGGATTAGAGGCAGCAAATGAAAGGCAAAGTAGAGGAACCAGCACGCCCACCGCTTAAAGAAATAAGGATCATTGTAGGAGGTACATCAACAGGAAGCTCGTCTAAAGGCAAGAAGACCTACCTAAGGGAAGTCCAAAATGTTCAAATATTTGGACAACCACCAAGGATGATAAGAGAAGATCAGCCCGCCATTACTTTATGAACGAAGATGCAAAACGACTGCACCATTCTCATGATGATGCAATTGTCATTACTTTGACGATTGCAAATTATACAACTAGAAGGGTGTTAACAGATAATGGGAGTTCAGCAGACATCCTCTACTATCCAGCCTTCTAGTAGATGAGGATTAACAAAGAATTACTTCGTCCAGTAAATGTGCCATTGATTGGGTTTGAAGGAATGAGGGTTTTATCAATAGGCATTATCTCTCTACCAGTTGTGGTTGGCTCTTACCCACAACAAATCAATAAAAAAGTGAATTTCCTTGTTGTAAATTGTTCATCTTCATACAATGCTATTATTGGACGACCAACTTTGAACAATTGAAGATCTGCAACGTCCACTTACCATTTGTCTGTTAAGTTTCCAATGGAGTATGGCATTGGAGAAGTACAAGGAGATCAATTAGCAGCTAGACAATGTTACTTAGCAATGATGGCCATGGACGAGTAAATGCAAACAATGAGCATCAAAGAAAGAATAACATTGGTGGAGCCAATTGAGATATTGGAAGATGTACCATTGGACAAGTCCAACCTAGAGAAGTTTACCAAGATTGGAACAAGTATGGGGGAGAAGAAGAAGTAGGAACTCATTGGATTCCTTAAGTAGGGTACAAATGTTTTTTCTTGAAGCCATGAAGACATGCCTGGGATTGACCTAAGTGTGATTACTCATCGTCTAAACGTGTCCTCGTCCTATAAGCCTATTCGTCAGAATAAGAGAGTGTTTGCCCTAAAACGAGATAATGCCATCAAAGAGGAAGTCCATAAGTTAGTCACCACGAAGTTCAAATGGAGGATGTGCGTGGATTTCAAAGATTTAAACAAAGCATGTCCAAAAGATAGCTACCCTCTTCCACGCATTGATCAGTTGGTGGATTCAACAGCTGGACACTAGTTGCTAAGTTTCATGGATGCGTTCTCAGGGTATAACCAGATTAAGATGGACGAGGCAGATCAGGTGAAAACATCCTTCATCACAAGCCAAGGTTTGTTTTGTTATAAGGTGATGCCATTTGGTCTGAAAAATGCAAGGCCTACCTACCAGCAGCTAGTTAACCATATGTTTCGTCCACAAATTAGGCAAAATGTTGAAGTATATATGGATGACATATTGGTAAAGAGTGCGAAGGAGATGTAGCATTTGGACGACCTTCAAGAAACCTTTGATACACTTAGGTGATACAAGATGAAGTTGAATCCAAGCAAATGTGCCTTCGGAGTTGTGTCAAGAAAATTCCTTGGTTTCATGGTTTCCTAGAGAGGGATTGAAGCAAACCCTAATAAGATCCAAGTAATTCTGAACATGGAGCCCCCAAAGAATGTCAAAGATGTCTAGAGCCTTACTAGATGAGTAGCTGCCCTTAACAGGTTTGTTTCAAAATCTACTGACAAATGATTACCATTTTTCAAAGTGTTAAGAAAAGCATTTGAATGGACGGATAAGTGTCAACAAGCATTTGAAGACTTGAAGGCTTATCTTGCTTCAACTCTGCTATTAAGCCCGTCTAAACCTGGAGTAGAATTGTATCTCTACCTAGCAGTATCCCCTCATGCAGTAAGTTCAACCTTGATCAGAGGGGAGGGGAAGGTACACTCATCTACTACACTAGCAAAGCTTTAAGGGGAGTAGAAGAATGATATCCACCCATGGAAAAGCTTGCATTTTCATTGGTGACAGCAGCAAAGAAGCTCAGGCCTTATTTTCAAGCTCATGTAATCAATGTCTTGATAAATCACTCGCTAAAAAAGGCCATGAACAAGTTAGAGGCTGCTGGACGACTAATCCAATGGGCAATAGAACTTAGTGAGTTTGATATGCAATACAAACCAAGAGAAGCAATAAAAGCTCAGGTCCTAGTAGATTTTATTACCAAATTCACTCCTGCTAGTAGCAAATAAGATGATGAACAAGAGGCAAAGCAGTGGGTCGTCTATGTAGATGGCTCATCCACACAACATGTAGGAGGAATTGGAATAGTTTTACGCCCACCAGAAGGGGATCATCTAGAGTATGCAGTTCGTCTATAGTTCTAGACAACTAAATATGAAGCTGAATATGAAGCCCTGCTTCAGGGCTTGGGGTTAGCTAGATCACTTGGAGCAGACTCTATCCTTGTCCAGGGAGATTCGCAGTTAATAGTGGGCTAAATAAATGGAACATGTGAAGCTAAAGAGGAATGGATGAAGAAGTACTTGGGTAAAGTTAAGCAGTGCATTAAAGTCTTCATAATAGCTCAATTTCAGTAGATACCAAGGGAGGATAAGATGGAAGCTGATGTCCTAGCTAAGACGACATCTGCAAATGAAATGATGAGTGATCAAATCAAAATCCAGTACATCCCAAGTATTGACATTCCAGAAGTACATCAGATAGACGGAGTATCCAACTGGACCACTCCAATCGTCTCTTATCTTAAAGACGGACTCCTCCTAGAGGATAAGGAAGAAGCAAGGAAGCTAAGAGTGAGGGCAACGAGGTTTGTCCTTATGGACAAGGTGTTATACAAGAGAGATTTTTCTCAACCCTACTTAAGGTGTTTAAATCTAGACGAGTCTCTCTATGTCTTGGTAGACATCCATGAAGGGGCTTATGGAAACCATTCAGGGGCTAGATCCCTCATCTACAAGATGGTTCGAGAAGGATATTACTGGCCGTCTATGCAAGCGGATGCTAAAGCTTAGGTTAAAGTACGTGATAAGTGTTAAAGGTACAACAACATACCTTGGCAACCATCAGAGTATCTTACTCCAATGGTGGCCCCTTAGCCCTTTGTCCAGTGGGGACTTGACATCCTTGGTACCTTTCCCATGGGGATGAGACAAATGAAATTTTTCATAGTAGGGATTAATTACTTTACCAAATGAGTGGAAGTGGAGCCCGCGGCGAAAATCACTAAGCAAAATGTCGGAAACTGGAAGAACATAATATACCACTTCGGAATTTCTAGGGTCAGACAACAGATGCTAATTTGACAATACACCTTTCAGAGACTTTTATGAGTAACCGGGGATTAGAAACCATTATTCCTCACCCTCCCACCCACAGGACAATGGACAAGTTGAAGTTGCAAACTGATCATTGCTAAAGATCGTCAAGACCTAGCTTGAGGGGGTAAAGGGGATATGGTCGGACGAACTACCCAGCGTCCTTTGGGCGTACATGATGACAATAAGGACTCCAACTGGAGAGACTCCTTTTAAGTTGGCATATGGAAAGGATGCGGTCATTAGACATGGCAAAACAGGCAGGTTGGGTCGGGTTCAAGTCAGGTCAATTGGGTTACTGGTCAAATGGGTCACGAGTAAAAAACGAGTCATTTTAAGCAGGTTAAAAACAGGTTTGGGTCAATCGGGTTGCCGGTCGGGTCGGGTTTACCCGTATTTTTCACATGAATTTTTTTATTTTTATTTTTATAAAGAAAACAACATGTATTTGTCATTTGCAAAGTTATGCAACAAATTACTTGATGTAAAATGCATTATTTTAAATTCACAACTTATATCAAGAATGAACTCAGTTAAACTTATTAATACTTATTCAATAATTTTAAAATTATACAAATCCTAACATTACTATCTAAAACAAAATAACACAAAGATAAGTAAAACAAATACACAAGTTTTATTTCTACACAATATCAACATCCCAAAACATAAAACAAAATTACAAATGACTTATCGGATAACTCATTTGATAAAGAATAAAAACATATAAGAAATTTACAATCTTGAAAATTAATTTTATAATCTATTATCAATTGTAGTTGACACTATTTCAATTTGAGATATACACTAAAGTTTGATTGCTTACTTAGTTATACATAGTCTTTTTTATGAATATCATATCATTGTTAAGCAACACATACTCTGGGAAATATCATAATTTATTTTGAAAAGCCGTTTATTTTGGAAATAAATTGTTAAAAAATAGGTCTAAGCATTCATAATTTATGCTAATTTGATACTTTGACTTCATTATTTTCACACTTGTGAATGTTTCTCACACATATCTACAATTTTAAATCTATATTTTTAACTCTACAAATTATCTTGGCATGTACTTTGCTATTTGATATCTAAAAATCTTTACTCATTACAGAATGCTCAACTACATGCATTTATTTTTCAATTAATTTGCATGCAGTTATGTAAATGTATCAATTGTTTCCTTAAACCTCACAATAAATAATTAAACCAATATTGTCTTTGTAGGGACCAAGTATGAGACTTCTGGGCCTTAAATCACTTGGGCTCACAATTTATTTGTAGTGGGCTTGAGGATTTCCTACTCTGGGTCGTTCTCGGCAGAGAGACTCAAAGCAACACTTAGTTAATATTTTCTCACTTGACTGTTTTCTCTCAGTGTTTCTGAACCCCTTCTTCTCCCAAATTTCTTCTATTTATAGCCAAGGTTAGTGGGGAGATCATGATTATAGCCACCGTTAGTGCTACTGAAGGTCCAATATTATCTGATTAAAGTAGATGTTTAGGTGAGAGGGCGGTGCAGCATTTATGGCCTTGGAACTTGGTTCCAGTTTGATCGATTATGTTCGGCAACTCAGTTTCCCGTGCATATCATGATTTTCCCAGACACGGCTCATACGCTTGCCCGGGAAAGTTTAACCGATCACCTCTTGGAATTCAATACCCAAAACTTGTTTTTTACATTAAGGCAGTTTCAAGAAGGGCATGGGGTAACTGGACCTTTCCACTGGGCCTGTGCCCAAGGCCGGTATGGGCCTGGGCCCAGGGCCTGTATGGGCTTGGGCCCAAGGCCAGTATGGGCTTTGGGATCTCCGTGCCGTACAGTCTTAATTTTACTCTTTTTTTTACCAAAATTTTTTTAAAAAAAAGTTTTAAAAAAATGGTTCGAGTTTGGGTCGGGTCAGATTGACCCGCAAAAACCATGGGTTGGGTCATGGATCAACCCATTTTTTCTTTGAGTAAAAAAAATCGGGTTTGGATCAAGTATTTTTTGGGTCGGGTCGAGTTAGAAAATTCTGACCCGTTTTGCCATGTCTGCGATCATACCCGCGAAGGTTGGTCCAACTAGCTACAGGATGGCTCACTACAACGACGAAGAGAATTAAAGGCAACTTCGTCTAAGCCTTGACCTTATGGACGAGGTGAGGATGGATGCAGAATAAAGGGTGGCTCGTTACAAAAACTTGATGTCCAAGCATCATGATGCACTGGTATGGCCAAGACAGTTCAACATCGGAGATCTCGTCTTAAAGAAAGTGTCCCTGGCTACAAAGGATCCTGCTCATGGAAAGTTAAGGCCTAACTGGGAAGGACCATATAGAGTCATCAATTCCAAAAGACGAGGTTCATACTACTTGGAAGCCTTAGATGGATAAAAGCTGGAGTACCCATGGAATGTGGAGCACTTAAGGAAGTACTACCAGTAAAGAAGACTCATCGAGAAGGTTAGCATGGACGAGTGTAAAGATTGCTAGTGATTTCTAGTAGTTTATCTGTTATCTTTTAGCACTTATGTTTTTCAACAGTATCTAATGTTTTCTAGCATTTGAATTCCCTAAAAAGTACTAGCTACTGGCATGTGCTATGGATGATGTCATGAACAAAGTCCTTGTATATAAAGTAATTTGAATTCCCTGAAAAAGGACTAAGTACTAGCATAGATGATGTCTTTGAATTGCTATGTACTAAGTTCTTTGATGTTTATGGACAATGTTATGTACAGTTATTATATATAAAGTTACTTGAATTCTCTAATTTAAGTGTAGTGTGAAATTAACGTCCATATCAAATTAAAGACGTTTAAAATCACTGGACACGGAGATATATTTCCATGAGCCATCCTTAAACGAGGAAAAGGCAAATTTCCATAAAACCTAAGGCAATAATAATAAGTGCAAAGGGAACAAACCTCCCAGTACACTCGTCCAAAAAATTAAGGACAAAGAAAAGCATGCATGCTACACTTTTTATGGGCAACACGTCCAACCTACCAAATAATCCAAGCTATGGATAAAAATAATAACCAAAGAAAGTTCCAAGAATAAGTCTAAGGACGAGGAAAATATACATTACAAAATGAAGTCCTAAATATGGACGAGAAACACTTGGAATTAAATTTGGCAATAACAATATGGATAAAAGTGCATTCATAAATAAAAAGGGTAGATGACTATCATCCAAAAACTCTTAAGAAAGTTAAGCCTAAACAAGACAATTGTATCAAGACTCGTCTTTAAACATGAACGAGCCAAATGTACTTGGATAAACTTAAAGTGGTCCAAAACAACAGACCCTTTCTAAAAATTAAAAAAAAAGAAAAAGAAAAAAGAAGAAGCAAGGAATAGAAATCATTTCAAGGGGATAAACCACTGGGGAATCACCACCAAACTTTAGGTCATCATTAGCAAACTGAGTAGAAGCATCGTCTTCAACATTAATGTCTTCAAAGCTCATCTGAAGAAGAGAGCTCTCAGCAGCAACACGGAGCTTAATAAGGCTGAAGTCTATCTCAGGGAAAAGCTCAAGTGCGTCCATATGGAAATCTTCAAATCCCGCAACGTAGTTCTTGTCCAAGAGGTCAGTGTACTCATTGGATGCCTTGAACTCTTTGAAAGCTGCTTCTTAGGCCTCCCTAAGAAGGGTATAGAGCTCGTCGCTTCTCTTCTGCGGATGATCAAGATGATTGTCCTTCTCAACAATGTCTGCTTTAATCTCTTCGACGAGGCTCTTTAACTCCTTCACTTCTTCATCAAGTTTAACCCTTACTTCAACCTGACGACTAGACTCTGCCTGCATTTCACGAATCGTTGCCTACAGTCTAACCCTTTCATGGTCCAACTCATAAGCTTGTCTGGACGCTGCCATAAACTTTGACATAGCCTGTATAAAAAGAATTGGATGTGAGATAAGTAGACGAATATATCAATTCATAGATGATTCAAGACAAAGAGAATACCTTGAAGAGATCATGAACAGTGGAATGCTCAAATTCCTTCACAGACATGTCATTACACACAGCAGCGTCCTCTTCAGTCACAGCTTGTTGGTACCTTTTCCAGGGAAGATCTCCGTTCTCAAGAAGATTCATGGGAGCACTTTTGGAAGTTTTGGACGAGGTAACTTTAGGATTGGATGGCTTCTCGTCCAGGATTTACACTAAAGGTAGTTTGGCAGGAGCAAGAGGGACGACCAAACTAGGTTTGATGGCCCTAGATTTGGATGACTTATGCTTCACCTTTTTATGACCTAGATGGCTTGGAAGACTCCCCATGTCAATCGTCTTAGACAAGGTCTTCCTTTTATCCCTCACTATTGGAGGAGGTTGGGAATGAGTCCCTTCTTGCATAGTTTCCTCGTCTGCCAATCCCTTCCCCTTATTTTCTTTCATGGTTGCCATTCCTGTAAAGAATAAAAATGTTAGGGTTTGGACAAAACAAGTAATAAAAATGAAAAGGAGAAAACTTACATCTTCTATTCGTAAGCTCATGGGCAAGCGCCTCTTCAATGGGTTTAGGGCCAAGTCCCCAACTCGCAAGATGGCGAAGTGTCACTAAGCAGTGAAACTTCCTATCCGCAAAAGAACGAGCTCACTGGAAGCGATCTAAATGGAATTTGGACAAGATAGGTTGTCTTACAACTGTTTAAAAAAAAAAAAAAAAAAAAAAAAAAAGAAAAAGAAAAGAAAAGAGGTTAGATGAGTACAGCGAAAGAAATGAAATAAGTATTGAAAAAGGGACATACCCTCTAGACGAAGATTCCCCATCTCACCAGTATAGGGAGGAAATGGATCTCTGTCTACCTCAATAGGGTTTCCTACCTAAAACCCGAAGACGAAGAAGAACTCCGTCTTCCACTTCCTATCAGACGTGGGGAAGGACTTCATCAATCTATAGTTTGAACCTCTAGCTGAGAATTGGTAAAAACCTAGGGATTGACTAATTTCAGAGGGCTTGTAACAATATAGGAACTCGTCCACAGTGAGAGGATGGTTCCCATCAAATACTTCCTTCCATAAAACTTGCATAGAGATGATAAGCCTCCATGTATTGGGATTAAGTTGGTTAATTCCTATGGAAAAAGCATTAAGAGCCAACCTAAGTCCTCCTAGAAGGTAAGCCTCATAGATACCTACCCCAAAACAAGGATGACTACACCATTCACTATGGACAGCCAATCGAGGATTGGTCGTCTGGGATCTGGTACCAACTCCTAAGGGAAGTAAGTTTTTTCTCTTTAGCTTTAGAAGGAATGCCTACTGCACAGCTATATAGAGTCTCTTCTTCATTTGAAGAAAGAGACAAGGGGGCACTAGTGGATGTGCTAGCAAGTGACCCAGAAGCCATCCTTGTCCTCATCTCCTCTTGAAAAATGTTTAAAGGAACTCCAAGAACCCTAGACGTGTATTGCTTGTCCGTGGTGTTTCCCCCAATACTACTGTTACTACTACTATTAGTGCTACTACCACTAGGGCTACTATCATGGTACTTGTCTATCTCCCTATCATTGCTATTGCTAGATGAAGACACTATGATTTCAGACATTTTAAAAGCTGAAGAAAAACCTAAAAGACAAGAAAAAGAGGATACCTAGCTCTAAACGAGGATGACTAAAGACAGAAACTCCTAGACGAGGCGCTGGACGACAAAGGTCAGAGGAGAAAATATAGGAAATGTGAGAGGGTAGAAGAGGAATTCCACTATTTATAGGCGACAAACCCAGTCACTTAAACGATGCAACCAACCAAACGAAGCCACGTGGCACTTCCCTCGTAGAACGAAATGACATTATGAACGAACCTCGAGATTGCACCATGTGTCAACATTTAGGGCAAGGTCTAAAAAAAAAAAAATCATCACAAATCAAAACAACAATGACATACAACACAAGGACAAAAGGGCAACTGATGGGGATTAATGAAGGTTAACCCGTCCTTGGATGTCGTCCATGACCAAACCATGTCCAAAGAAAACAATCTAAGAATAGGTGAACAACACTTGTCCTTAAACAACGAAGTGATCTAGTCCAAAATTCCTTCATGGACGACTAGATATATGGACGAGTATATATATATATATATATATATATATGCATAGATGACTGAATTATACTTAGATGAATCCTACGAAGAATTCTTTGAAAGTTCCACATAATCATACCATGACACATTGCTCTTACTACGTGGAAGAGACTCCTCAAACTTTGCTCCATGTACTCCATTTTCTCCGTTAACCGCTCATATCATCCATGTTGATAGCGGATCCAAACAAGTAGACCCACTTCTAACTCTCTATAAAAGAAACAAATCGCATTCACCCAAGGTAAGTTCTAACCATCCACTATTTCCCATCCTTGTGTCCTAGAGAGAAAATTGACTTAACTGTCGGAGGGTCCTTGGCCGGGTTACACCGGTCACCTTTGATAGTTCTTTCTTTCTTTTCAGGATTCACAGCCATCACTACATTCATGATTCTATCCCTTACACTTGTGTTTTATGTTCTCCCAATCGTTTTTTTTTTTTTTTTTTTTTTTTTTTTGATTCTTCAATCCCTCTCTCTATGTCTTATTCTCTTCTTTTTGTTACTCAAGGCCCTGTAATTATAAGGGAGAAAGGACTAGATTCCTAGGAATGGTTGGACGAGATAGTGGATCTTCGTCAAATCACCCAAATTGTTGTCAAGTCTAAAAGCGATAGGTAGGCGTGTGTCTAATTCCAAGTTTTCAGATGAGTCATTTAGCATTTATTCCCTTGTACTCAGTCATCAGTTTGTAGGGGCAATGACCTTTTCAAACCTTGAACGGAGGGATCCTTCAATCAATTGTTCAGCTCAGCTATTGCTTGGAATCATCTTCTTCCTAAATCCTAAAGATACTACATAGGAGATGTTAGTTGAGCTCGAGTTCTTCCCATTTGGACCTTTGGATAGTGTATGCATAATTGGTTTTGCATAGTCGAATCGAGTTGGCCATCCTCCTTGGACATGTTGTCACCTTTATTTTTTTACAAAATATCAAAAAATATTTCAAGAACTAGAAGCCTTTCATATGAATATTAGATCTCATCATAAATTTAGTTAATATAACCTAAGCATATTACCTCTCTACTATTTTTGCTTTTCATTTTCCCCTTTCTAATACATAATTCTCATCATCCAAATTTCAAGAATATTACCTCTCTCTCTCTCTCTCCTTTCCCAAATTTTCTAGATCTCCCCTCTTGTTGGCTATTTCCTCATTTTATCCTCCCCTTTTCTTCCTTTTCAGCTGTGTATCTTTTAGCTAGATTGGGGGAGATACTTGTCTCATTAGACATCTCCCTGTCATTTCTTGATCATGAAAGCAGACTTTTGGGGTGTTTCTATTTTTCAAGCTAGTCATTCCGCATTTAATAAGGATGATATTAGGTAGAACAACCAATTAATTCAGATGTGACTGCTATGTTGGGCTCTGCGTCCTCTTCTTCGCGTTCCTCGAGGATAAGAACTGAAGCTGAGTCCTTGGTGAATCCATTGATTGCTTCTTGGTTAGGTTATCATATCTCGGGACAAACTTGTTTCTCGGATTATCTCCGCAACCAGTCTTGGGTTTTCTATGTTTGGATTTGGGTCGAATCCTTACTTCAAGAGTGTCTCTTCTGTCTTTTCCTCTTTAGCCCAAAGTCCACAGGGCAGTTGTGTTCCTACCCCGCACAATATATATATATATATATATATATATAAAGAAAAATTTTCCCATTCCACATCGATGGTTTTAAAGATTTAAAAGGTTATAACAAAAAGGATGTGAAAAAGAAATAAAAATAAAGATACCAACGTTTTAATTGAAGGAGAAAAACTATTGTTATTTTTTAAAAATTTTAAGATCTCAAATTATTTATGTAATAATATATTATATTTAAAAAATGATTATTGTAGGGACTGGGTTCGCGCACTTCTTTCGTGGTAGAAGTGGATACAAGCCCAACTAGCCCAATACAATAAATTTGTAGAGAGTAGGTTCAAGAGTTGGGTTTTAGTGAGGAATGCAACGACCGGACATGGTCATGAATGGGTTGAATAACAGATACGTAGGCTGAAAAGGGAAACTTCATCCTCGGGCCTCTGGTCCTAGGAGTTTAATGTTCTTATTATTTCCTTTACGCTAGGTTACAATGGTCCTAGAGATGGTACATAATGCTGCTCACCTCCCTCTCTCTCTCTCCCTCTTTTTTCTTTCTCCCTTCTCTTCCTCGATCATCCCCTTTTATGGAGGAATTTTTACATTATATAGCCCTTCTCAGTCGATCCTGACCTTCCATTTGTTGATCAGGCAGGTAACTACTTGAGTGCTTGTCCTATCAGCCGCCTTTCCCCCACCTTCAGTTAGTTACAGTAACCGAAGCCACACTGTTCAGGGGTCCTGTCCCCATTAATGTGGCCAGAACGTTTGTTGGCGCATTCAATGCGGAGGTGACAGTTTTTCCTTGAACCGCTCCTACACTGTACCCCCATGCGCGTCCTACTGTACTCGCCCTTTCTTCTGAGAGAACTCAGGGGACTGCCTTTGATGGCGTGCCGTTCTTTCCTTCTAGATTTTGGGATGCCGATGACAAGATCGTCCACGGCTACATCTCTAGGCCATTTGGACTTTCGTTGCATGTCCTCGGCGCGGGCCTTGGGCTCTAATGTAAAGTGGGCTGGGATCAAAAATTCTCTGGCCCCACAATAGCCCCTCAAAATCCTGCTGTTTGGCTCCTCGGACGGAAAGGAGGGTTTTGATGACATCAGGCCTCTGTCATGGCTTGTCAACCCTTGCCATCTATCAGTACCAGAGCCTCTTCGTCTGCCTGAGACATGTTCCTGGCGCCTTGGTATGTGAAGCGCATCTTCATTAAATGCAGGCGGCTCTGTGCTCCCCACGTTCAACGGTGCGATGGTAATCCAACGGTGGAGATTTCCTTACCTTTATAGGCGGGAAAATCCACACAGTTACTTTTAATGGGAGGTATAAATAATCTTTAGAATTGATTTGTCTCTTCACTTTCGCACTTAAGAGTTCTGGCACATATATCCTGGGTTCAGTCAAACTTCCATCCAAACTCAAGCCTCTCTCCAGCATAAAAAGCCCGTCCGAGGAACTTTTCCTCCTTTCTGTAAGTTTTCCGCTCACACTAACTCTTGTTTTCTTTCTTCTGGGTTTATATTTCTCTTGTCCCTCTTCTTCTCCCGTCATCCCTTGAGTCTATTTAGCAGTTTCTAGAGATGGGTAAATTAAAAAAGTTGGTTGAGACCGAAGAGGCGATGGAAAAGTTCATCGCCGACTATAGGATACCTCCCAAGTAGGTTTGAGGTACTGTAAGGAGGGGGAGTGGCATCTTAAGAGAAGAACGGGCGAGGTGGTGATTCCCCTTCTCGCCTTTATAGAAGGGGGTGTGAGAATCCCATGGGGCCGATAATGAGGGGTTACCTTAGGCATTTCCGATTAGCTCCCACCCAGTGTGCTGCTAATGTGTTTAGGATCCTGGGTTGTGTGGACGCCTTAAACGAAAAAATGGGGCTAAGATTAACCTATCATGACGTAAACTGGTGCTACAACCTCCAACATTTGAGGGGTAAATCCTACTACATGAAGACGATGGACGATAGGGTTCGGCTAATCCAGTGCCTCCCCAAGTCCAGCAAAGGATTGAACAAGGACTTTCTTATCGTATCTGGGGAGTGGCATGATGGCCTTCCTTGCCCAACTATGGAGGGAGAACCAGGTAGGGTGTAGAGAGTAGGAGGGGGCCAATCTTTTGCACCGTCTTAATTTGTGTAGTTCGGTTACTAACTATGAACATGCCTTCTTTTTGCAGATCCACAAGCCTTTCACCGACACTTTCATCTGACCAACCGGGAGGATTTGGAAACCGTTCTCAAGGCGGCGGTTTTTGTAAACGAAAAGGATAATCAAGTCAGAGCCGCTCACAAAATCTTAGGGTACGATCCCATCTAAAAGTCATTTGTTGGCCTGAACCACGTGATCAGAGCTAACGATCCTCGGCTTCAGAAAATCACTGTAGCCGAGCATGGGTTTTTGATCTCTGAAAGATCTCCTGTCCCGGAGGGCATCCCGTTGGCGGGCTCTTCTTCGTCCCACCAAGCAGCGGAGGACGAGGATGATTTGGGTCTATCCGAAGAGGGGTTCGGTGTATTTGACTAGGCTGATCCATCCGAGAATCCTTCTAGTGACCTGGGTGACCCTGACTTGTCCGAGGTGGAAATGTTGTCAGTAGGAACATCTTCTCCGGCGGAGATAGGTTTTAAGAGAAAGCCCCCGACTAGATTGTTCAACCTACTTGAGGGCCAGCCGGGGAAGGGTGTACAGGGAAGGTCGCAATCCAGCGTTCCAACTCCCCCTCCACAGCCCCAGCCTGTCCAGACCAGGTCTTCTCCTTTCCGGTCGCAGTTACAATCTCCCCAACCCAAACTTTCTGCCCCTCCCCAATTTACTCTGCCTCCTCGGCCTGAGTCCACCGACCCAAAGAGGAAGAGGAGTTCCAAGGGTAAGGAGCTAATGGATGGGAGGAAATCCAGGGGAAAGGGGTCGACGCCCAATCCACGCCCAATGCTTGGCTTTCTGCCCCAATGCTCCACGGGGAGCCTCTGATGGAAGATGCATCCATGAGGAGCTTCTGAGATGGCGAAGGTGCTTATGTGGTCGACGCGTTGGAGAGAACCCTGCTGCTCCCCACTGACATGAACGAGTTGAAGAATATAAGGATGCAGGAGGTTTTCCTCAGCATGAAGAGGTAACTGGGTATGGTAAGGCTCCTAATACCTATGACTATGTCGACTTTTGCTCCTAGATTTTCATTCATAATGTGTTTGTTTCAATTGGCAGGCCATCCAGGCCACCTATAGGCTGGAGAATGAGGCTAAAGGGCAGAGTAAGTCCTTAGAACTTGAGCGTAATAAGCATATAGAGGCTGTGCGAACCCTTAAAAATTCCGAGGCTGACCTCGCGAAGGCCAGGGAGGACTTAAAGGAGATGACCAAGGCCAGGGATAGTGCTGAGGCAAGCCTAAACGGTGCCCAAAAACAAGCCAAGGACCAGAGGAGGCGCTTGCTTGCTGCTGAGGAGCAATTGGCGATTGCCAAAGAGCAAATCGGTGATTTAAAGAAGAAACTGACCGAGGCAGAGAGGGCTAAGGGTGTCACGGAATGGGCTAGGGATGAAGCCGTAAGGGCCAAAACAGAGGCTGAGTTCGCCAAGACGGAGGCTGAGACCTGCAAGGACAAAGCCGAGGAGGAGGCTTACGATGCGGGGGTGGCTGAAACCCAGGCCATCCTTAAAGCTCAAATCCCTGGTGTATGCAGGCTATACTGCTCCCAAGTTTGGAATGAAGCCCTCAAATGAGCTAGGGTGGAGGCTTCGTCCGACCTGTGGAAGGCGGAGAAGGTGTACTATCCTTCGACCATCCGTGAGACCGCCTCCGCCAGCTCCGAGGCTGTGAGCGCTCCATAGGAGGCTGAGGCTGCTCAGCCGGAAGTTGCTCGGTTCGTTCTCACTCCTAACGAGCCGACTAAGGGAGGAGAGCTTCATGGGGCGACAGAAACACCTGGAGGTCTGAATCCTGAGGTGCCCCAAGAGGTTGCTAAGTCCACAGTCAGTGCTCAGGTCTCTGATGCCGAGGAACCGGCTCTCTTGGTTCAGCCCCTTCAGGCCATTCCCCTTATTGATGTCTCTGAGGGCCTTGAAGCTAACCCTGCTCAGCCTCCCCAGGAAGGGGACGTCTCCCAGGGTCTTGAGGCCAATCCTACTCGACCTCCCCAGGAAGGGGATGTCTCTCAGGGTCTTGAGGCTAATCTTGCTCAGCCTCCCCAGGAAGTGGCCAAAACAAAATTGAAGAAGTAGGAGCCCTGGCCAACTTTTGTATTTGTTTTTAGTTTAGCTGTTAATTAGTTTCCCTTTTGTTTTGAGGACCTTGGAATTTGCTTGTAATTAAACTGTTTGACCATATGCATGAAATTCCTTTCTTCCTTTTTCCTTTAAATCATATGTTTGTTTTCTTTGCCGATATTTACTATTGCTGTGAGTCTCATGGTTTTTGAATTAGTTATCTTAACATGTATGAATGGTTGTGCATGTGATATATTTGGAATTACATCCCAGAATTTTAACTTACCCACGCCCATGGGACGCTGAGTTTGCGTCTACACATACTTCTAGGGTGCTAAATGCATTACCCGAGGTGTCGAGCGTGTCTTTAGGCCATGTCTGGTACTTAGATTTTCTTGGAGTATCTAGTTTCCCATAGGCTTGAGTCCGAGGACCATGCAATACCTTGGTTCTGTCTAGCGCTTAGATTTTCTTGGAGTGTCTAGTTTCCCCATAGGCTTGAGTTCGAGAACCATGCAAGACCTTGGTTCTATTTAGCACTTAGATTTTCTTGGAGCGTCTAGTTTCCCCATAGGCTTGGGTCCGAGGACCATACAAGACCTTGGTTCTGTCTAGCACTTAGATTTTTTTGGAGTGTCTAGTTTCCTTGTAGGCTTGAGTCCGAGGATCATGCAAGACCTTGGTTCTGTCTAGCACTTAGATTTTTTTGGAGTGTCTAGTTTCCCTGTAGGCTTGAGTCCGAGAACCATGCAAGACCTTGGTTCTGTCTAGCACTTAGATTTTCTTGGAGTATCTAGTTTCCCATAGGCTTGAGTCCGAGGACCATGCAAGACCTTGGTTCTATCTAGCACTTAGATTTTTTTGGAGTGTCTAGTTTCCCCGTAGGCTTGAGTCCGAGGACCATGCAAGACCTTGGTTCTGTCTAGCACTTAGATTTTTTTGGAGTGTCTAGTTTCCCCGTAGGCTTGAGTCCCAGGACCATCCAAGACCTTGGTTCTATCTAGCACTTAGACGGTTACTAGGATGCGAGACATACAATCGTAATAGACTTAAAATTTGAACTGGGGAAATGTTGTTATTAATAATAATACCTTCTCAGGTTATTTACATTCCGTGGACGAGATACAGCCCTTTCATCTAAGTTTTCTAGGTAAAAGGCTCCTATTCCCGTAACTGAAGTAATTCAGTATGACCCTTCCCAATTGGGTCCTAGCTTTCCCCAGGACGGATTCTTCGCAGCAGCCACAACTTTCCTCAGTACTAAGTCTCCTGGTGCTAGCGGCCTGAGCTTCACGTTGGCATCATAACCCTGTTTGAGCTTCTGGTGGTAATAGGCTAAATGGATCATTGCCTTTTCTCTTCGTTCGTCGATTAGGTCCAGGTTCTTCCCCATTAGTTCATCGTTACTGTTCAGGGTGAAGGATTTCTTCCTCAGTATTAGGAAGTTTGCCTCAAGGGGGATAACAGCCTCGGCCCCATAGGTCAGGGCAAAAGGTGTCTCCCCTGTGGACCGTCGTGAAGTAGTCCGATAAGTCCATAAGACATGCGGCAGCTCTTCTACCCATCTTCCTTTAGCCTCGTTCGGTCTCCTCTTAAGCCCATTAACTATGACTTTGTTGACGGCCTCGGCTTGACCGTTCCCTTGAGGATAAGCTGGAGTTGAGTATCTGTTAGTGATCCCCAGCTCGCAGCAATATTTTCTGAAGGCCTTACTATCAAACTGGAGTCCATTTTCTGAAATGAGGGTGCGAAGGACCCCGAATCGTGTGACGATGTTTCTCCAGATGAATTTCTTAGCATCCATGTCCCTGATGTTGGCTAAGGGCTCGGCTTTGACCCACTTGGTGAAGTAATCCGTGCCGACCAGTAGATACCTCTTATTTCTTGCTGCCTTCGGGAAAGGTCCCACAATATCCAGGCCCCACTGGGCGAACGGCCATGGGCTGGATAGAGGGTTGAGGATCCCGCCCGGTTGATGAATATTTGGGGCGAACCTTTGGCACTGGTCACACTTCTTAACGTACTCCAGGGCTTCCCTCTACATCCCCGGCCACCAATATCCTTGAGTAATGGCCCGATGGGATAGGGATCTTCCTCCTGTGTGACTCCCGCAGATCCCTTCATGCAGCTCCTCGAGCAGTAGCTATGATGCCTCGGGGTGGACACACAGTAAATATGGTCCGGAGTATGAACGTTTGTACAGTTTGTGGTCCTCGGACAACTAGAACCGGGGAGCTTTTCTCCGTATTTTTTCCGCCTCCAACTTTTCCTCGGGCAAGATGTCGTCTTTGAGGTACCTCACCATAAGGTCCATCCAGCTGGGGCCCGCCCTGACTTCATGAATAGGGACCATGCCTTTCGCTTCTTTATTCGTTCTGTCCAGATGCTCGACAAGAATAATTCGAGGCAGATCCCCTGCCAAGGATGTGGCAAGTGTGACCAGTGAGTCCGCATGAGTGTTTCCACTTCTGGAGACGTGCGATAGGCTGAAGAGATCGAAGCCCGACTGCAGGCGTTTGACCCAACTTAGGTACTCCTGCATCCTCGCATATCTGGCCTTTAATTCCCCCTTTACCTGGCCCACTACCAGTCTTGAGTCCGAGATCATCTCTACAGCCTTTCCTCCCATTTTCTATACCATGGCGATTCCTTGTAACAGGGCCTCGTACTCGACTTCGTTGTTCGTGGCTAGGAACCCAAGTTTGAAGGACTTCTCTATGACGGTTTGCTTGGGAGATATTAGGACTAGCCCCACTCCGGATCGCCTTTGTTTACTGTGCCATCAACGTACACCTTCCAACGTGTGGGTCCTGGTGCAGAGATTACTCCAACCGATTTTCCATCCAAGTTCTGCTCCTTTGCTACTACTCCTACTGGTGGTTCAGTGAATTCGGCCATTAAGTCAGCCAGAACTTGGCCCTTTATAGAGGTCCGAGGCATGTACTTAATGTCGAAAGCCCCCAGAACCGTGTTCCATATGGCGATCCTTCCAGTGTAATCCGCGGTCCGCAGTACAGACTTCGAGGGTAGTTGGGTTAGGACAACCACCATGTGAGCTTGGAACTAATGGGGAAGCTTCTGCGTGGCGTGGACTAGAGCCAGTATGGCCTTCTCCAAGGGTAGGTATCTGACCTTAGCTTCATACAGTGACTTACTCACGTAATAGACCGGCTTTTGGATGCCCTTGTCATCCCGTATTAGTATCGAGCTCACAGCATGGGGGGCCACCGCAATATATGCGTACAGGACTTCATCGGCTTCGGGGCTGGACATGATAGATGGTCGGGATAGGTACTCCTTGAGTTGCTGGAAGGCCACAGCACAGTCCTCGGACCACTTAAACCCCTTCCACTTGTTGATCAAGAGATAGAACGATCTACATCTATCCACCGATCTGGAAATGAATCGGTTGAGGGCTGCAATCATCCCTGTGAGCTTTTGGACCTCCTTTGCGTTTCGTGGTGGTTTCAGGTCGTTTATAGCCTTGATCTGGTTGGGGTTAACCTCGATTCCCCTATGAGTAACCATGTAGCCCAAAAATTTGCCTGATCCCACGCCAAACGAGCATTTGGAAGCATTTAGGCGCAGCTTGTGCTGCCTTAAGATGCCAAAGGTGCTGCAGAGGTCCCCTAAATGTTCGGACACCGCTTTACTCTTCACCACCATGTCATCGACGTAGATTTCGATGTTCTTGCCCAATTGTGGCTCGAACATTCTCGTCATCATCCGTTGATAAGTGGATCCTGTGTTCTTTAGACCAAACGGCATTACCTTGTAGTTGTAGTTCCTAGTGGGTGTCACGAAAGCCGTTTTCTCCTGATCCTCCAGTGCCAGCGGTATTTGATGATAGCCTTGAAAAGCGTCTAAGAAGCTCATCCGAGGATGGCCTGCTGTCGCATCGACTAGCTGGTCTATCCGAGACATTGGGAAGGGGTCCTTAGGGTACGCCTTATTTAGGTCTGTGAAGTCCACGCAAACTCGCCACTTCCCACTTTTCTTCTTGACCACCACAGTATTGGCCAACCATTCGGGGTAAAAAGCTTCTTTGATAGCCCCTACACGCTTAAGCTTCGCCACCTCGTCTCTAATTGCATCAGCGTGCTCTCTTGACGGGTGACGAGGCAGCTGCTTCTTGGGAATGATGGATGGGTTGACATTGAGATGGTGACAGATGAAGGCCGGGTCGATCCCGGGAGCATCGCAGACGTCCCAGGCAAACACATCGATGTTTCTTTTGAGGAACTCAATCAGTTCCTCCTTCTCCTGAAGAGGCAGCTGAGCCCCTACCCGAAAGAACTTCTCCGGATCGCCGCCAATAACCACTTCTTTCAAGTCTTCGCATTTTGCCTCAACGGCGGCCGTGTCAGGGGGCGAAGCCGGGACCTTTGATTGCTATAAGCTTCTTTTAGCAGAGGCCGAGGACTCCGCATCGAGCCGATGGGAGACAGCAGCCACCACACAATGCCTTGCCATGGACTGGCTCCCACGAATTTCGCGGACTTGGTCCCCCAACGGGAATTTCAACTTCTGATGTAAGGAGGAGGCGACAGCTTCTAGTGTGTAGAGCCAGGGTCGACCGACAATGGCCGTATAAGGAGAGTAGGTGTCCACCACGATAAAGTTTACTTCCACCGTCTCTGGGCCGGTCTGGATGGGTAGCCTAATCATGCCCTTTGGGACAACGAGCTTCCCATCGAAGGTCATCAAAGGGGAGCTATAGGGCGTCAGGTCCTCCGATTTTAATCCCAGCCCCTTGTAAAGATTGGGGTACATGACCTCGGCGGCGCTGCCACCATCCACCATCACCCTTTTCACATCGTAACCCCCGATTTTGAGAGTGATCACCAGCGCGTCGTCATGGGGCTAGATGGTACCGTCCATATCTTCTTCTGAAAAGCTTAAGGCCAGGTGAAAATTCCTTCTGGCTCTTTTCGACTCTGGTTGGGACTCCCTGGCAGGCAGCTGGGACATGGATAATACTCGAGAAGGGCGCACGCCCGTTCTTCCTGGCGCGGCCAAGATTACACTGATCGGCGGCTTTAGGGCAGCGTCTCTCTAGGGTTCCTGACGGGTCCGACCTTGATGACCACTGGAATGATGCAGGAGGTGCTTCAGCTTTCCTTCTCGGATGAGCTGGTCCTGGTGGTTCCAAAGGTTCCTGCAATCCTCCGTGGTATGCCCGTGATCCTGGTGGTATTGGCAATAAAAATTCTGATTGCACTTCGTGGACTCTCCGGCCATCTTATTTGGCCATCTAAAGTATGGCTCACCCTTGATCTTCTCCAACACCCAGTGTACTGGTTCTCGGAATACAGCATTAACAGTTTACGTGTTGGTTGCTCCGGATTGCCCTATGAAATCTCTCCTCGGGCGGTTGCTGTGATATCAGTCCAACCTGAAATCCCTCCTCTCTTGGGGCATAACCTTCTCTTTTCCTTTACCCTGCAGTTGGTCTTCCTCTACTCGTTTATATTTGTCAATCCGGTCCATCAACTGGTGCACTCTGGTGGCAGGTTTGCCTGTCAATGACTTCCTCAGGCCGTGCTCGGCCAGGAGGCTACTTTTGAAGGTGCTGATCGTGACTTCGTTAAAATTTCCTTCCAGTTCGTTAAACATTTCCCAATAGCAGTCCGAGTAGTCTTTTAGAGTCTCTCCATCATGCATGGACAGCGATAATAACGCACTTAGGGGCCGGGGGTCTCTGCTGTTCGTAACGAAATGGGAGCCAAAGGCTTGGGTTAGCTGCCTATACGAATCTATGGAATTCATCTTTAGGCCATTGAACCATCTCATCGCCACAGGTCCCAAGTTGGATGGGAAAACCTTGCACATTAGCGCCTCGTCCCTAGAATGGACAGTCATCCTTTGGTTAAACTGGCTCACGTGCTCACGGGGTCTGTTTTGCCGTTATAAAGGGTGAAGGTCGGCTGCTGGAATCGTCGAGGAAGTGTAGCCCCTTCTATGCGGCGCGTGAAGGGGGATTTGGAGAGCTGGTCCAGTGCCTTGCTCATGGCGTCGTTTCCCGAGCCCCTAGGAGGTGGGCTTTTACGTTCGCGCCTCCGGAAATACTCTTCTTCGTGGGAGAAGGTCTCGCTTGGAGGAGTCCTCGATCTTTGCCTATAGTCGTCATCGCTTTCGTCATCAAAGGGTGTGTCATGCCTGGAATGGGATGGCCTTCGTTGTACGTGGTATAACGTTATCTTCAAGTCTTCTATCTCTTGTTGCATGGCCCGCTTATCGTTCTGTCTCTGGGATGCATGGCTCTTAACTTGTTCTGGTTGCGTGACTCAGTTGTTGTTTTGTCCTTGGAGCACATGGTTGCCCATACGAGAATGGCTTTTGCTGGTTTGAGTGGTGTTCACATTTCTCTCCCGGAACCTTCCATTTTCTTCATTTCGAGTACGCTCAGGGTTGGAGAAATTACCCTGCTGTTGGGGTTTGGTTGGTTCGGGCTGATGGGAGCCTGTTAGATAAGGGCCTGATCCTGCCATGCTTGAATGTTGTCCTTACTAACACACAAGCTCTCCTCAGAGACGACGCCAATTGTAGGGACTTCGTTCGCGCACTTCTTTCGTGGTAGAAGTGGATACAAGCCCAACTAACCCAATAGAATAAATTTGTAGAGAGTAGGTTCAAGAGCTGGGTTTTAGCGAGGAATGCAATGACCGGATATGGTCATGAATGGGTTGAATAACAGATACGTAGGCTAGAAAGGGAAACTTCGTCCTCGGGCCTCTGGTCCAAGGAGCTTAATGTTCTTATTATTTCCTTTACGCTAGGTTACAATGGTCCTAGAGACGGTACATAATGCTGCTCACCTCCCCTTCTCTCTCTCCTTCTTTTTTCTTTCTCCCTTCTCTTCCTCGATCATCCCCTTTTATGGAGGAATTTGTACATTATATAGCCCTTCTCAGTTGATCCTGACCTTCCATCTGTTGATCAGGCAGGTAACTACTTGAGTGCTTGTCCCATTAGCTGCCTTCCCCCACTTTCAATTAGTTGCAGTAACCGAAGCCACACTGTTCAGGGGTCCTGTCCCCATTAATGCGGCCAGAACGTTTGTTGGCACATTCAATGCGGAGGTGATAGCTTTTTCTTGAACCGCTCCTACACTGTACCCCCATGCGCGTCCTACTGTACTCGCCCTTTCTTCTGAGAGCACTCAGGGGGCTGCCTTTGATGGCGTGCCGTTCTTTCCTTTTAGGTTTTGGGATGCCGATGACAAGATCGTCCTCGGCTACATCTCTAGGCCATTTGGACTTTCGTTGCATGTCCTCGACAACATCTCTCCTCGGCGCGGGCCTTGGGCCCTAATGTAAAGTGGGCTGGGATCACAAATTCTCTGGCCCACAATTATATTGTAATATTATTTGGAGATAATATAATATTCATAATTTTATATTGTTTTCAAGTTAAAATTTAGGATTTTTTATGTCAAAAATGGTCAATATATGGATTTAATCATTTTATAAGTTTAGGGGGGAAAAAATCTGACGTAAGCATGTAATAACATTTATCTAATTAGTAATTACTATAAAAAAAAAATTTGATGAGAAGTACATAGTTACATAATTCTATGAGCATGTGTGTGTATATATATATATATATGTATTTCAGTTATAAATGTCTTGTCTCTTAATTCAAAATCCTAAGTTTATCACTGTCTTCAATTGTGCACTAATATTGAGGATGGTATAAAAGTTGGTATTTTAACATCTAAAAATCTATTTTATTTATTATACCAACTCACTTTACAATACATCCTATATCTTAATTTTATTTTTACATACAATCTATTAAAATAATATAACAAACAATAAAATAATATAAAATCTTACTCAAATAATAGGGAGAAGAGAGAATATTTATATATTAAAAAATTCTTTACAACCTGTTACAGTAAATTCTTATAAATAAGAACCCACTGTATCAAGATTGCAAAAATATTTAAACATGCCCATCCGTGCAGTAGGTTTTTTTATACTTTTAGGTTGTAACATAGCAATTGGATGCTCGTGCTAATAATTTATGGGAGATTTGTGCGGACACTTGATACATGCAAATAATATATATATATATATATATATATATATATATATTTATATATATGTTCAAACTTCAAACAAGTTAAGAGATGACATTGATAGGATCTTCAATCTTCTCCAGCTAGTGGCGTATTGAAAAATGAGTGACATTTCATTGTGGGGCATTTGATAGTTGATACGGATGACAAAGCATGTGAGCAGGGTCGTCCAAGTCTTGTCAAAGCTGGGATATTTCAACATATAGCAGGGATATTTCAACATGTGTGAGCAGGGATATTTCAACATATATATATATATATATATTGATATATCCCAGCGGATGACCATGCATGTGAGCAGGGTCGTCCAAGTCTTGTCAAAGCTGGGATATTTCAATATATATATATATATATATATATATTCATCGATCCGAATCCGAAGAACATCAATTTAACGTATCGTAATTACCCTCAATTTATCGGAACAACTCAACATATAACATGTCTATGTTAGAGCATTAACATGTGATGAAGCGTGAATTCGTCAGTCAAGATGGGCAGATGGAACCTCCAATCAGCGCGAATGTATCCTCTAAGATGATCACCAATGTGGTGTCTGCTACAACGGCTCCGATGCCAAAATTAGAACAGAAAAGCACTTTGTGAAATGAAATGGATGAGCAAGATAATAATAAGTGTTTTCTTTAGAGTGTCTATGTACCTTCTGTTGACAATGTGAGGGCTTTATATATGTGATTTTGGTTGCTAGCCGTTGTGATGTTAATGCCTTTCTTAGTAACGCCTCCCGCCTAATAATGGGGCTTTTAATAGGCTCCCAACGGTTTGCTTGGCTGGTTTCGTAACTGCCCAAGCCACTGGCTGGCTATATTGAATGATCTTCCTGTCCTCGTCAGTGATGACTGGTTTCTTCGTCACTCGGGATGACCTCGTCAGGAGTGTTGACTTCGTCCAGGGATGTAATCTCATCACTCCCATCAGTTGCCCCCCAGGTTCTGTGGTCGTCTGTGGCGTGTCATGAGGACCATAGAAGATGAAAAGTTCTCCTGAGCTGTCTGTGACTCTTGGGGTTCTGCTCCAAATTTAATGTGTAGTGGCGGCGCAACACGCAATGTGGCCACGTGGCGCGTACTGATCGAGGGCATTAATGGCATGACCCTTGGGTTTCCCGCTATTTTTCAGTTTCCTTGGGTCTTGGTTTCAAAACTCTCTTTTCCTTCACTTTAATCATTTTCTCTGAGTTTTATTTTTCTCGTTTATTCCTGCAACCGTTCTGACCCTACTCCGACGACGTTTTTCTTCGAATTTTTCTGGCTTCAGTCGTTTATTCTTCAAGGTACGCTCTTATTTTCTTCCTCTTCTGTTCCCATTTCCTTCATAATCTTTTTATGAGTTCCTGATTTTTCCTTTGCCCTTTGCTTTTGTTGTTGTTGTGTTTGATTTTCGGGTTTTTAGGATTTTATTCCCCTTTTCATGGTCAGTTCTTCTGAGGTTAGGGTAGCTTGCCCCTCGGGCTCTTTCTTTTTTAGGATGTCGGAGGTGAGATCTAGCGAACTTGAAACCGGGTTGTCGTCCAGCGAAGGCCCGGTGGAGGGTGATACGGCCGTCTCCGCCCCTCATCCAGTTAGGGCTTTTTACGCCCTTGGGGAGGAGTATGGGTTGGACGCTGATAATGTGGCTAGGTTCAAGGATAGATTTCAGTTTCCTGAGCGGATTCGTGTTCGTCGGCCCGGTAGTGAGGATTGGGCCTACCACTTCTTCCCTGGTGAGGTATGCTTCTACGAGGCTGCTTTCACTTGTAGGCTTAGGCTACCCGTCCATCCGTTGGTGATGGAGCTTTTAGGTTACTTAGGTATTGCTCCCGAGCAACTTATGCCCAATTCATGGACGATAGTGATCAACTGTATGGAGATATGGTTGGCCGCTAACAAGGATATGATCAAGGTGAGTGAGCTCGTCTACCTTTACCGTCTAAAAGAGTCAAAAGAGTATGGATATTATGAGCTAGTTCCTTGGGCGAGGACGACTAGGATCGTCAAGGGTTTAGCCTCGTCATTTAGGTATTGGAAGTCCCGTTTCTTTTTTGTGTCTGGGGATGATTTTGAGACCCCTTCTAGTGAGGCTTAGGGTGATATCCCAAGGTTGCTCCGTCGATGGGGAACCCCAAACTTAGGTGCATCAATGTTTCTCCTTGTCTGTTAATCTTCATTTTGCTTATGTTGTCGTCTCTAACCCCTTTGATCGTTTCTTTGGCAGTTAAAAGATGTCCCAAGTTAAAAAGCAAATACCAGGGTCGTGTTGAAAAGGTGATAGAATACGCCAATTCGATCGAAAGTTGGGAGGACCTTGTAGACCCACGGACGCTTGCCTTCTATTGCTTAGGCTCGGACCCATCTCCCTACGTCTTGTGCAACATCGACATTGAGGAAAAAAAGAGTAAGTATTGACTTCGTCAATGTTGATTTTCTCGTGTGTACTTGGATCCCAAAGTTGTTTTTTTTTTTTTTTTTTTTTTTTTTTTTAGAGATGACGACCAGGTTTAATAAGGTCATGTACGCCAAGATGAGGTCCAAGAAGAACGAGCCTTTGGCGAATATTGGGAAGAAGGGGGTCCGCGTCACGGGGAAGGGTCCGTCCGTTCTCCCAGCTACAAACGCCACTCCCATCGTCTCCGGAGTTGAGAATGTAAGGACGGCTTCTCCGGCTACCTCGATTGAGGAGATCCCTACCCCTTCCTCCAAAAGGCAACGAGTGTCGGGTAAGGAGAGGGAAAAGGAGAGAGTTGGTTCATCCGTCTGGGATGATGAGTGTATGGTCGTGGAGCGGGCATATGGTGTTGTGAATGCTGAGGACCTCAAGGTCTTTTCCGAAGTTCCACTCAACACAGTTGCGAGTCAGCACGTGCACAAGATCGTCCAGGTAAAATACTTCTGCATTTTCTTTATTCCCCTTCTATTTATTTATTTTTTTTACTGACGGACTTAGTTTCCTTCATCAGGTGTTGGGGGAGAGTCTTCACCTTGTTTCAAGTGTCTTACTCAAGAGGCTAAGGTGGCGTCTCTGACATCTAGGATGGAGGCTTTGGAGAAGGAGAACTCCACGTTGAAGAAGAAGCTTATTGATTCAATGGATGAAGCTGCCACTTTGAAGGAAAACATCAAGGCCTTGAATGCCGATCTTAGGGTTGAGCATCAGCTAAACTTGGAGAAGGACGACCAGCTTCAGGCGACCAAAGAAAAGCTCAAAACCATTGCTTCTAGGTCCGTTGAAGCCTTCCAGCAAACTGGGGAGTACGCCACAGTGCTCTTCAGTTGGTATTTCAAGGGCTTCGAGCTTCTACAGAGGTACCTTGTCAAGCATCCTACAGAGAGGTTTTAGTACAGCCTGAGTTTTATTTTGATTTGTTGCAAGGTTCTTGTCCCTTTTTCCTTTTGTTTTTGCGTGGATTCGTCGGTACTTCTGCCCGCCATAAGATTCTTCCTGCGTTAGTAACTTACATCCGTCAAGGCAGAATCTTGTTACTTAGCCCTTTCATGGGACTTCGTCATGCTTGTGGCTTCTCTAGTAACTTACATCTATCAAGGCGGAATCTTGTTACTTGGCCTATACTCATTTAAGGGGTTTTGTTAGGTTTATGTATTCGTCAGTAACTTACATCCGTCAAGGCGGAATCTTGTTACTTGGCCTATACCCATTTAAGGGGTTTTGTCATGCCTGTGGCTTCGTTAGTAACTTACATCCGTCAAGGCGGAATCTTGTTACTTAGCCATTCTATGGCCTTCAACCGTTATAGGCATCGTTAGTAACTTACATTCGTCAATGCGGAATTTTGTTACTTAGTCATTGTATGCCGTACTATTGATTAGACCTGCTTACACAAAGACATTAGATGAATAACTCTTTTATTAATTTCAAGAATGAATATATTTGTTTGTTACATCTATTGGTGGTACTTCTTTAAATGCTCAATGTTCCATGGTCGAGGGAGTCTTTGTCCGTCCATAGTTTCCAGGTGGTAACTGCCTTGTCTTGAGTAGTGAATGACTCAGTAAGACCCTTCCCATGTGGGACCCAGCTTTCCTTGGGTAGGGTCCTTAGTTGCTGTGGTGGTCTTGCGCAGGACGAGGTCTCCTATGTCCAGTCGTTTGAGTTTAACCCTCTTATTGTAGTATTCGGCCATCTTCAGCTGGTACTTCGTCATCTTGTTGGAGGCTTTGTCTCTTACTTTGTCCAGACAGTCCAGGTTGAGTCGCAATTCATCGTCATTGCACTCTTCTTTGAATGTCCCTCATCTGACGCTTGTTACTCCTACTTCGACCGGGATTACTGCTTCAGTGCCATAGGTAAGCCTGAAGGGGGTTTCTCCTATTGGGGTTCTTGCCGTGACTCTGTAAGCCCACAGGAGATTAGGTAATTCTTCTGGCCAGGCACCCTTCGCATCGTCCAGCTTGGTTTTGATAATCTTGAGAAGCGTCTGATTCGTTACTTTCGTCTGTCCGTTTGCCTTGGGATACCTTGGGGACGAGAACTGATTTTTGATTCCAAGGTTTGAACAGAAGTCTCTGAAGCCTTGGCTGTCGAACTGCCTCCCATTATCTGATATAATCGTCAAGGGAATCCCGAATCTGCAGATTATATTCTTCCACACAAAACTCCGAATTCTTGCCTCGGTGATCGTTGCTAGAGCCTCTACTTCAACCCATTTTGTGAAGTAATCAATAGCAACTAGTAGGAATTTTACCTGACCTTTACCTTGGGGTAGTGGGCCTATGATGTCGATCTCCCATTGTGCAAATGGCCACGGGGAGGCTATTGTCGCCAGTCTCTCTGCTGGAAGCTGTTGTACATTCCCGTATCGCTAGCACTTGTCGCACCTCTTGACGATTTCAACAGCGACCACTTGCATAGTCGGCCAAAAATAATCTGTTCGTACTACCTTGTTTACCAGGGATCTGGGGCCGCCGTGGTCGCTGTAAACTCTTCCATGGATTTCTTCTAGTATGTATCTAGCTTCTTCTTCGTCGACACACTTCAAGTAAGGCATGAAGAAGCCTCTCTTGTATAAGGCGTCATTAAGGATCGTGAACCTGGCCGCCCTCTTCTTGATCTTTTTAGCTTCTTCTGTGTTCTGAGGGAGGTGCCCGTCCTAGAGGAAAGACACTATGGGTGTCATCCAGCTGTTTGCGCTCTAGATGGTAAATGATGGGACCTCTTCAATGCTGGGGTGTTTCTGGACCTCCATCGCTAATTCCATGCTAATCTCCCATTTTTCTGACGACGCTAGCTTTGAGACTTCGTCTGCCCCCATATTCTGACTTCTTGGGATCTGCATGAACTCCACTGTATCGAACTCCTGAGTCAGATGTTTCGTCAGCCTGAGGTATTTCTGCATCCTCTCTTCCTTCACTTCATACTCCCCTCTGATTTGCCCGATCACTAGCTTTGAATCATTTTGGATTAACAGGTTCTTAGCTCCAAGTGTCTTTCCAAGCCTCAATCCTGTCAGTATCCCCTCGTATTCAGCTTCGTTGTTGGTAGCCGTAAATTTTAGTTGAACCCCATACTTGAGCATCTCTCCATCGGGGGTGGTTATGACGACCCCTACTCCCCCTCTCCTTTGGGCTGACGAACCATCAGTTTGTATCGTCCATCTCTCAACTCCGTCGGTAAGGCTGTCTTCGTCCAGAAGGGTGAACTCTGCGATGAAATCTGCCAGAGCTTGCACCTTGATTGCTGTTCTGGGATGGTACTCGATGTCAAATTGACTAAGTTCAATCGCCCACTGAACCATTCTTTCGGCTGCCTCAGGTTTGTTAATTGATTTCTTGATCGGTTGGTCCGTCATTACAAGGATAGGGTTTGCTTGAAAGTATTGCCTTAGCTTGCGCGAGGCTACTATTAACGCAAACACGATCTTTTCAATCCTTGGATACCTGGACTCAGCCCCTTGGAAGGCTTGGCTGACGTAGTAAACTAGGAGCTGCTTCGCGCCTTTTTCTCTAATCAGGGCTGCACTTACTGCCGAAACTGACACTGTCAGGTATAAGTATAGGTCTTCCCCTTCTTTGGACGGGCTTAAGAGGGGTGGACTACTCAGGTAACATTTTAGTTCCTGGAACACTACTTCACATTCGTCGGTCCAGGCGAAAGCCTGCTTC
Organism: Quercus lobata; assembly: GCF_001633185.2. Classification (NCBI taxonomy): domain Eukaryota; kingdom Viridiplantae; phylum Streptophyta; class Magnoliopsida; order Fagales; family Fagaceae; genus Quercus; species Quercus lobata. The sequence continues at coordinate 50,019,465 of NC_044905.1, forward strand.
AAGGTCTTGAAAAAGGGCAGGCACTTGTCTGTAGCTCTGGAGACGAACCTATTTAAAGCTGCTATCCTTCTTGTGAGTTACTGAACTTCCTTGACGGTCCTGAGTGACGCCATATTGATTATGGCTCGCACTTTCTCTGGGTTTGTTTCTATTCCTCTTTGGGACACCATGAATCCCAGGAATTTCCCTGAAGCTACCCCAAAAACACACTTACTTGGATTCAACCTCATCTGGTATTTTTTAAGGGTGGAAAACATCTCCTTTAGGTCGTCCAGATGTGTGAGCTCTTCCTTACTCTTGACGAGCATATCGTCTACGTATACTTCTATGTTCCTTCCGATCTATTAGCCGAACATTTTGTTCACCAGCCTCTGATATAGAGCTTCGGTATTCTTTAATCCAAAAGGCATTACCTTGTAACAATAGAGTCCTTGACTTGTGATGAAGGCAGTCTTCTCCTGGTCTTCCTTAGCCATCGTTATCTGGTTATAGTCCGAGAAAGCGTTCATGAACGTCAGTAACTTGTGCCCGGCTGTAGAGTCCACAAGTTGGTCTATTCTCGGTAGAGGGAAGCTGTCCTTTGGGCACGCCTTGTTCAGGTCTGTGAAGTCTACACGCATCCTCCATTTTCCACTTGCTTTTTTCACTAGGACGACGTTTGCGAGCCATTCAGGATAGTACACTTCCCGGATGAACCCTGCCGCCAATAGTTTGGTAACTTCGTCTGTAACTGCTTGATCTTTGGTAACTTCGTCTGTAACTGCTTGATCTCATTCTGGGGTGAAGACTCTTCACCTTTGCTGGACGGGTTTCCGCTCTGGATCCACATTCAACTTATGCTGGATGACTTCTGGAGCTATGCCCGGCATGTCCTCGTGGCTCCATGCAAAGACATCTATATTCTCCTTAAGGAATTGGATAAGTCTTGTTCTCATCTCAGGGCTTAGTATTGTCCCTATCTTTGTCGTCCTTTTCGCTTCTCCTTCAGCCAGTTCCACTGTTTCCAGGGCTTCCATTTTGTCTTCGTCCTTCTCTTCGATCATCCATGTGTGGTTCTCCTTTGTAGCCAGGACGGCTTGATAACACTTTCTGGCCAGGACTTGATCTCCTTTTACTTCGCCGACACCGTTATCTGTTGGGAATTTTACCTCCAAACAGTAGGTGGACATGGCTGCTTTCCATTTGTTGAGCGTGGGCCTGCCAATGATGACATTGTAGGATGAGGGGCAGTCCACCACTAGGAAGTCTAGCTGGCGGGTCAACTGCACCGGGTAGGCCCCCACCGTCACTGTCAACGTCACTATGCCCTTGGATCTAGCCTCAGCTGCTGGAAGGCAGGGAGGTAGATGATGTCTGCGGAGCTACCGTTGTGCACGAGGATCCTCTTGGTATTGAATCCCTCTATATTCAGCATTATGACCAAATAATCATTGTGGGGCTACTTCACTCCCCTAGCGTCTCCTTCATTAAAGGACATGTCCCGGTCTATTCGTCGTTGCTTAGATGGAGGTATGGTGTGGACACTGTTTACCTGCCTCTGGTATGCCTTCTTGAGGGATTTAAATGATCCTCCTGAAAATGGCCCTCCTGAAAATGGCCCTCCTATAATCGTCTTTATCTCCCCAATCACATCCTGCGGAGGTTGGGATGGGCGGTCGTCATCCCAGGAAGAGGACCCATGCTGGTTCTTATTACCATCCCTGAACTTACTATATTCTCCCTTCTTCACATATTTCTGTAATTTCTCTTTCCGTATCAACTCCTCTATCTGCTCCTTTAGGTCTCTACAATCTTCCGTGTTGTGGCCGTGATCTTTGTGGAATCGGCAATACTTGTTCTTGTCACGGACATTGGGGGATGAGTGCAATGGTCTTGGCCATTTGAGATAATGCTCGTCCTTGATCTGTGTTAAAATCTTGTCAACAGGCATAACCAAAGGAGTAAATCTTACCGTTCGAGGACCTTTATCATCTTTCCTCCTATTCCCGTCATTGTTCTGACAGTCTGGGCGCTCTCTCTTTTGACCCCTACGATCGTCTTCTTTCTTTGCCTTGTCTCCTGGCCTCTCTACATCCTTTATGGCTACTAAAGCATCCTCAGCATTCATGTACTTTTATGCCTTCAGGAGCATTTCTGCCATCGTCTTTGGTGGATTCTTTGTGAGGGAGGCCACGAGATCTCTAGACCTCAGTCCCGCTTTGAAGGTCGTCAGCTGCACCTTGTCATCAGCCTCGTCCACCTCCAGAGTCTCCCGGGTGAACTATTTTACGTACGACCTCAGAGTTTCCTTCTCTCCCTGTCTAATGGTGAGTAAATGGTCTGCCGCCCTCTTTGGATGTTCCCCCCTATGAAATGACGCAAGAAGGCATTGCTCAACTGCTCGAAGTTGTCTACGGACGAAGTCGGCAACTTTGTGAACCATTCCCTTGCAGCTCCTTTGAGAGTGGTGGGAAAGGAATGACACAGTATCTCGTTAGGTGGCTGTTGAAGACCTAGAGTCATCTTAAAGGTATTAAGGTGATCCTGAGGGTCTCTGAGTCCGTCGAACGGCTCAAGTTGAGGTAAGCGAAACTTTGACGGTATAGGGCATTCAAGTACCGACGTGGTGAAAGGAGAATCTGTGGCCCTTACCATCCTATCTACACTCTGATTCGTCTTCTCCTTAATGGAGTTCCTCAGTTCGTCCATCTCCTTCCTCATTTCTCGAAGGAGATCTGAATTCTGTTCATCCAGAGTAGTTGGCCTCTGATGGGTACTCCTCTTGTGGCTATCCCCTTCTCCCTCCGGGTTATCTTTGGGCCGGTTCTCTTCCTGTTGCGCCTGTTGGACCTGCTGGAGTCGTAGCTTCATTTCCTGGTTTTGCTTGGTGAGTTCTTCAATGGTGGCCGCAAGAGCTTGAACTTGCTGAGCCAAGGCTGCAAAATCTAGATTGGGTTCCATTTGAATGTAAAGGGTTGATGGAAACTACGTTCTCAAATATGAATCTAAAAATATCGTTCCCACAGACGGTGCCAAACTGATGAAGCGTGAATTCGTCAGTCAAGATGGGCAGATGGAACCTCCAGTCAGCACGAATGTATCCTCTAAGATGGTCACCGGTGTGGTGTCTGCCACAATGGCTCCGATGCCAAAGTTAGAACAGAAAAGCACTTTGTGAAATGAAATGGATGAGCAAGATAATAATAAGTGTTTTCTTTAGAGTGTGTCTATGTACCTTCTGTTGACAATGTGAGGGCTTTATATATGTGATTTTGGTTGCTAGCCGTTGTGATGTAAATGCCTTTCTTAGTAACGCTTCCCGCCTAATAATGAGGCTTTTAATAGGCTCCCAACGGTCTGCTTGGCTGGTTTCGTAACTGCCCAAGTCACTGGCTAGCTATATTGAATGATCTTCCTGTCCTCGTCAGTGATGACTAGTTTCTTCGTCACTTGGGATGACCTCGTCATGAGTGTTGACTTTATCCAAGGATGTAATCTTGTCATTCCCATCAACATGTTTCTCAAAAAAAAAAAAAAAAAAAAAAAAAATGTTAGGGCATTAACATTAGTGGTGCTAAAAAGCTAAATTACTATTTTTAGCACCATCAAATGCAAAAGTAAGGCTCCATTGGTGGAGTTATAGCTAAAATTTTTTACTTCTTTGTTACAGTGTATAGCTACTTTTGGTTGTGCACTGTAGCTCAAAGATATAATTAAATAATGATATTTTATTTGTCTTTTCAATTAAATAATGTTTCTTTGTTTCCTTTTTTTTTTCTTTTACTCTTTCGTACGTCCTCTGCTTTAGTCTTCAGCCTCTCCCCTTTTGTTTTTCCTCTCTTCCTCCAGCCAATCCAAATCTTCCATAGAAGCTCACCCTCTCCTTTTTATTTTTATTTTTCCCTCTCTTCCTTCACTCGCCGCCGACCCATCAGATTTGTCCAGTGCATAACCATCAAATTTGCCTAGCCACTGACCCATCAAAGCTCTATGCTAGGTCAAGGCGGTAGTAAAACAGTGCCATGATCAGCGACGGCGAGAATTCTGGGTTCATAAGTTTTGGATTGCTGAGTTTGTGGGTTTCTAATATGCTTTTTTTTTTTTTTTTTTTTTTTTTTTGCTAGTGTTTTTGGTTCTTCTTCGCATGGGTTTTTTGGTGTTTGATTTTTTTGTGGTTTGGTTGTGACTGTGGATTGTGGTTGAAATGACGGTTTGGTGGCTGTTGGTGGGTTTTTTTTTTTTTTTTTTTTTTTTTTTTTTTTTTTTTTTTTTTTTTTTATACCGTGGGTTGTGGTTGTCATAAGGAGGTTGTTGCTGGTGGAGGTGGATGTGGCTGGCTGAAAGGTTTTTGTGGTTGATATTTTTTTATTTTATTTTAATGAGTTCTTTATATTATATTAATCAAATAGCTAAAAATATAGATCCATTGATGTTTGGTGTATTGTAAAGTGAAGAAGTAAAATAGATAAAGTGATTTTTGTAGGTGCTAAATAGCTAAATTTTTGCCTCCACCAATGTGGATGCTCTTACTAAATTCTTTTCAATACGTGTTGCATCATGATATGACATGTTATTTGACATAAGTTGATCTGTTTAGCTTGCTTTTTTCTTTTCTTTTTTCATATATATATATATATATATATATATATATTATGACTATGCTTTGAATTAGTTTAATTTTTTTTTTTTATGTTAACAAATTTATTTAATATGCTTAAAATTGGTAAAAATTCAAGTTTACTTAAAACAAAATATGAAACTTTGAAAAACTATACTTCAACAAATAAATAAAAGCTTGACAGAAAAAAAATAATTCAATTCAATATGATGAAATTATTATTTTATTTGTGCTCAAAGAATACTTAAATTTTTTTTTCTTATCAAAATGATCCAAAATAATTATCTATTGCTAAAAAAAATTTACATAGAATACTTTTTAATGCTTTCATAATAAGTTTTTTCAATTTTATTTTTTCTAATTTGATTCTCCAATTATTAAGTTTAGTTTGATTTGTTAACTACTTGTAGGGATAAAGGCCCAGAATGACATGTTGGGCCTTGGGCTTTTATCTGGGAAAGATTAATTGTTCGAGGAGAAGCAAGTAGTTATCAGGAGTCCCCAGTGAAAGATTTATAAATGAGGGACGAACGGAAGGTGATTCAAGGAGAAGCTCATCCTCGGAAATGATGAAGACAACTCAAGCACGTATTCCAGCAACTAAGGTAAACCTCCAAAGGCTCCAGCGATAAGAACGTATCTCATGAACGTGCAAGAAAGAGAGAGATTCAAAAATATCTATGGGAAAGCTGCTACCACCGCATTAAATGCACTACAACTACTTTTTTGGCCGCATTTATGCCGAGAAGACCTTTGAACAATGATGCCTTGGTGAACGCAACTCATAGGAAGCCAAAGAGGGTGTCTGATGGGACAGGTACTCAAGTAAGGGCTCAGATGATCAACAAGTGTAGGGTTAAGATGGTCCAGAGAGGGCTATATAACGTGAAAGACCTTCCATGAAGAAGAGGGAGAAAAAACTATAAACAAATCTGTAATAAAGCTTCAAGAGTAAATATTTAAGAATCAGTGTCCTCGGACCAATCCGAGAACATTATTCCTCAACAAACTTCTGTTATCTTTCTCTTTTTAGCATCAAAACCTGTTTTTTTGTTATCTGGTTCACGAAAGCCCAGTTTTCCAACCCATTCTCTACAAATTTATTGTTTTGGGCTGTTTTGGGCCTAAGTCCATATACCCGTTGGGTCAGGAGTCTAAATCAGGTCTTTACACTACTAATTCTGTAAACTTCACTCCTCCCTAACTTTCAAAATTAGGTTTTTTTGGATATACACCATTGTCAGTTTCTTTAAACCTTCTCCTAGTGTGTGTGTGTGTGTGTGTGCGTTAAAATACTTAGTATTCTCCAAAAAAAAAAAAACTTTCAAAATTAAATTAATTTCATATTTAAAACTCCTCTTCATTTAAATTCATAATTAATGAGATTAGTTTGGGTCAACACATCATAATCATCTTCATTAATGCCATTATTAGATAATCTTATTAATATTTTTAGTTGAGTATAAAAATAAGTTGTGCGGTGGGCGAAAAGTAAGTTAGATAATTAAAGTTGGTTTTAATCCAGTTATTGTTCACTCACACAATTAATATTTAGAAATGGGATGCAAAGTCAACCTTTAAGTACCTATTATGTAACAAGAGATGAAAATCAAACCAAAAATTATATGCGAAGTGGAAACATTCAACTGGAAATAGCTTGAAAATTGGCTAAGTGTTCGTCCTCAAGTTCAGTCTGAGGAAGATGATACAATAGGATGGTTTTTCTCTCTTATTGTTTTCTCTCCTAATTTTTATGTCCCCCTGATCCAGGTGCTTCTTGGCTTTATATAACTTAACAACGATGCATCTGGATCTTACATTTGGAGGGTTGGACTTTCTTGATACTTGTCCCATCAAGACCTTACTAGAAGGTTTTTACACCAGAATATGAGCTGTGAGGAACATTGTTCATGGTCAGTTCCTCATTAATGCAGCCAGCTAAGTGGTTGCAGTGCATTTAATGCAGAGGGGATGGCTGCGTTGTCCTTCCTTTTTCTTCTCTTCCTTATTCAATACTAAGTTACCTTTATCCCCCCGGGGATCGCATCGTGCTCCTTTCATTCCTGATTCTCGACCTTCTAAAGTTAAGTAGGATCCCTCAGCATCTTCACCAATGGCAACATCCCAAACTTCTTATTAGTTAAATAAGTTCTCTTTATGAAGTTCCCCTCCTTGGAAATGCCCTTATTTTCTTTATTAACGGTTTTCGATCCTTGTCCCCCCACAATAGCTCCCCAAAACCTCACTTTTCGTTCCCAAGTTAGGAGGGAGAGGTTTTGTCTTCTTGGGACTATTACTTCTGGCAGCGCGCCTTCAGAATATCCCACATGAGAACGTCCCTTCAACTGACTGAAGCACACTCATGACGCTTCGGAAACCACGATGCCTTAATAAATGCTGTAGGTGGCTTGCTGTCCCCCACGTTCTATGATGAGATCAGTATCGTATGGTTCCCATTCCTTACTACAAGAAATGGGAAAACTGCCGCCACCTTTTCACTCCCTATATATATAGGAAGGTAGGGGACTCCTGTCTCCATTTCTTTCTCTTAAAAACAAAAAAAAATCACTCCTCACTTCAGATAACTCGCCCGAGGAGTCCTTCATCCCAAATTTTGTAAGTGTATTTAAAAAAAAAAAAAAAAAAATTTCTTCCTTCTTCTTTCGCATTCGTAGATTTTTTTTTACTTCTTTTATCTTTTCCCTATCCCAAATGAGTAGATTTTTTAATTTGGTCGACACTCCCAAACACAGAGAGGAGTTTAGGAGATACTATAGGATCCCTAGTAACATATCAATACGGCATTGTAGTCTAGGCGAATGGCATGAGAAAAGACCTACTGAAGCCATCATGATTCCTATGATAGCCTTCATTGAAGGAGGAATGAGGATTCCTATGAGTAAAGTCACTAGGGATTTTTTTTAACTCTATTTAGACTTTGCCCTACTCAATGCGCCCCAAATATGTTTAGGATATTAGGTAGTATGGATGTGATAAATGAAAAAATGTGTATAAACCTCACCCACCACGACATAAACTAGGTCTATAGTTGCCAGAAGAATAATGAGGCAGGATATTACCTAAAAACTAGGGTTCCTTCTGTTAGATTAATTTCTTGCCTCCCCGAGATGAACAGAGGCATGGACGAGGACTTTCTCATCCTTTCAAGGGAATGGCATGATGAATTTCATTACCCGACCACGGATGGCACTCTAGGTGGGATAGTTTAGGGACGTCTTTAAGACCTTATGTTTATTTAGGAAAAAAAAAACTACAAATACTTTATATATTTATTATTATTATTATTATTATTATTTACTTTGATTTTGCCAAAACAAATGAGTAAAAAAAAATTCTTTTTATTTTTAGATAAAAAAGCTACTACCAAAAGACAAAGTTTGGTAAATTTCAATTTACTAAACCAAGTGTTGAGATCCGAGATTTTTCTACACCGAGATGAACAACTCCGAGCAGTTCATGTCATCCTCGATTTTAAACCTATTTCCAATCACTTCCAATTGTCCAAGCACATGATCAAAGCCAAGGACTCGCAACTTGCCTTATTTGACGTGGTTGTTGAGGGTTTCATTCGAAAACCTCCCCCTGCCGGCATATAACCTGTAGATCTTCCTACTTTCAAAGATCCTCAGCCAATAGTTGAAGAAGTCTTATCTTCAGACGGAGAAGCTGAAACACAATCCGAAGAGGTTGAGGAACATACATCAGGGGAAAGCACTGAAAGCCTTGTCCACGATGAAGATTTCGAGGTCTTCTATTGTCCAGACGAGATCGAGGACATATCATCTAGTTTGAGGTTAACCACAACTCTTGTTAGTGAGAACCAAGAGACAACTGAGGTACCTGAAGCGATGGTGCTAGAAAAGAGGATGCCCGTCCTACTTTCTCTGTTGGAATCCCATGCTGGGACCACCACTCCCGAAGTCCCAATAGTTCCCAAACCCCCTACTCCAATTCCTCCTCCTCCTTCATAAATCGAACCAATCAACAAAAAGCGAAAAATGGACAAAAAAGGTGGAAAGAGTTCTACCGATGGGGGAGAGATCCAAGAGGAGACACCTCTCGAGCAAACTAAGGTGTCGAAGATAAGCCGACCTCAACAAAGGAAAGGAGGAGATAGTTCTGAGATGATACCCGAACGCCGATATCGCGTTCCAAGCTGGAACCCTCCATTCGTACTAGACGGTGCCCCCCTTCCTACGGACTCCTCAATTCACAACTTTGATAATGGAAGGACAAGTTACGTAGCCAACTTGGTCGGGCAACCACTTCTTCTTCCCAGAGATATGGCTGAACTCCGAAACTTGAAGAAGCACGAAATGTTTTTGTCCCTAAAGAGGGATCTAGCTTTGGTACGCTTTCTTCCCTTTTCGTTTATTACTATTACTTTATTATTATTTTTGTACATGTCTAACTTATAACCTTTTTCTCATTTGTATGTACCCAAGCCACCCAGGCAACACATGTGGACGAGGAATGGGTTGATCAAGCCCTCTATGAGAATAAAGAGGAAGAATCCAAATGCTACGCTACCCAGAAGGCCCAAGCTCAGACATACAAAAAATTAAAGGAAACTCTCTCTAAATTGTCTAAGTGCGACAAGGCCAGAAAAAGTGTCTAGGCCTCGATAAAGAGTTCTGAGAGGCAAGCCCAAGAACAACTCCACCACTTGAGAGAGGTAGAGAGTCAACTCGCTATTGCTCAGACTAAGATTTTTGAGTTAAACAAAGAGCTGGAGTAAAAAGCTGAAAAGATGAATAAGGTTGAGCAAGCTTTGTACGATTTGGGACAAAAAGAAACTAAAGCCCATCTTATGTCCCAAATCCCAGTGGTGTGTCGAAGCTTCTATCTTCGGACTTGGGTCGAGGCTTTAAATGCTGTCGGTGTAGATCCTTCTTCAGAACTAAGGAATCTAAAGAAGGTGTTTTACCTCCCAACCATTAGAGCGCAAACATTTGTTTGATCTCCTCCAAAAACTACTACTCCTACACAGTCTACCCCGGCCGAGAATCCACCTCCGAAGTCCAACACGATTGCCCTTCCTACTTTCACCGTTGCAACTGAGATATCTTCTTTGGAGAAGGATCCGACCTCAACTGAAGCAGCTCCTCTTGCATCACAACCTATTGTTGAAGGGTAACCCTCAGAAGAGGAAGAAAAATAGAAAACACCCGAGGCCCTAGGGACACAGTAGATGCTAGGCTGAAACCCTATTTTGTTATTGTTATTATTTTCTTTGTATTATGGCCTTAAGTACTATGGTCCCTTCCTCATTTTTTTGTAATGAAGTTGGTGGTTATTCTAACTTAATAATAAAAAAGCTTCAAATCCTGTTTTATTTTATATATATATATGATACCAAATGGGGGTAAGCTACAGACAAAGGGTGTCGTTCTGAGGGCACTAGGTGCGGAAGTGTAAATAGGTTACAGATGTAGTTCTAGTACAAGTGTAAACTAAGGGAGAGGAGAAGAGAGCCATTTAGATTTACAAAGTATTTCTAAGTACAAAGTAAAATTGGAGCTCTAAGGTAGTGTCAAAACTGATCCTGCTGAATACTGAAGCGAAGGGTTCCTTTTATAGCTGGAGGAAGCCTTGGATCCGTTCAGGAGAATGCGGAAATCACGGAAGGCAAAACTGCTTTTACTCTTGGGTGAATATCTTTTCAGCCGAAAGTAAACAGTAACTTCAATGATTCTGTCAGGGCACTGTTGAGTGAACATTAATTGGTCACTGTTTATGAACAGTGTTCTGTCCCCTTACTTTTCTGAAATAGTAACTCTGCACAGTGTTCTTGGTACTGTGTAGTGAATAGTAGCTTGTCGGCAGCTCTGCTGGCACCGGTACTGTTCCTGGAATAGTAACCGGGTTTGCAAAGGTGGTTCTTGAGCTATTCTGGAGCATCCGGGAGCTGTTCTGGTAATTGTTCGGACTGTCTTAGTCGGAAGTACCAGATGGATACCCATCATAGGGATCCCATTCAGGAGGATCATAATCACAGCCATGTTCATGGTATTTATTAAACAGATTACAAAACCCGCAATACAGTAGAGGTTCATAGTCTGCGTTCTGAGTTTTGAACTGACTGGGATCAGTATAGTCAAGCCTCTGGGTAATGAAGGCTTCTGAATATGGCTTGGTGGTAAACGCTGAAATCCTGCCAGTATTTCCTGTGAAATGGTAATCTTTCCATAGTTCACTGGTGACGTTGAGGAGTTCATTGTTGAAGTAATCCTTCCAGTATCCTGCAAGAGCATATGGGTCTTTATAGGATAGGTAGGAGCCTCCTTCATACCAAGGGCCATTGTGAGTGTACCCGTTGATGAGTACAAGGTGGTGAGCAAGTTGAACTGACATCCAATTGTTACCGTCCCATTGTGGAAGAGTACTCCAGCATTTGATGGATACAAATGGACTTTTGATCTTTGTAACAACCTGTTGGATTATCTGTGGGAATTGGCTGATTTGACTATGGCTTGTTAGCTTGATAAGCCTGATGAAGCCATATTCAAACATTCTTGAAAGCCAGCTTGGATCTCTATCTTCATCATCTGTCCTGTCTTCATAGTTGACTATTAGACTAGGAAAATGATGTTTCTTTTCATAGACCCTGTGACTGCTTCCAAAGTATTCATTCCAGGTTGATCGGATGAAGTCAGTTTCAATGTCATCTGATTCTTCACCATAAACCGGGAAATGGGCGGCGACCATCATTTCGAAATGCTTGAACTATTGGTCATGTGATTCAGACATAGCCTTGCTTCTCAAAATACGTGTTCGTATATCGATAGGCAAGTTGGCAACAGTACTTCTTAGCTGGTTTTGAGTCTTAAGACTTAACCTAGCATAATCAGTACCCATAGTAGTTATTTTATCCATGGAATGGATATCCTCTTTGCCAAAGAGTTGACTAGTGAGAATTGCATTTCCTGCCTGAAGTTCTACTAGGTGTAATTCTAGTGCCTTAAGGGTTCTTTGGAAAAGATTATAGTGATTTTTGGTAAAAACTCTCTGAAGGTTATCAAGGATGAATTTAATGGAGGGTGGGAGATCTGTATACACTCCATTGCTAAATTGCAAAGCCTTGTTTTTAACTTCTTGAAGAGTGATAGCCATATAACCACTGGGAAATGTAACCGCTGCCGGGTACATGTTTTGAAGGGATGTTGCTTTTCTGGGTTCTTGTCCAGAAGAAGCGCCTTCATGCATTTTCTGAGGAAATCCCTGTATAGGTGACTTTCCTTTGTTTCTCTTTGAATTTGAAGAAGACATTCCTGTATTAACAAAATGGTTGTTTTCAAAAACATTTTTGTTAAAATCATGAGATGTCATGGAACAAATTCTTTTATATGCATTGTGATAAGATGATAATTTATGAGGTTGATTGGGGCTCAAGGAATTATCAAATATGATAGATGGTGCAAATTGATCAAGGTTCTTGGCTTGATTTGGACAAAATGAAGAGATTTTGGCATTGATGAGGTTAAGATTTTTAGAGACAGAAACTTCTTGGAGATATTCAATCTCTTTAGGTTCAGGGTTTCTAAGAAACTTAAACTTAACTGGTTGGCCAAAAGGATGTGTAGTGATTCCTTCACTATCCGTGATGAAAGGATATAAAATATCCATATCAGGGGTGAACTCTTTTGTCAACATTAAGAGCTGATAGTCATATTCAGTTTCTTGCTGAATAGGATTTCAACTCTAAAAGAAATAGAGCCAAGAGAGAAGCCTATAGAGCCAACCATACCAGAGAACAAAAAGAAGAAGTTTTGGAGAAATGGAAACTATTCATGAAAGAGGTATCAAGTGATTATCCTTTCTTTGAATATTTTGAGAAACATTTCAAATGGCATAAAAAGTCTTGTGTCATTTCCAAAACCAACTGGAAGTTACTCCCTAAAAAGGATGCACCAAGTTCTAGCAAACCAGAAATTGTTAGGTCTAGCCATCCTCCCCAAGAAGCCCTACTCTTTAACCACCGTGGTAGTGATGTAATTGCCTTTCCCTTTAAGTGTGCAACAACCCCCGAAGAAAAGGTTGTCAAGAAGGTGATAGAGCAAAACAACTATACCAACCAATGCTTAGGAGTCATTGGAAAACAGCTTGATAGGATAGAAAATAGGATTGACAATAAGGTTCTCCTTCAACCAGGAAACCCTAGCAAACCAATCCAAACTCTAGAAAAACCCTTAGTCAAGCTCCCCACAACCAGACAAGCTAGCCTTAAGCCTAAGGACCAAACAGCCTTACAAATAGTGGCCCAAAAGCTTGAAGATCTCGTGAAGAAGGAACCAGTCACCATTTCGCCAGATCCCACCTCAACCAGTAGAAACCCAAAGTTAGAAACCTTACATGCCCATATAGCCTCTAGCAGTTCTAGCAGAACCTCCTCAGAAACTGAAAAGGAGATAGAACACCTAGAAGACCAATTTTGAGGATTACAGGTAAATAGGCTTTACCAACCCAAGGCAAGCCCAACCAACCTTACTAAGAATTGGTATCCCAAACCTACACCCCCTGACCTCTAGTATGAGGAAAGATCCACCCAGTTCACAGTATCCAGTGGTAAACTCTATGAATGGAACATAGATGGTTTATCTGAACAAGAAATCCTAAACAAAACCTAGCATATAACCATGGTAGCCAATAATTACTTAAATGATGGCCTCCAGAACACTGAGGTTGTAGAGCTCATAGTTTTAGGATTCACAGGAAAACTGTTAGTTTGGTGGAATAACTGCCTGACAGAAGCATCCAAGGAAGATATTAAGCATGCTGTCCAAAAAGATGAGGATGAGAACCCTATCTTTGACGAACGCATAGGAAGAGGTGTTCCCGACGGAGTCAATACCCTGATCTATACGATCATGAAACACTTCGTTGGTAAACCCAGCAATATCACATCTAGGATTTATGACCAGTTGAGTAACCTTAGATGTAAGAACCTTGGAGAATATCGGTGGTATGAAGATGTATTCACCACCCGTGTCATGCATAGAAGCGATTGTAACTCTCCATTTTGGAAGGAGAAGTTTATCAATGGCTTACCCATATTGTTTGGACAGAAAGTCAAAGAAACTCTTGCTAGCCCCTTAGGTGTCATAGATTATGATAACCTAACCTATGGAGACATCTCTAGCACAATCCGAAACGAAGGAATGAAGATGTGTAGAGATCTCAAAATCCAGAGTCAAGCCAACAAGAGCAAAGCCAAGTTCGAAATAGGAAATTTCTGTACTCAATATGGCTTACCTTCAATCATCCCCAAAAGGAAATCCAAACACAGAGGAAACAAACCTTCTGAAAAACCCCATAGAAAGAAAACAGCCTCCAAACATTATAGAAAGCAGAAGTTCAAGACTGATGATTTCTATAAGAAAGGCAAATCTAAGTCCATAGGGAAATTCATACCTAAAACATCAGGAAAATGTTTTAAGTGTGGAAAGAAAGGTCATTTCTAGAAAGAGTGTGAAGCTAAGGCCAAAACCCTTATCAATACCCTCATTAGTAACCAAACCAGTAAGAAAGAGATCTTCAAACTCTTAGAACTTGGCCACTCAGAAAGTGACTCCAGTGCTCAAGAGAAACACCAGTTGTATAGGTCATCCTCTGAAACCTCTAGAGTATCTTCTAGTTCCTCTAGTGACACAGATGAAATCCTAGCCTGCCAAGATAGTTGTTGTAGAAACAAAGCTATTAGTGTTCTTTCTAAGCAAGAAGAGCTACTCTTAGATATCATAGAACAGATCAAAGACCCAGTTGAGAAATCCCAAAGACTTAGTGAGTTCCATAAAACCCTAGTTGAGGAAGCCAGTACATCCAAACCTAGGTTTCAGGAACCCAAAGTTGATTTGGAAAAAATCTACAATAGGTTTACCAAATCCAAGAAAGAGATAACCGTCCAAGATCTCCAGAAAGAGATTAAGGATACCAAAACAGAAGTGAGAAACCTTCAACAGGAACTAACCATCCTTAGGGTTGATCACGGTCTTCTGTTTTGGTATCCTTAATCTCTGGTATCAGAGCCAAGTTTGTGGCCGATAGTAAGTGTTGTAAGTTACTGTAATTATTTTGAAAATTCAATCAAGTTGGCTGGTTATACCACCATAGTTATCCATTATTTTGTGGTTATACATTATTTTGAGTATGTTATCTCTAACAAACATTATTTTGTTTTACATCTATTTTCTAATAGCACTTCCACTCCCATACATTACACTCTTCATCTATTATTTCATCTATGTCAGTGTTTACTGTTCTTTCTTTTGATGGTAGGCTGAGCCTCCCGTTCATTCTTTCTGTTTATTATCCTGTGATTATCTGTTTAAGCTAATCCTTTACTTCCCAGTTATCTTCTTTTTCCTGTCTTTGTTTCTTACCCAAAGTTTCTTGCAGATGTGTACTATTGAGAAGTGTAAGTCCGGTTCTGTGTCTACCTGTCGCCCAGTAAGTCTAAAGTACCAAGGTTGAGTTTTGAACCTAAGCCAAACAGTAATTCCCGTGTAGCCAGGAGAGCGTTGAGGGTATGAGCGGAAAGGTTCGTGTGCGTCAACAATAGGGAAAAGCAGCAGTAAGTAGTGACAGTATTCACGGAAGACGTCAGTATCCTTGTACACCCTGTTTCAGATCTAAGGTTAGATCCAGAAATTGGAAGATAAAGGTAGTCTAGGTTGTAATTGATTTCTTAAGCTTTAATCCAGAATGATAAATAGGATGTTTAGAAGGAGTGATTCATCCACCAGCATTAGATCTAGCAGTACATCCCTCCCTGAGATTCCATGAGAAGATGGAACAATCAACTCGGAGTCGTACCAGCTTTCAGATCTAGATTAGAAGTTAGGAGATTGGAACATACCCAAAGTTCCCACAACCCAAGTCTATAAGTCATCATCGTGGTCCTTGAAAAAGACTTTCAAAACAGACTACCATGTTAGGACTATAGAACAAATCTACAGCATCAACAAGGAGTATGAAACATGCTACTTGTTATCCCCTGCAGCCGTGAAAGCTCACAGGGAAAAAGATCATAAATTCCTCCACATTGGTCTTGTCCAAGTAGGAGTAAAACCATTGATCAGAGAAGGGTTGAACAACTCAATCCTTATGGCCCTTAGAGACACCCGTCATGTTAGATTTAATGACAGTCTTCTAGGCACCATGGAATCCAGTTTGAGCGGTGGACCAATTCACTTTGACTATTTCCCCAACCTCACTGTAGCACTTGATGACCCTCACATCTTGAAGGTCCTCACCCTTAACATAAAAACCCATGGAACCCTTGTGTTACATGGAACCAGACAGCTTGCTCTTATATACCGAGTGTATTATAAGTACATGAGGACAAACATGTCCATCCAAGCCATAGATAAGAGGAAGGCAGGTGAAACCACTCTTATCCAAACTCCAGACGTTAGATCCACAGTTCAGGTACCTAGATCCCTGAAATGGTCTGAAGTCACATTCCCAGCACATTGGACTATAGATAATGAAAATTATCTTTTACAGGTCCAAAACCCAGTTAGGAACCTAGATCTAGATTTTGTTCAGCAACTAGCCGATGGAACGGTTAGACTAAGCTTTGACCAGTCTAGGTTTAGGTCACCTTTAGAATATGATGAACCTAGGCCCAGATCTTCATTAGATCTGTACCAGGAACCAAGATCTAGATCCATAGATCTACGCCAGCCTTCTAGGCAGCCAACTATCCACCTTAGAGATAGACCTGCATCCCAGTGTAGTTTGTCTAGAACACCCTTTCCTACATCTAAAAGAGACTTAGGTCCACAGTTTCAAGGTGTTAAAGACCACTCCCAGGTTAGTACCCCTTGTTACACAGCCAAGTAAGACTCAGTTGCTGATCAAGAAGATGACAACACTACTCAGGACAGTCTTAAGCCTCCTTCACCATTAGAAACTTCTTGGAGATATTCAATCTCTTTAGGTTCAGGGTTTCTAAGAAACTTAAACTTAACTGGTTAGCCAAAAGGATGGGTAGTGATTCCTTCACTATCCGTGATGAAAGGATATAAAAGACACATGAATGGGTTTCCTAAGATGACCCTATCTGTCTTATTCTTGACAAGAACAAATGTGGTTTTAAAACACGCATTGGCTTGGCAAACTTGTACTTTTGGGATTTTGAATTCAATCTGCATTTTTCCTCCACTTGCGGAAGTCAACCTTTCTTTGGTCTTCCGGAAGTATTTAGAGGGAATGATTCATTCTTGAATGCAGTTGAGATTAGCGCCTGAATCTATTAGGGCTACTACCTCAAATTGAAAATCCTTGCTAATGACAATCCTGACTTTGGAGTGCCATTTCTGGAAGTTAATTCTACTGATGGTTTGCAAGAACGATCCATTGGTTGGTTCTAGCTCCATACCTGCAGTAGGGTTAACTGTTTCATCTATATCTTCATCAGAAGGGTTCTGTAATGAGGTTCCTTCCTCGTTGCCTTGATGAGAAGTATATTCTAGATGCTTGACTCTTTGGTCCATGAGACCGTGATCAACCCTAAGGATGGTTAGTTCCTATTGAGATCTCTACACATCTTCATTCCTTCGTTTCAGATTGTGCTAGAGATGTCTCCATAGGTTAGGTTATCATAATCTATGACACCTAAGGGGCTAGCAAGAGTTTCTTTGACCTTCTGTCCAAACAATGTGGGTAAGCCATTGATAAACTTCTCCTTCCAAAATGGAGAGTTATGTATATATATATATATATATATATATATTTAAATCACCATTTTGCTACTCGGGGTATCAAATCTCCCTAGGTTTAATCATTGCCATAAGTAACTAAGAACGAGAATCTTCAAACTGAAACACCCAAAGTTCCTCACTTAAACGAAATTTTATTGGAACATATGAAAAGAAATACGAATTAATTTTCCTCGAGCAAATGACTCATAACCTTAAATTAGCCGCTAATTTACTCAAGGCAGGTGATCTGAGGAATCGAACCTAGCCGAGTTACTATTTAACCCATGATGATAAGTTAGGTGTTAATTTACCCAAGGCAGGTGATCCAAGCAATCAAACCTGGCCGAAGTTCTGTTTAACCCATGATGATAAGTTAGGTACACTTTTAATCAAAACAACAACAATAGAGTTGATTAACACATCCGATTGCATATAATCAAATAATTATTTACAATACTTCACATTAGTGTCGACGCTTGGACCGCAAACAATCGAAAAAAACCGCCATCGTGCCTTTGTTCGACCACCCGCCATGGCGACGCTCTCGCAATGATTTCGCGCGGAGCTTTGGGTGCTCTCTCTCTCGGTGGAGGAAGGTATTTGTCTACCTTTGGAGGTGTGGCAGGAATCTTGGCAAAAATTTAGGTGATTACCAAAGGTAAGTGAAGTTGCCACCAATCATTGGGTTTTTCTAAGGTGTGATTGCTCATCTATTTCTAGTTGATTTTATTACCGATCCTAGCTAAGAAAAAGGTTTTTTTTTTTTTTTTTCGTAATCTAATATGGATGGTAAAAAATCTTTATTTTTAAGTCCAAAAGTTTTGTTACGTGTGGGGAAAGTGTTAGGCACCCCACAATGCTTGTCCAATGATAGTCCTTTGTTTTGATAAAACCTTAATTTTCGGAGATTGACAGTAAAACACATGATTTTGGCATTGGCTTTCGAGGCTTTGCATGGATGGGGCTTTGAGGTTTTGCTTTTGAATGGGTGTGGTCCTAATCTAAGCTTTCCTAAGGCATTCAGGCAAAGTACCAGATTTTCACGGCGAAAATCTGGCAACATGTCACCTCACTTTTGCGGTGAAAATCAGGCATCACTGACTGTGATAATCACACTAGAAGGGGCGAGCAAGTATATATATATATACATCATGCACAATGCAAGCACATAGAGCAGGAAAGTAAATGCCTACATCCCTAGAGCATGGCCTAAAATATAGGGGCAGGAAAGTAAATAGGGGTCACCATACTCTAGAGATGAGGACGAATGGTACACGGCATGATATACCTAATACAACTCATCTAAGAGAGAAAGAAGTAAGGAGGAAAGGGGGCTTAAAAGAGTACATAACCAAATGGGAAAGGCTAAACCCTTAAACCTATTGAACATAACCGCTTGGCTTATATCCACATGCTCGCATCCTTGCCCTTTTTGTTGTACATGTGTCTTCGCTTCATTTGTGCCCTAGCTCCATGTGCCCTAGCTCCATGTGTCTTCGCTTCATTTGTGTACATGCAAATGCAAAGACAAGAAACCAACAGACAAGCAATGGAAGGAAAATATGCAAAAAGCATATGAAAGAGGCATAAAGCAGATAAGCATGATAGACATGGCAAGCAAAGAAACAAGAAAGCAAGCAAACAAGCAAGAAGGTAAACAAGCAAGAAAGCAAGCAAAAGGTGGTGTCCACGAAGGACAAATGTAGGTTTGGATTAAATGTCCATAACTTCATTGTGTTGAAGCATGGATGACACACTAGCAAGCAAGACTCACGTATGGACATGTTAGCAAGTGTGTAAAGATGCATAGAGAGCCAATGGGTGGCACAAACACACATGGTAAGCATAGCATCGTGCGGAGCAGAAAAGGGAAGGATATGCATGGAGCAACCAAGCATCTAGAGATGCCTCCCAAATGGTTACATCCAAACAAGGCCTCATGGGCGTCGAATGTAACCAAAAAGGATCAAGCCTGTGGAGGGCGTCAAGCATGGCAAGCCTAGAACAAGAAAGGCTAGCACAAGCATAAAGCATAGAAGCAAGCAAGCATAGACATGTAAATAGGATGATCCAAACTGTATGGATGATGACAAAGACCATAGGGTCTAGATCGGGTCCTAACCATTAGACCAAAACACAAGAAAATGCGATAAAAGGAACAAAAGTGTTAGGACATATGTAATTTGATGTTAGAAACATATGTCAATTTAGAATTGGCTAATCCTTTGAAAAAATTCACTTTACTTGTAATTGGGTATATCTAGGATGTGTTTAATATTTCAAGGAACAAGGTTTCAAGTTTAAGTGTTAAAGCCATGTAAGTTTATCCAAGAAACAAGTGAAGAAGTGCTGGATTATAAAGCTCGACAACTAGCATTTATCAAGGTTTAAAAAACTACTGAAGCCCAAAGCTCGACAGCTAGCTCAATAGATACCTTATCTATCGAGGTTTATGAAATCTAATTTTTCAGTGCTGATTTCACTCCAATCCGTGAGTATGTGTTTAGGCTTTCTTTTTTCACAGCCCTAAACATATATAAGGATTATTTTAAGGGCCGTCAAAGGTTGCGCAAGTGTGAAGCACAGTTTTGTTCATGCAAATTGTGACTGGAGACAGAATTTGCCCTAGTTTATCTTTCTCTTGAAAAAGCTGTTGTGTTTGTACACCTTAGGGTTTTGTGACCAAGGAGCTTCATGATCTTCATCGTGTGATAAACAAAAGAACTTTGCAGCTAACATCTTTCTCAAGTTAGTGATTAAGTCGCGTACTAGGATCCGTGTATTTATTGATTAGTCACATACTGGGAGCCGTACATTGAAAATGAGAGATTGTCACTATAGAACAAGTCCAATTGGATATTGAGGTAAGGGTTCAACTGTAGGTTGGTATAAGGTACTGGGATTCCTTTACTTGTAACCGCTTGTTTTGATAATAATGGATTCTCGGGAGTGGTGACCTTAAAATCATCCGGTGGGATTTTTGCCGTGCAGGTTTTCCCCATTCATAAACAAATCACCGTGTCAATGTAATTTCCACTGCACTTTAGTTAATTGGTGATTTTTTTGTGCTACCACGTCTTTTGCATGTTAATTGAATTAATTAATTAACTTGACTAAATCAATTGGTTAATTTATCACAAGGGGTCAATACATTCTTGGCCTATCAAAAAAGGCTACAATAGCACATGGCATGACAAACAAGGTCTAGGCCTAAACACATAAACATGGTGTGAAGCATGCAAGCACATAAATGATGGCATAAAGCATGTAGAGAACAACGATCTAAGCATGTAAACACGCCGATCTACACATATAAGCATGGAAATATGCATGTAGGCATGTGAATATGTATCTAAGCATGTGGATGTAAGCATAAAAGCATGTAAGAACACAAATCCAAACATACAAGCATGTGAAAACATAGATCTAGACATATAAGCATAGAAACATGCATGTAAACATGTAAATCTAAGCAAGGCCTGACCAAAAATGTGATGTCAAGCATGTAAGCATGTAGATCTAAACAACAATACAAGGAAAAGATAGATCTAAGCATCTAAGGCATGGCATAAAGCATAAAACACGTAGAATTAAGATAGAAGCACAAATAAAGCAAGGAACATCCTAAAGAAAGCAATAAATCATGTTATCGAGGCAAAAAGAGCAAGATAAATGCTAAAAAAAGATTTAGAAATTTAGGTGTGTGGACAGTAGCTAAAAAGCTACATCCACACCCCTAAACCCCAAATCTAAGGTGTAGAACCAAGGAGAAAAAGATTGGGTGTCAGAACAATACTTTGTATTTTTGGTGAAGAAGGAGGAATCAAGAGACTTTGATGTGTTTTTTGTCTTTGGAAGAGAGGAGAAGTATGTAGAAATGTCCAAGCAGAGAGCAAAACCAAGAAAAATCTCCTTTTTTTTTTTTTTTTTTTTGGAGGTGCTTAGGGCCTTTTATAGCCTCAGCATGCTTTACGAGGCGGCAGCCCTTGTAGGGCTGCCCCTTTCAAATGGTCTCAGATTAGGTTGATCTTGATGCCCCTAAAAAGACTTGACTTCCTGTTTATAAAAAGGTATGGAACTTGAAAATCCAACAGTCGGATCAAAAGTTATGGCTCTCGGAAGTTAACGGTGCATCGATCGGTGCATTAACCCGGTTTTCATGATATCTCGGCTGTTCTAACTCCTATTTTGACCCATGAATAGTCATTCGACTGAGAATTTTATAATCTTCACAATGGCATTGGTTTCAATCTGTTCTGATGGGTGGATCAAAATTAGGGTTTTTGGGGCTCGCCGAGAGTCAACTCTAGGTTAAACTTGGTCAAAGTTGCCAAAAATCTCCAAAAAGCTCGGGTTTGATGTAAAACTATGAAAAGTGATATTTTGAGGGGATTTTAACTTTGTTTGACTTTTATCCCTTTATCAAATCCTTGCCGAAGTTTCTATTAGTACTACGCTAATCTGATTGTAGCTATTTCCCTCGTTCCTCGGCTAAGTTAAGGTCAAGGGATAGCAGTCGTTCATTGCTGCGACCAAGGAGTTGGTTGGACCTTAATATTGGGAAACCTGTTTCTGTAGGGATAACTGCTTCAAATCTGTACATCATGGAAAACGGGGTCTTACCCGTAGATCTTCTAGGAGTTATGTGATATGTCCATAAAACATGGGGCAACTCGTCCACCTATTTTCCCTTGGCGTCTTCCAATCTTTTCTTTAAGCCATCCATAATGACTTTGTTTGTGGCCTCTGTTTGTCCATTACTTTATGGGTACGATGGGATGGAATACCTATTCTTTATCCCTATGTCGTAACAGTACCTTCGAAAGGCCTTACTATCAAATTGAAGCTTATTATCCGAGATAAGAGTGTTCAGAACCCCAAACCCTTTCACAATATTTTGCCACACGAATATTTTGACATCTTGATCTCGGATGTTTGCCAGTGGTTCAGCTTTGACTCACTTGGTGAAATAATCAGTAACAAGAAGGAGATATCTTCGATTCCCTGTTGCCTTAGGGAAAGGCCCCACAATATCTAGCTCCCACTGTGCAAGAGGCCAAGGGCTGCTTAATGGGTTTAGCACTCCCCCTAGTTGATGGATGTTAGGAGCATATCTTTGACATTAATTGCATTTCTTAACATAATCTTGGGAGGACTTTTGCATGCTTAGCTACCAAAACCTTGTGTTAAAGCTCTATGGGCAAGTGACCTACCCCTTGTATGTCTACCATAAATTCCCTAATGCAACTCTCCCAGCAGTATTTCCACTACCTTAGGATGAATACACAATAGGTACGGTCCTGAATATGAGCGTTTGTATAGTTTCTGATCCTCGGATAGCCAAAACCTCGACGCCTTCCTACGAATTCTCTCTGCCTCGGTTTTGTCTTCGGGTAATATTCCACTCTTGAGGAATGTATACAGTGGATCCATCCAACTAGGGCCCACTCATGTAAAGTGAACTCCAACCGGAACCTATACATCGTAAGCAGGTAACGCATAATCCTCCACTAGTATAATCCTAGGAAGATTCTCCCTACTTGTGGTTGCCAAAGTTGCAAGTGAATCAACGTGAGAATTTTTACTTCGAGGAACCTGTTCAAGCGTAAAAGAATGAAAGTCCCCTGACAAACGTTTAGCTTAATTCAAGTACCAAAGCATCCTCGGGTCTTTAGCTTCAAAATCACCTCGCCAATAGAGCCTCGTATTCTGCCTCGTTATTTGTTGCTGAAAAGCCAAGCCTCTGAGACTTTTCTAAAGTAATTCCATTCGGTGAGATCACCACAATTCCTATCCTTGATCCCTTCTGGTTGGTTGTGCCATCCACAAATAGTTGCCATACCTGTTGAACTTCCATTGAACCCATTCTCACTGCTTCCTCGGGCTTTGCTCCCTCCTTTAAGTCACCTAATTTCTCGGTAAATTTTGCTACCAAATCCACCAAAATTTGGCCTTTCACAGCCATTCGGGGTAGATACTTAATGTCAAATGCATTGAGTATAGTTCCCTATTTTGCCACTCTTGCTGTATAATCCGACCTTCGAAGCAATGCCTGTAAAGGCAACTGGGTCAGGATGATCACGCTGTGGGCTTGGAAATAGTGGGGCAGCTTCTTGGTGGTGTGGATGATAGCAAGAATTGCCTTCTCCAGGTAGATATACTTGACCTCGGCCTCCTGGAGGGATTTGCTAACATAGTACACCGGTTTCTGAATTCCTTCATCCACCCGTATCAAGACCAAACTCACTAAATGCCGGGCAACAACCACATATGCATACAAAACCTCCTCTTTCTCTGGCCTGGATAAGACTAGTGGAAGAGCCAAATACGCTTTCAACTCTTTAAAATCCTTATCACATTCCTCGGACCACGAAAAATCCTTCCATTTATGCAATAGTTGAAAGAATGGTCTACACCGCTCAGTGGACCTTGATATAAACTGGTTCAAAGCTGCTGTCATTGTTGGGAAATTTAGACCCCGGTTGATAAAATTAACAAGTTTTAAATCCAAGTTATTAATTAGATTTATTATGAATAAACTTGTTAAAACAAACAAACAAACATCAATATCATGTCAAAATCATGCAGTAGAAAAATAAATAAGACAAGATATGATAACCCAGAAAAACCAATGAAACAAACTAGTTTCACAGTAACAAACTTGGGGGGAAACCTTCCCGAAAAGCAATCCACTATAGTAAAGAGAAGTTTCAGATCTAGTACGAAACCTTTGTTCCTAGACTCTACAATCCCCATAGATGAACTTACAGCAGAAACCTTCTACCGCTTCAGAACCTCTAAACTCTTCAATATATGAATGCCACCCTTTTTGATGCACGAATCCCAGTACGTGACTAACCAATTGTGCGGATCCCAGTACGCGACTTAATCACCAACTAGAAGAAGATTGTTGGCTGCAAAGTTCTTCACTTCATCAACAATGAAGATCAAGAAGCACTTGGTTACAAAACCTTAAAGCGCAAAAGACGCAGTAGCTTCTTTCAGAGAGAATAAGGCATCGGTCACCTTTTGCATATGTTCTCCTTTTATTCTTTTATGTGACGACCTCTAAAAGAAGCCTTATATAGGTCTAGGGTTGTGAGAAAAGAAACCCTACACAAATACATAAGCTTGGGCCGAAAATCAGATCTGGAAATCTGAATTCCCGTAACCTCGATCAATCGGGAGGTGTCGAGCTTTAAACTTCAACAGATACAACTATCGAGGAGCTGTCAAGGAGACAGGAGCTTTCTCGATCGATCCACCTAGCTATCGAGAGGTGTCGAGATTGCGATATCTCTCAACTGAAGAGCTCAATAGATAGCCTAGCTGTCTAGAGGTGTCGAGTAGCTATCAAACTATCTGTCCATAGGTGTCGAGCTATCTGTCCAGCTTTAGTGAACAACTTTTCTTCACTTGTTTCTTGGTCCAACATGTTTCTTGAAGTATTAAACACATCCTAGATCTACCCAAATACAAATAAAGTACGTTTTGTCAAAGGATTAGCCAATTACATAAAAGAATGACATATGTTCTTAACAAGTGAAACACATATGTCCTAACAGTCATCCCGGTAAGGTGCTGAACTTCCTTCGGATTCCGAGGAGGATGCAAATCATGAATAGCCTTAATCTGGTCGGGATTAACCTCAATCCCTCGATGGGTGATCATGTAGCCTAAAAAATTTCTAGACCCTACACCAAAAGAGCACTTAGAAGCATTTAAACGTAACTTGTGCTATCTTAAGATTGCAAAAATTTTGCCAAGTTCTGATAGATGCTTGGAATCTTCTTTACTTTTAACTATCATATCATCAAAGTACGTCTCCATGTTCTTTCCCAACTGGCTCTCAAACATTCTAGTCACCATTCTTTGATATGTAGACCCAGCATTCTTTAGTTTGAATGACATTACTCTATAGTGGTAATTTCCTATCGGAGTAAGGAAGGCTATTTTCTCTTGGCCTGGTAGCGCCAATGGGATTTGATGGTAGCCTTGAAAAGTATCGAGGAAACTCATCCTAGGATGTCCATATGTTGCATCAACTAACTGATCTATTCTCGAGATAGGAAACGGATCCTTTGGACAGACTTTGTTAAGATTAGTAAAATCCATCCACACTCTCCATTTCTTCGATTTCTTCCTTACCACCACGGTATTAGCCAATCACTCAGGGTAGAAGACTTCTTTAATTGCCCCGGCCTACTTAAGCTTACGGACTTCGTCCTTTACAACCTCAGCATGTTCTTTAGAAAAACACCAAGGGAGTTTTTTCTTCAGGGTAGCCTTGGGGTTAACATTTAAGTGGTGGTAGATAAACTCGAGATCAACCTCGGGTGCTTTGTATGCACTTCACACAAAAACATCCAAATTATCCTTCAAAAAGTCTACCAACTTCTTTTTATCTTTTATTGGGAGTTGAATCCTAACTTGAAAGTATCTATCTATGTCTTCTCCTATGATGACCCTTTCCAACTCTTCACATGATACTGGACTATTCGAGGAGGCAGGCGACCCGGGCTATGGTTGCTGCAAAGTCGATGCCACTTCTGAAGAGCCAATTTCAGCAACACGGTGATTAACCACTACTACCATACATTGTCTAGCCACAAATTGGCATCCTACCAGCTCGACCACCCCCTCATTGGTAGGACATTTTACTTTAACATGCAACGTGGATGAGACTGCCCCTATGGCATGTAGCCATAGCTTGGCTAGGATGGCGATATATGGCGAAAAAGCATCCACCACTATGAAATTTATGCCCACCACCTTATCCCTAGTCTGCACAGGCAATCGGATCATCCCCTTCGGAATAGTAGTGTTTCCATCAAACCCGATCAACAAAGCGCCATACTGGTCCAAATCCTCAAGTTTAAGTCCAAGACCTTTAAATAAGTCAGGGTACATAATCTCTGCCCCACTACCTTGATCAACCATTACCCTTTTGACATTGAACCCTGTTATTTGCAAGGTTACCACCAGAGCATCATCATGTGGCTGAATCGTTCCCAACTTATCTTCCTTGGAAAATCCAATGATTGGCTACTCCGAAACCCTAGACTTCTTGTGTTGACACCAACATTACCTCGCTAACTGGATGAGGCTCTATTCTCAAGGTCGCGAAAATAACAGTTATTGTTCCCAAGGATGACTAAGGTGCTCCACTTCTTTATGGTCCTGCCATGAGCCGATTTCCTTGACTATCTGGCTGCTACAAAATTGCTTCAACTTACCAGCTTTAATCAACTAATCAAGGAAGGCTTGCAAAGTTCTATAGTCCTCGGTCGTATGACCTCAATCCGGTGGTACTGACAATACAATTCTGGTTTCTTTTAGTTGGGTCTCCTCCCATGTTATTTGGTCATTTGAAGTAAGGCTCGTGCTTAATGCACTTGATATATCGGCTCTTTGAACACCGAGTTCACCGCTTGTCATAGGGGTGGCAAAATCAACTCAAACCCATTTGCCCACCCAAACCCACCCATTTAAATGAGACCCAAACCCACCCAATTATTAATTGGGTTAAATGGAAATTAACCCAATTAAACCCAATTAACATTAATATTTATTGGGTTTTAATTGGGTACCTAGTTAGACCCAATTATGATCCAGCTATCATTTCTACAAATCACCCAACTCTAAAATGCTCGAAAACCACTAAAATTACCAAAATACCCCTCAACCTAAAAAATGACCAAAATAACACCTAAACCTAAAAATGACCAAAATACCCCTAAAACCTTAAAAAAAAAAAACCAAAATACCCCTTAAACCTAAAAAATGACCAAAATACCCCCCAAAACCCAAAAAATGACCAAAATACCCTCGAAACCTAAAAATGACCAAAATACCCCCAAAACCCAAAAAATGACCAAAATATCCTCAAAACCTAAAAATTACCAAAATAACCCCAAAACCTACAAAATGACAAAAATACCCCCGAAACCCAAAAATGACCAAAATACCCCCCAAAACCTAAAAATTACCAAAAATACCTCCAAAACCTAAAAATTACCAAAATACCCTCAAAACCTTAAAATGACCAAAATACCCCTGAAACCTAAAAAATGTCCAAAATACCCCCGAAACCTAAAAATGACCAAAATACCCCCGAAACCTAAAAAATGGGCAAAATAACCCCGAAGCCTAAAAAATGACCAAAATAACCCAAAACCTAAAAAATGACCAAAATACCCCTGAAACCTAAAAAATGACAAAAATACCCTCGAAACCTAAAAAATGGCCAAAATACCCCCGAAGCCTAAAAATTGATCAAAATAATCTAGAAACCTAAAAATGACCAAAATACCCTCAAACCTATAAAATGACCAAAATACCCCTAAACCTTTGAAATGACCCAAATAAACCCAAAACCTCTAAAATGGCCACAAACAACCTGAAACCTCTAAAATTACCAAAAATACCCTGAAACCCCTAAAACGACCAAAATACCTCTAAACCTATAAAACTACCAAAATACCCCTCAAAATATCTAAAATGACCAACATACCACTAATCCTATAAGATGAACAAAATACACCCAAAGCCTCTCAAATTACCAAAAAAGGGGTTTGGGGTTTGCGATGTTTTGAGGGTATTTTCGTTAAATTAAAGGTTCTTAGAGTATTTCAGTCATTTTGTGGGTTTTGAGGGAATGTCATTAATTTTTTAGGTTTTAGGGGTGTTTCGTTAACTTTTAGATTTTAGGGCCATTTTTTTGTAATTTTCTAGGTTTTGGAGGTCATTTAATAACTTTTTAGGTTTTGGGGATATTTTAATCATTCTTTAGGTTTTTGAGTTATCTTAGTCATTTTTAGGTTTAGGGGGTATTTTGGTCATTTTTTATGTTTAGGGAGTATTGTGGTCATTTTTTAGGTTTAGGAGGGATTTGGGTAATTTTTTAGGTTTATGGTGTATTTTTATTGACTTATAGGTTTAAGGGGCATTTTTGTCATTTTATAGGTTTCGGGGTATTTTGGTCATTTTTTAGGTTTCGAGGATATTTTGGTCATTTTAAGGTTTAGGGGTTATTTTGGTCATATTTAGGTTTCAAGGGTACTTTGGTCATTTTTTAGGTTTCAGGGGGTATTTCAGTTAATTTTTGGGTTTCGAGGGTATTTCGATTATTTTTTAGGTTTCGAGGGTATATTGATCATTTTTTGGTTTCTAGGTTATTTTGGTCAATTTTTAGGCTTCGGGGTTATTTTGGCCATTTTTAAGGTTTCGGGGGTATTTTGGTCATTTTTAGGTTTCGGTGTTATTTTGGTTAATTTTTAGGCTTCGAGATTATTTTGGTAATTTTTTAGGTTTCGGGGTATTTTGGTCATTTTTTTGGGTTTTGGGGGTATTTTGGTCATTTTTTAGGTTTCAGGGGTATTTTGGTCATTTTTTATGTTTCGGGGGGTATTTTCGTAATTTTTTGGTTTTAGGCGTATTTTGGTCATTTTATGGGTTTCGGGGGTATTTTGGTAATTTTTAGGTTTCAGGTGTATTTTGGTCATTTTTTGGATTCTTGGGGTATTTGGTCATTTTGTAGGTTTTGTGATTATTTTGGTAATTTTTAGGTTTCAAGGGTATTTTGGTCATTTTTTAGGTTTTGGGGGTATTTTGGTCATTTTTTAGGTTTCGTGATTATTTTGGTCATTTTTAGGTTTTGGGGGTATTTTGGTCATTTTCTAAGTTTTAGGGGTATTTTGGTCTTTTTTTTTTGGTTTCAAGGGTATTTTGGTCTTTTTTTTGGGTTTTGGGGGGGGTATTTTGGTCATTTTAAGGTTTTTGGAGTATTTTGGTCATTTTTTGGATTTTTTTGTTTCGGGGTTATTTTGGTCATTTTTTGAGTTTCAAGGGTATTTTGGTAATTTTTTGGGTTTTGGGGGTATTTTGGTAATTTTTTAGGTTTCAAGTGTATTTTGGTCATTTTTTAGGTTTTGGAAGTATTTTGGTAATTTTTAGGTTTCGGGGGTATGTTGGTCATTTTTTGGGTTTTGGGGGTATTTTGGTAATTTTTTGGGTTTTGTGGGTATTTTGGTAATTTTTTGGATTTCAGGGGTATTTTCGTCATTTTTTGTGTTTTGGGAGTATTTTGGTAATTTTTAGGTTTCGGGGATATTTTGGTCATTTTTTGGATTTCAGAGGTATTTGGGTCTTTTTTTGGGTTTCAGGGGTATTCTGGTAATTTTTTATGTTTCGGGGGTATTTTGGTTATTTTTTTGGTTTCTGGGGTATTTTGGTCATTTTTTGGGTTTTTAGGGGTATTTTGGTAATTTTTAGATTTGGGGGTATTTTGGTCATTTTTGAAGATTTTAGAGTACTTTGGTCATTTTCACTTTAGTGGCATTTTGGTAATTTTGATAATTGGGTGGGTTGAGGTTTACCCATAATAATTTGGTTGGGTTGGATTTGGGCTAGAAGCAATTATTTAAATGGGTTTTAATGGGTAAATGAGTTTTATATACCCAACCCAATTATGCCCACCCCAAACCCACCCATTTGCCACTCCTACCGCTTGAGTACCAGCGACATTATGGGATGTTTGATTACAAAACTCCTTCCTTGGCTGAGAAGATGCAAACCGGCCTGTTAGGCTATCCCTTCGATCAGTGGTAAAAGCCTTAGCTTTACCCTTGCCAGAGCTCTAGTAATCCTTGACCCTTTTATGTTCCTCAGTTCGATCCATCAATTGATGCATACCCTTAGGTGGTTTCATGGTAAGTGACTTCCATAGGTCGGAGTGTGTAGGAAGACCTACTTTGAAGGTTCGTATAGTGACGTCTTCAAAATCTCCATCAATTTCATTATAAATCTCCTAACATCTATCAAAATAATTCTTCAAGGTCTCCCCTTTTCTCATAGACATTGAAAGTAAAGAGTCTAAGGGTCTAAGGACTCGGCTACAGGTTACAAATCTTGCCCCGAAGGCCCTTGTTAGCTCCTCAAACGAATGTATTGACCCTTCCTTAAAGCTATCAAACCACCTCATGGCCACCAAACCAAGGCTCAAAGGGAAGACCTTACACATTAAGGCTTTATTCTTTGAGTGAATGGCCATCCTCTGGTTAAAATGGCTCACATGTTTGACAGGATCGATTTTACCATTATAGATGGTGAAAGTAGGCTGGTTAAAGTGGCGAGGGAGCTTGGCCTGCTAAATACGCTGAGAAAATGGGGAGCGAGATATTTGAAGGAGAGCCTTTCCTATAGCATCATGCCCTTGGCCTTTCCTTGGTGGAGTTCTGGATTTATTACAATAGTATTTTCATCCTGAAGTGTGACGAGACGATGACATGAACGATTCACTAGGTGGAGTCCTGCTTGGAGGTTGGTAACTCCCATCACTTCCAGTACTTAAATATTGATCTGGAGAAGGGGTCCTATCTTCCCTTATTCGAGTTTGGCGATGAAGACGTCAACGTAACAATTCCACCTTCTTCTCTAAGTTATGGACCTCTTCATCATGCGAATGATGACTAGCCTCATGCTATCCAGTTCGTTCAAAATGAAAGGAAGGTGCTCCCTGGCTATGAGTGTGAGCCACATCACGATCCCTCCTATGTTCGAGATTAACAAAATGATCTTTATGCTGAGAGCCAACAAACTCCAGTGATCCTTTACTCCTAAGACCAGCCATAACCATGAGATTTACACAGGTACCTCAGGAGACTTTCCCATAGACCGCGCCAATTGTGGTGGGTGAAAAGTAAGTTAGATAATTAAGGTTGGTTTTAATACAATTACTGTTCACTCATACAATTAATTCTTAGAGATGGGATGCAAAGTCAACCTTTAAGTACCTGTTATGTAACAAGAGATGAAAATCAGACCAAAAATTATATGCAAAGTGGTAACATTTAACTGGAAATAGCTTGAAAATTGGCTAAGTGTTCGTCCTCTAGTTCAGTTCGAGGAAGAAGGTATAATAGGATGGTTTTTCTCTCTTTTTGTTTTCTCTCCTAATTTTTATGTCCCTCTGATCCAGGTGCTTCTTGACTTTATATAACTTAGCAAGGATGCATCTGGATCTTACATATGGAAGGTTGTGATTAGAACCTTGCCACTAACTAACTTGTATACAACTTCTAACTGCCCTACCACTAATTAACTTGTATACAACTTATGACACCACAATTACACTACAACACTACATCTATACAAGAACTGATACTACAATTACACTACAAGCATACAATATAAGCATAACACTGCAAAATCATTCCTAACAATATCCCTCCCATTAAAGCACCTTGCCCACAAGGTGAGGAAATTGTTGTTGAAGCAAATACAAGTTTTCCCAAGTAGTATTTTCAAGACTCTCCCCTTGCCATTGTACCAAACCTAGGTGATGGTTTTGCTTCTCAATTGATGAGTCCTTTCCTGCAAGACAACAATAGGTTCTAGATTAAGGATGCCCTCTGAATCCACAGATGGTAGTGTAGGAACAGAAGCCACATGCTAACCCAATTTGCCCTTAAGACAAGAACATGGAATGTAGGATGCAGCCTAGAACTTGGTGTCAAGTCCAACTTGTAAGACATGTTACCAACCTTCTGTAAAATCTGGAAGGGCCTATAGTATCTAGGTGACAATTTACCCAAATGTTTTTGCCTCATAGACTTCTGTTTATAGGGCAGCAACCTCAAATAAACCCAATCCCCTTCAGCAAATTCCATCTCAGTTCTATGCTTATCAATATTGAGTTTCATCCTTTCCTGTGCAGCAAGAGGTTTTGCTTCAACAATGCTAGGAGTTATTGTCTAGTTCTCAAATGCATATCCACACTATCAACCTTAGTTGTTCCTGGAATGTAATATAATAACCTAGGAGGAGGATAACCAAATATAGCCTTAAAAGGTGTCAATTTAGTAGAGGTGTGGAAGTTAGTATTGAACCAAAATTATGCCAATGGTAACCATTCTACCCAAGAGTAAGGTCTGTCAGCTGTAAGTGCTCTTAAGTAGTGTTCTAAGTTCTTGTTAACCACTTCAGTTTGACGATCTGATTGAGGATGGTAATTTGATGACATAGCTAGCTGAACCCCCCGCAATCTCATCAACTTTTGCCAAAAATAAGAAGTAAACATAGGGTCCTTATCACTCACTATTAAGGCTAGCATGCCATGCAACTTGAACACATAATGTAGGTAAAGATTGCCACTTTAGCAACAATATAAGGATGGGATAAGCACACAAAGTGAACAAATTTGTTAAGCCTATCCACTACCACAAAAACCACATCCTTGGATTGTGACTTGGGAAGGCCCTCAACAAAATCCATGCTCACATCAAGCCAAGGTTTGTCAGGTATAGGTAATGGTTACAACAGACCAGCTGCAATACAAGTCTCATATTTGAGTCTTTGGCAAGTATCACATTCCTTGACATACTTCTTCACATCCTCCCTCAAGCCAGGCCAATAAAAATCCCTCTTAACCCTATGCAAGGTCTTAAGGAACCCTGAATGACCTCCTTAGGGACTATTATGGACTTGTTGCAAGACAGTAGCCTTCAAAGCATCACAAGTCCCTAAATAAATCCTTCCTTTATATGAGAGTAGTCCATTCTGTACTGAATACCCTTTTGGGACTTCCTTTCCTACCTGAAAAGCCTAGAAAATACCCTGCACCTACTGATTAGTGGCATAACTAGCCTTAAGATCAATCGACCAAGTTGGAGTTGGAAATGAAGCCATGCATAAAACCCCATCAGAAACATCTAATTCACCACCAGAAACAAAAACCCACAGTGTCAACCTTCCTAGACAGTGCATCAGCTACTAGATTATCCTTACCTTTCTTGTACTCAACCACAAAAGCATACCCCAACAACTTAGCAAACCACTTCTGCTAAGCTGGAGTTCCAATTTTTTGCTCCAACAGGTATTTCAAGCTCTGCTGATCAATCTTAACAATGAAGGGTCTTCCCACCAAATAAGCCCTCCACCTCTTGACAGCAATGACCAAGGCCAGTAGTTCTTTCTCATAGGTAGACAATGCTAAATTCTTTCCCTTAAGGGACTGACTGTGATAGGCTATAGGTCTACCTTGCTACATTAAAACAGCACCTATTCCCTTCCCTGAAGCATCACACTCCACCACAAATGGTTTTTGTCAAAATTTGGCAAAGCCAACACAAGTGGGTGGACCATAGCATCTTTAAGCTTCTAAAAAGCAATTTTAGCTTCCTTGGACCAAGAAAATGAATCTTTTTTTAATAAGGCTGTCAAGGGTGCTACAATTTGTCCATACCCCTTAACAAACTTCCTGTAATAACCATGGTTTTGAAACCCAGACCGGACTGTACGGTTCGATCGGGTTAACCGAAAACCGTCCATCAAAACGGTTCTTTTATCTCTAAAAACCGGCATATACACAAAAGTCAAGGAACCGTGCAAACCGCAGTTGAACCTCTCGGGTTTGAAAACCATGGACAGTTCTCGCGGGCTTAGTTCAAAGCTTTTCTTTTTCTTCTTTTTTGGGTACTTACAGGCTTAGCCATTGTTGAATCTTCATTCTGCAACCTCAGACCTTCAGATCACACCACCATTTCTTTTTATTCTTCTTCTCACTCTCACTCGCTCTCTTTATCATGGTTTTCGCTGACTGTTATTTCTGAATTTTTCTTTCTGCGCTTTTTCCGATTGCTCTTTCTACATTTTTTTTTTCTCTCCTTGCATTTTTCTTTTGCCTTTGCACTCTTGAGTCTTCTGGTCTACTGACTTTTCTCTGCCTGAAGGACAACTTACTTTCCTGTCACCCACTAAATACTTGCTGTTAACCACTCTCTTTTGAAAATGTTATTGGGTTTTGTTCTTTATTTAATCAAATATTTTAATGGTTTGTCTGGCTACTCTTCTGGCTTTTGTTTTTATTTATGTTTTATTTTAAAATTTTTCATAAATGATTCTAGTCAAATGGGCTTGGGCATGACAAATTATTGGGTTTTCAAATGGGCATGGTAATGATTTAAGATAATTTAGACAAGCTCCTATAAAAAGAGTATAATATTAAACCGTAACAAAAATTATTTATGTTTGCCTAGAATTTAATATTTTTTATTTTCTTTATGAAAGTTATGATATATATATATATATATATATAATAAAAATAAAAACATTTGAAAGATAAATCTTTATATTTATTTGAATTATCATAGTCATTTTTATATTTTTTACTAATTTAGTATGTTTATTTTTATTTTAAATAATTATTAAATTAATTATGACGTCATTATGGTCCGACCTCGGTTCAACCTTGGTCCAATCTCAAAAGCCTTGAACTTCTCCATTTGACAGTTCATTGAACAGTCCAGGTTTCAAAACCATGGTAATAACCAGTGAAAGGATTTAATATCCTTAGGAATAGGCCACTACTGCATGGTAGCAACCTTCTTAGGATCAATATGTACAACTTCAGCAATGATAACATGCCGCAAATACTCTACTTCTTTACAAGCAAACATACATTTAAATCTTTTGGCATATAATTTGTTAGTAGCCAAAATCTCTAAAACACTTCTAAGGTGGTTGACATGATCAGACAAAGACTTGCTATAGACCAATATGTCATCAAAGAAAACTTGTACAAACTGTCTAAGGAAAAGCTTGAATACCTAGTTCATCAAGGATTGGAAGGTTGATGGAGCATTGGTTAAACCAAAGGGCATCACCAAGAACTCATAATGGCCCTCATGTGTTCTAAAAGCTGTCTTAGGTATGTCTTCTTCCTTCATTCTGATTTGATGATACCCAGACCTCAAGTCAAGCTTGGAAAAAATAGTAGCTCCATTCAATTCATCCAACAATTCATCAATGATTGGAATTGGAAATTTGTCCTTGACAGTGATTTTGATTAATGCTCTATAATCAATACACATTCTCCATGAACCATCATCTTTTCTTACCAACAGAACAAGAGAGGCAAAAGGACTGCTATTGTTCTTGATTGACCCCATTAACAGCAACTCCTTTACAATCTTCTCAATCTCATTCTTTTGGTAAAAAGGATACCTATAAGGTCTTTGGCAGACAGGCTAAGCACCCTCCTTAAGAACAATAGGATGCTTGTGACCCCTAAGAGGAGGCAACCCTATAGGAGTCTCAAAGACATGCCAAAACTCCTGCAACAATGAATCCACCTCAACTGGAATCTTAGCATCTAGTGCATCTGCTTCTATACCAACAATCTGTAGCAACAAACCCTTCTTCACTAGGGCCTTAAAAAATTGCTTACAATCCATAAGAGAGGACCCTAAAGATGGATTCAAGCCTTGCAACAAGACTTGCTGGTTCCCATGGCAAAAACACATGGTTAAGAGCTTAAATTTCCATTGTATGTCTCCCAAAGTACTTAGCCACTGAGTTCCCAATACTGCATCACAACCTCCTAAAGCTAGAACATGAAATTGGATGCAAAACTCCACTCCTTGAACATTCACTGGCACACTACTACAGAAACCTTGAGTCTTCACAATAGAACCATTAGCCATTTTGACTTCCAAAACTTTTGAAACATCTACTCTTAACTGTAGACTATTAACCAATGATGCATCAATAAAATTATGAGTACTACCTATATTTATCAATATTACTAACCTACTCCCATTAATTTTACCCTTAACCCTCATAGTACCAGGTGTAGGGGTTCCTATGAGAGCATAGAAAGTAATCTCAACCTCCTCCTCTTGATTAGACTGAGTGCTCCCAACCATTTTATTAACAACATCACTATCCACCTCTTCTTCCAACTTAGTAATCTGCACCCCAGATTGCAATCCATGAGCCAATTCAATTCCTCTAAAAGAAACAATTTAGCATTCTTACATTTATGTCCAGGCCCCTGCTTCTTATCACAATTGTAACAAAGACCCCTCTTCCTCCTTTCATCCATCTGTGTAGGGGTTATTCTTTTAATAGGTATCCTAGGTTTAGATTCTACCACTGCATTACCTTTAGGCAAACCCAAGATAGAAGTCTTACCTGATTCTTGCTGGTACTTGGCAATTCTTTTGCAACACAGCACATATTCCTCCTGAATCTTGGCCAATCCAAAGGCTACATTCAAAGATTGAGGATTGAGCATCCTCACTGGTAACCTTATTTCATCTTTCAGACCACTTAGGAAGCAGCTTAGCTTGTGCAAAGGAGAAAGACCGTTGATTTTAGGGGTATTCGTGGTGCAGTGCGGTGCGGTTTTAGGCCATTTTTAGCACCGCACTTTGTGGTGCGGTTTGGCTAAAACCATAACTGAACTGCACTTTGTTTTTGCGGTCACATGTGCAGTGTGGTGTGGTTTAGAGTTTAGCCAAAACCATAACCGCACCGCACCTCACCTCATTTTTACGGTTACATGTGTTATACTATGTATAAGATGTTGTTTGAAGTTGGTATATTTTTCAAATTTTGGACTTTTCCTATTCAGGCCAAAACTAATTTTTCCCTTTTTTTGGGCCAAGTTTTTAATTATTGAACTAATTTCTCTTTATTTTGGGTTGGCTTTTCTAGTCAACACTTGCTAGGGTTATTAAACTTTTTTTTTTTTTTGAAAACTAGGGTTATTAAACTATTAATAATATATTTAATATTAAAAATAAATAAATATATTAATATATAGAGAGGGTGCGGTGCGGTGCAGTTTGTGCGGTTTTCTTATTATAAAACCACAAACCACACTGCACCATGCGGTGTGGTGCGGTACAGTGCACTATTACTTGCGGTGCGATGCGGTTATGCCATTTTGCGGGCAGTTTTGGTGGGCTTTTTCCAGTTTGTGCGGTTTAGTGAACACCCCTACTTGATTCTATTGGACACAGCTTCAAACTCTGCCTTGTACATAGAAACTGTGGATGTCTGCCTCAACCTTGTTAGCACCTCCATAGGATCATCATAAGCAGTTGATCCAAACCTCACGTGTAAAGCTTGTACTAAGGACTCCCAATCAGAAAACACTGCAGCCTCCTCTACTTCTTGGAACTAGATTAGGGCCTATAACTCCATATGGAAGGAAGCAATTAATAGTTTCTCTACAATTGGAGTTTGATAATACCCAAAGTACTGATTGGCTTTGTAAACCCAACTAGCAGGATCATCACCTGAGAAACGTGGAAAATCTAGTTTCAACAGTGATAATGTTGAAGAACTTTGATTTGCTGGTATGGTTCTCTGAGGTAAGTGTTGATTTCCATCTTGAGAATTTAACTTCTGTAAAATGGCATTAAGATTCTGATTCATTTCATTCAAGGTTCTAGTGTGAATTCCTTGAATCTTTTGGATTTCTTGGATATCCTTGTTGTGATGATTAGAAGTGGTACGAAGAGAAGCAATAGCCTCATTCACCATATTTATGGCAGCAGCTTATGTTTCAGTCATGGTAACACAAGAACAAGGCTCTGATACCAATTGTTAAGGGTGAAATTCAAGAACTATGGTGTCTAGTAGTATTTGAGGTTAGCTGGTCCTCCAAGAAGATAGAGAAGAGAAATGGAGAGAGAAGGAATTTGGGATTAAGATTAACAACATACTTCTTAGTTGATTCCTTTACAACAGCCACACACCTCTTATACATCTTCTTGCATAACCCTTCAGCTCTCTAGCTGTCAATAAAACTCACCAACTGATTCTCTAACCAACTTCTAACTGCCCTGCCACTAACTAACTTGTATACAACTCATGACACCACAATTACACTACAACACTACAACTATACAAGCACTAATACTACAATTACACTACAAGCATACAATATAAGCATAACACTACAAAATCATTCCTAACAATAGTCATTTCCTCATTAATGCGGCCAGCTAAGTGGTTGCAGTGCATTTAATGCAGAGGGGATGACTGTCTTGTCCTTTCTTTTTCTTCTCTTCCTTGTTTAATACCAAGTTACCATTTTCCCCCCAGGGATTGCATCATGCTCCCTTCATTCCTGATTCTCGGCCTTCCAAGGTTAAGTAGGAGCCTTTGGCATCTTCGCCAATGGCAACATCCCGATCTCCTTATTAGTTAAATAAGTCCTTTCTGTGAAGTTACCCTCCTCAGAAATGCCCTTATTTTCTTTATTAACGGCTTTCGATCCTTGTCCCCCCACAAGTTGATTTTGAATTTTTTTTTGGAAATAGTTATAATATGTTGCTAACCTCATAACTCGAACCATTTTCCTCCTACACTCCCAAGCACTTAGTGCATAGAGAGGTGCCAATTCAGTTGCAAAGCTCTTGGCAAGTTGATTTTAAAAGTTAATATACAATATTGACACAATTCATAGTTGACAGACCTCCAAGAATTATAAAACCGAATTACTAATTTAACTTTCAAAAGGAGAAAACTATGAAGGAAGTGTAATTTTTATATTATTTTTATTTGTGTATTCTAGAGGCCACTATATTTTAGGGGGACTAAAAGAGAATTATAATTCATCCATGTTAGTACTAATATGACAAGGGCAAGTTTAACATAAAGAAATAAAAAAGTGGAAAATTCTAAAAAAAATTACTAAAGATAAAGTTTATATAATTTAAATTTTTATTATTGTAGATTTTGCAGACCAAAACCAAACAAAGAACCTTAGTTAGGGTCACAACTAATTTGTATTATGGGTTAATAACAATACACAATGAGAAACTAGAAAAAGAACAGCAAATATTTACATAAAAACCACATAAAAAGGAATATTATTTAAGCTTAAGAATAGTGGTACAAAATTTTCCTCAAGAACAAACCTCCTCAGGTATTCTAAGAGTTCTCTCTCTTTTTCTACAATCTTTTCTTTCTCTCTTGGTGGTTTTTTCTTTGTCCACTTTGTTTTGCCCTTATCCTCCCTTATATTTGCCCTATTGGCTTCTCTAGGATGTGCTATCCCTGCATATCTAGACAACTTTCTGTCCCATTAGACTCTTCCTTCCTCATTTTCATCATGAATGGAGACTTTTGGGGCTTTTTGCACTGTTTAGGCTAGTCATTTACCATTAAATGTGACTGTACTAGGCAAGTGACCTTCACTAACGCGAAAGTGACTGTAGATTCATTAGGAAGCTTTAGCAAGCTTCCTCGAACAATCTCATACCTTCTAGAATTCTTCCTCGAAAGGTTTTTTGTCTCTATCAGCTCCGCATAGATCTTGACTTTGGATGTAGTCCACAATAAGTTTATCCTTGGATCTAAGGTGACATTCTATCTGGTCAGTGGTTTGAGATTTGGTTCTTTTAGGGAGGCCTAGTCTTAAAGCGGGTCAGCTTGTAATAGGCTTATTTTTGCATATGGACCAATATTATTTGGGTTTGAGCCCTGTAAAACCATGTTCCTACAAGTTTGTTGGGCCACACATGTGTGACGAGTGGTACACCATGCCTTGCTCCAAGGGCTTATAAGGCATGCGTGGGGCGCTTCTCTAACCGATGTGGGACAAAGGTGTCAAGCCAAAATGGCTACAAGGCAAAGCCCTTGGCCTAAGGTGAAAATCTTGAACTTCCACACGGGGATGAGGACAAATCCGTGTAGGCTTGGCTTCCCAAAGCGGACAATGAGCTGAGTGTGCGCCGGAAAAACCCCCATATAAGGCATGTGCCAAACTATTACAATGTCTCCTAACATGAGATAAACTAAGCGATGAAAACCAAGCCATGAGAATATTATTGTCTGCAATTAAATGACCACAGTGAACCAGAGAATTGCAGCCTTTCGCTAAAGATTTGATCAAAACTTTAGTCCCCTTCAAGAGTGATGTTGTTGAAGCCAAGTTCAAGTGTAAGCTCTAATGCTTTCCGTGTAGCCAAGACTTCCACCTCTATGACTGAACTGGGTAAAGGTATTTACTGAGTAAGAGAAGCCATGATCAGTCCATGGTCATTACAGATCACAACTCCCAAGCCAGCAAGTCCCTCTTCTGTAAAAATTGCGCCATCGAAGTTGACTTTAGAGCATCTTGAACCGGTGCTTGCCAAGCTACTACCTGATGGGGTCAGGGTTGTTGAAAACCAATGCTACAAGAAGCTCTCTCTAGGATTCGATCTTGACCAAAATCAACCACCTGACCGAGTGAGAGTGCAGGCTTGCCCAAGCGCAAATTA
The DNA here is from genome assembly GCF_001633185.2 of Quercus lobata. Lineage (NCBI taxonomy): Eukaryota > Viridiplantae > Streptophyta > Magnoliopsida > Fagales > Fagaceae > Quercus > Quercus lobata. The sequence goes on from NC_044905.1 coordinate 50,059,847, forward strand.
TTCCTCCTATTCCATAGTGTCCATAGCACAGCAACAAAAAGTTCGGGTTCCCTATTACTTGCAAAAATAAGCTCAAAAAATATCAGTGAAAGAGGAGCACGCTTGAAGCGTGCTGTGATTCCATTGAGCCCGAGACCTCCAAACGGGTTGCAAAGCTGGGCAGAAGAACAAGGCATCAATCGTATCCTCCTGGTGCAATTTACAAATGTCACAGCAGCCCTCAGTAATGACCTTTCTACGGATCAGATTAGTCTTGGTTGGCAATGAATCCTTACAAGCCTTCTAAGCCAGGTGCTTGACTTTATTTGGAACTTGAAGCCCCCAAATTTTCTTCCAAAGAGGCATGAGCACCGAATTGTCTGAAGGCCTAGGCAGGCCATGTTGTTGCTGCTCATGTAGATACCTGTATCCGAATTTGGCAGAATAGACTCCATTGGGGTTAAAAGGCCAAATTAGGACGTCATCTTGTATGGATCTGTAGAGAGGCATATTTTTGATAAGGGTTGCTTCAAAGTCATAGAACAAATTATCAATGACATTCGCCTTCCACTCCTTAATGTTCGGATCGATCAAATTAGCCACCAAACTCACTCCCTTCCCTTCAACCCGTGGTGATAAGACCTTGGGATGACATGAGTTGGGCAGCCAATTCTCACCCCAAATATGGATAGACCTACCTAACCCAATCCCCCATTTTGCTCCTCGTTTGATCACGTTCCTACCCTTCATAATACTCTTCCAAGCATACAAGGAGTTGGTTGGAATTTTGGCCTCCATAACAAAGGTATTAGGGAAGAATTTTGCCTTGAACACACGGTAGAATAAAGATGAATTGTCATGGAGCAAGCGCCAAGTTTGTTTGGCCAAGAGCACATCATTGAATAGAGACAAATCTTTGAACCCCATACCTCCCTGTGTCTTGGGCTTACAAAGTTCCGACCACTTCACCTAGTGAATCTTCCTATTATCACCCCTTTGCCCCCCAAAAAAATACAAATCATGCTCTTAAGTTCATGACAAAGTGAGGTAGGAAGTTTGAAGCATGCCATGGTATAAGTTGGGAGGGATTGCGCCACCGCCTTAATTAGTATCTCCTGACCCACCTGACTGAGTAACTTACCCTCCCACCCTTGAATCCTCTTCCAAACTTGTTGCTTGATGTAGGTGAAACTTTCCTTTTTATTACGGCCAACTAATGAAGGAAGTCCATGATATTTCTCATAGTGCCGAACACCATTAACACCCAACAAGTTTTGAATCGTTGTTTGAGTGTCCGCATTGGTGGATTTATTGAAGAAAATAGTGGTCTTAGTACGGTTGATTTGCTGCCCAGAAGCTCTCTCATACGTGGCCAACACCTCAAGTAAGATTTGACATTCCTCTTCTCTAGCTCTGTAAAAAATTAGGCTATCATCGGCAAAGAGATACACCCTGAATGTCACCATTGTGGGCTACCTGTTGACACCTCATTTTGCAACTTGCATTTAACTTCACTTGGAGGGTAAAAGGGTAATTTTGCCTTGGAAATATGCATCCTGATTTTGGTTATTAGATCCTTGATCTCATTTCACCAAAATGATCTTGATGTTGTAACGATCAAATCGACTGGTCATAAGCTCTAATCGGACCACCAGATTGAAGGTTATCATCAAATCAAGTTTTAATGGCTGAGATGCACTATCACAAACTATACGTGATTATGAACAACTGATTTCAATCGGTTATAAGTATAATCAATTTGAGATCGATGATATGTCATAATTTGATTGGTTAGGACTATATTTTATGGTAGGATTGCACACACCTAATTAACTAGATAGTTAAACATTAATAATTCAATGAGTAATTTGTGAAATTATATTTTAATTAGGGTAAATTTGGAACTAATTAGGTCTGAAATAGGAGTGATTGAAGCCTATTAATGTTAATTGGAAACTAATTTGGGACCTATTAATGCTAATTGTGCTGAAATTATTTTCTAACAAATAACCTCTGCTCACTATTTCGTTGATATCTCTCAGAATATTTTGAATCTGTGAATGCGGTTAATTTTCCTAGAAACTAGACATCCAAGGCTTTAATTTGAGCACAAGAATGAGACAATTCCGATCAGAATTGAGTAAGATATGATGTTTTGAAATTTGCTCTACAGTCTGTTACAGTAGCTATAGGAAAACCGAATTTTGCTTGCTCCTCACTCCCACCAATCTCTACATTTAATGCACTAGATTTCCCCAAAGGCTAAAACGAGGTATAGGTTCATGATTCTTTGTCAACCCTCATTAAATGACTTTCCATTCATATTTCTTCAACCACTACTATATAAACCCCCCTCTCCTCCATTCCATAGTGCACAAAAACCCCTCTTTCTTCCCCTCTCTTATGTTCTAGTGAAGTTGAGTAGTCTTGTCATATCTTGGTCTTCTTGAGACTCAAGGTATTGAGTGAGACTCATTTTTCCTCTCCTAACTCTTCTTTTCCTCCACCCTTAGGACCTCTACCAAGAGTCTCCTCTTCCACCATATGGATTTTGCATGAAGGTATAATTCATTTCCCTAACTTTTTTTTTTTTGCGTTGCCATGATGAGAATTTAGGATTAAAGCATGATAATAATTATTTAAATTTTCTTGAATATGTTTGAATGTTCTTAAATGTTCTCATGTATTCTTCATATGTTTTTGGTTGTTCATCACATGTTCATGCATAACTCTAGTTTCGATCTTAAATCTACATCAAAAACATGAAAAAGATGTTTGTTTAATAATTCATTTAAATTCTTAAATCTAGGATATCACCATCCACACACATTCACTAGAATTTATTTTTCAATTCAAATGAAATGCTTAATAAATTGAATTAGGGTTTATCGCATGCACACACAATGAATTCAACATGCAAATTGATGGATAACATATTGGATGATGTGATATGAATGTTAGCCACCATAGTTTAGAAGACTGGTTTCACCGAGCAAGGTGAGTGCCTAACACCTTCCCACCTTGTAACATAACCTCTGAACTTAGATCAAGAGTTGATAGACCAATGTTTATCCTTGTAGTTTTCAATTTCTAGATTGTAACTAGGAAATAAAGTTATATATTTTACCTAAGATTGTATCTAGGACCAAAGCCATGTAATTTTCCTATGATCAATGTAAATTCAATTAAAAATTAATAAAATGAGGAATTTTTCAATTTTGGTTTTTGTATTTATCCCAATAATTAAATAAGTGGCGATTCTATTGTAAAACCCTTAATCTAAAGGGAAAAATATAACTAGTCGAATCTCCATTTTGAGAGACAATAACATGACTCCACCTATTCACGTGGGTTTAGCCCAACATCCTAAAAACGGGCCGGGGGCGCGGTCTCTCACACTACCTTACTAATTAAAGCTCTCTCGTATGTGGCCAACAGTTCATGTTATTTTTTGCTAAAATAATAGTGGAGTATGTGATTGAGAGGGAGTTGGCTTGGCTTTGGAGTGGCAATGTTGGGATTTAAAACGATTGAATGATCCAATGTGATTACAAATGTTATTTTAGGAAAAGTATCTTATCCATCCGACCTTTTATAGGCAATTGATTGCTATTTTAGAGCATTTTCAATTGCATTTTTTTAAACACTTTAAGACTTTATTGTGTGGGTATATTTATATATATATATATATATATTAGTATTTTTTTGAGTAGTAAATTTGCAAAAACACAATATGACATTGTTTGGAAATGGGTTAACACTTAACAACTCTTCAAATGTGGTGGACCATAGGAAATCAAAAAACGAAACTGATAAAATTATAAATTGAAAGAACAAAATGATAATTAAACTAAAGTTAAAGGATGTAGATGGAATAGCCAATTTTTTTCAACAAAGAAATACTTCTTGAGGCATTGAAGGAAAGAGAAACAAGGAGAGTAGAGAAAAAAAAGAAATAGGTATCTAATAATTTTCCATCATTTTTTTGGTTATTACTACAAACTAGTCATAGACTCACACAATGCGTGGGAATATAAATATTATGTAATAAGGTGTAATATATAAAAAGTAACAATTACTTTAAGTATTGTCTGTTTTTTTTTAAAGATTTTTACAAGTATATTTTTTTTAATCTTTTTGTCTCTATAAATATATCATTTTATTATTTTTTGTGTGTTTGATTAATATTTTTTAAAAGTGAACCATATTCTTCTAACTTCTATTGTAGTGTATTATATTTGCCTAATATACAACTAAACTTTATAAGTTTCAAATTTATTATTCAAACTTCTCATCTCTTAAGGAATAAAGAAATTATCATAGTAATCAAAACTCGTCACAAAATTACAATGTTATCTTAGCCAAAATTAAAATGAAACTAAAGGAATAAAAAAGTAGACTTTATAACAATTTATTACTCAAACAATTGGTAGGCATATTCAAATTCCTATTTCCAAAAGAAATTAAGTATTAACCCAAACCAAAATTCAACTAAATCTATAAAAGGGAAATAGAAGACTTTCTAATGAAAAAAAAAAAAAACACACACACACACACACAATACCAAAACACATATTAAAAAAGAAAGAAAAAAGAACCATCAATCTTAATTAAAGGTATAAGAAAGAACAAGAATCCACAGAGAGAGAGAGAGAGAGTTCTCACAGTTTTGTAGGGGAAAAAATATGGATTGAATGATGAAAATAATATCAAATTTATACAAAATGAAATGGGGAGAAGAAGAGTCAAAATAGAAGAAAGAGGAAGAAGGTGTAACGGTAAAGTTGAGATTAGTAAGAAGATAAAGAGACAAAAAAGAAAGGAAAATGTTGGAAAAAAATGTAATATTAGGTGTGAATTAATAGGGAGAAGAAGAGTTTTTTTTTTTTTTTTTTTTTTTTTTTTTTTTTTTTTGAGAATAGGATGGAAGAAAAGTTTAAATAGAGAAAAGAAAAGATAGAAAATAAGTGAATGACGTGGCTTCTGATGTGGCTCAACAGGAGTATAGCAACAATAAATGCTACACTTCACATTTTAGATATAACATATATAGAATATAGATTTATGTCAAAAGCCATTATAGGCCTCTAAAAGGAAAATTTACCAATTTTACCTTCCTTCATTCATCTCATTTCCATTAACTAAACAACTTTTTCCCTATTTTCTTTCCTTCTCTTCCCCTTCCCAAGTTCCTAGATCAAAAGAATACGTTAATTTTGTACATCTTTTTTGTCCTCAACCTAAACCATATTAATTATCAAAAAAAGAATAGGGTTGCTGATTGAGAGTATCATAATTCATAATGTCAAATTCCCAGTCTATACATCATAACAAAGTTCCTCAATTTGGGGTGCCCTAAAGACCATGAAGCCTTTCAAAACTCCTGGGATAGATGGACTGCATGTTGGATTTTTCCAGAGGCTCTGGTTGCTAGTTGGAGATTCAGTTAGAAAGGAGGTCAAGAATATTTTCTCTTGCCAATAAGTTCCGGACTACCTAAATCAAACTCTGATTGCTTTAATTCCAAAACTTAGTGGGCCAAAATTGGTTAGTCACTATAGACCTATTAGTCTATGTAACATTGTGTATAAGATTGTGACAAAAATCTTGGTTCAGAGACTAAGACCTTTGTTGCATTCCTTGATATCTCCAATGCAATCTGCTTTTCTAGTTGGTAGGAGGGGTATTGATAATGTGATAATTGCCAAAGAGCTGATCTACTCACTTAAGAAGAGGAAAGGAAATGATGGGTACATGGTGGTTAAAATTGACCTGGAAAAGGCCTATGATCGTTTGGAATGGAGTTTTGTTAGGATGGTGTTGAATCATTTTGGCTTCCCTTCCAACATCATCAATCTTATTATGAGTTGCATCTCCAATACTTCAACTGCTATTCTCTTTAATGGCAATAAATTGGACTCATTTCGGCCTTCAAGAGGAATTAGACAGGGAGACCCCATATCCCCTTACATTTTCCTCCTTTGCATAGAATTTCTGGGAGCTCAGATCAATTCCATGTGTGAAAACAATAGATGGGACAAAATCAAGGCTTCCAAGAACGGTCCAAGTTTTTCTCATGTGTTTTTTGCAGATGATCTCATGCTTTTTGCTAAAGCCAATGCCAAGAATTGTGAAGCAATTGTAGAAGTGTTAGATACTTTTTGTAAGCTTGTTGGACAGAAGGTGATTTTGGCTAAATCTCATGTTCTGTTTTCTTCAAATGTTTCTAGAAAATGTAAAAGATCCATTTGTAGGAAACTGGGGATAAGTGCAACTCAGAATTTGGGTCGTTACTTGGGCTTTCCTGTAATTTATAAAGGTAGGAGTGGAGATGCTTTTAACTTTGTTATTGACAAAGTTCAAAAGAAACTAAGTGGTTGGAAAACCAAGTTCCTGTCCAAAGCTGGGAAAATGGTGTTGGCCAAAGCAGCAGCTATCCCTATAGCAAAGTATTACATGCAATGCCAAGCCTTGTCGATTAAAGTTTGTGAAGCAATTGAAAAATTATTAAGAGACTTTCTGTGGGGTTCAACTGCTGAGAATAGAAGAATGCACATGGTAAACTGGAACACTGTTACTCTCCCTAAGGACAGAGGGGGACTTGGCCTATACCAAATGCAATACAGGAATCAAGCAATTTTGGCTAAATTATGCTAGAGATTAGCTAATGAAAATGAAGCCCCTTGGGCAAAGATGTTGGCTAAGAAATATCTTACTCCTAAGAGGCTGTCTGAGAAGGGTAGAAATCTCCCATGCTCAAGAATCTGGATAGCTTGCAAGAAAGGAGGACCTGTTTATGTCAAAGGTCTAAGATGGTCAGTGAAAAATGGCCTCCATGTAAACCTTTGGCTTGACTTTTGGCTCCCCAATGGCACCCTTCGAAGTCTTATTGAAGGACCACTTTCAAGAGATGAAGACAAAGTGATGTTGCACGAATGCTTTGACATTGGCATTGGTTGGAATTTGCAAAACAGCTTCTTTGTACTGTCTGATCAAATTCTAGAGAGCATGAAAGCAACCCCTTTCTCATGTGACACTAATGCTGAAGACTCACTCATGTGGGCCTACTCCAAAAATGGTTCTTTCTCTCTTTCTTCAGCTTATTTATTGGCAAGAGGCTTAAACCCCTTGAACTTGGATACTATAACTATGTCATGGGTTTGGAAGACTGCTGCACCACCTCGGGTTCAGTTTTGCCTATGGTTGTGCATGCATAATAGCCTTCCCACTGGTGAAGTACTAGGTTCAAGAGGTTTAAACCTCAATACTACATGCTTTTTGTGCCTTAAAGAGACTAAATCACTTGATCACTTGTTGCGTTCATGTGAGTTTGCTCAAGATTTTTGGTTGAAGCTAAATTTCCCCCATATGCTTAAGGAATCATTCAACAAACCCATTAAGGAATGGTTGGAAGTTAACTGTATTACAAAAATTGTCTCTGAATGTATGGGAATCCTGTGGGGTATTGTATTTCCTATGGGAATTTGGCACCTTTGGTTGCAACGTAATGCCTGTGTGTTTAGGACTGGTATTCCTAATGTTAAGGCTGTTGAGAAATGCAAACAAAGTGCTGCTGAATTTTTTGCTATAGGAATGAGAGCTAAAATCTCTATCTCTAAGTCCATTATCCCTGTGACTTGGAGGAAACCACCAGTGGGTTGGTCTAAACTCAACACTGATGGTTCGGCATTGGGGTCTCTTGGTAAGGCTGGAGGAGGCAGACTGATCAGGAATCACAATGGAGACTGGGTTGCTGGATTTTCTAGAAGTCTTGGCTGCACTAATAGCTTTATGGCAGAGTTGTGGGCCATAAGAAATGGTCTTATTTTGGCCAAGGATCTCAATCTTAATAGCCTTATTGTGGAATTGGATGCTAAGAGTGTTGTTCAACTAATGAATAGTGATTCTTCCAATATGCTAATGGAGGCTCTTTTGACTGACTGCAGCACCCTTCTGAAAGCCATCCCCAACAAACGGGTTGAGCACATCTACCGCGAAGCAAATCATTGCATGGATGCATTAGCTAGAATAGGGGCTAGACGTAATTTTTCTTTTGTAGTTTTTGTAGAACCACCGCCTGTGGTGGAGTTTCTGTTAGCTAGTGACAAAGCTAACACATTTTTTAATAGACTTGTTGCGTCTAATATATAAGTACCCCTTTCTGACCCAAAAAAAAAAAAAAAAACAAAGTTCCTCAATCCCTTGTAACAGGATTAACAACGACTTATGTGTCTTCCATAGTCACGGACATCCCATAAGTTCATACTAGCTCGCTGGCAATATAATGTAATATTATATGCTTTATAATTAACATATATGTTTTTTCTTCTCAAAAAATGACATTCAAATCAATTTTCCTAGTGATTGTGCTGAAATATAAAGCCTTCTTTTGTCCTCTTTCCGCCATGGGGTAGGGGAAAGTTGATAAAAAAAAAATTACCTAAGAAAATATAAAAGGCAAGCAAAAAAGACTTCAAAATAAATGTAGCTCGAGCTGGTAACACAAGCAGCCATGAAGATAGACACCCAGATGGGTAAAAGGGGGTAGATACTAGATCTAGATATGAAAGGGAAAGGATGGAACCGCTCGAAATCATTAGAATGGGGGGTCATGGGAAGCATTGTTGCTGTAAACATAGGATTTTTTTTCTTTCACTTTCATTCATCCCAAACACCCATTCTCATAACTTCCAGTAGCTCCAATCTACCTTTCCCACTTCTCTGTTTCTTGATTATCATATTAATTTTCAGTTCTCATCTTCACAATTCAGACCATAATCTCTAAGCTTAACAGATCTTTACTTTTTATATATATATATATATATATATATATATATACACTCATACGGTCCAATGGCTCATACTAACACACTTATCCCCATGGCTCTACAACAAATGGTATTATTTATAACTGGCAAATCAAGTTCTCATTTTGTGAATTAACGTGATTCATTCACGGTGAATGTCATTTTGTCAATCATTTTGTTGTTGCCATCACGCAGACCAATGAGGCGAGCTCCTTTTGTGTGATTTCGGAGTGAATTAAAAAGTCAGGTGGCCAACTGAACCCTATATAACGCTTAATACGGATGGTAGTTCCATAGGTTACCCAGGGATGGCTGGCGCAGGTGGGCTACTGCATGATAGTTCTGGAATCTGGATTTCAGGATTCTCTCTAAATATGGTTATAGCAACCAATAATGTGGCTGAATTGGCAGCAGTCAGGCAGGGTCTCTTGTTAGCATGGGAGTTGGGATTCAAGTTTATTCAATTTGAGATCGATTTTGTTACAGTGTTATCTTGGTTATCTAATATAAATTATACTTACCCTCCTAATGTGATGTCTTTAATATGTGATTGTAGGAGCCTCATGGAGAAGGCGTGGGAGGTGCAAGCACGTCATATATACTGTGAAGCAGACGGATGCACGGAAGCACTAGCAAAACGGGGAATCCATCAACAGCATCTTTTGTCTATTTATACAACCTGTCCTAGTTTTGTATACCACTGTTTAGTAAGAGATTTGGCCAGCCTCAAAAGTAATAGACTGTATGCCCGAAGGTTGGATAATGATGCTGTTGTATGAACCTTTTGTTTAATTAAATAAGACCTCCTGTTTCTATCTCAAAAAAAAAAAAAAAAAAAAAAAGACGTCGGGTGTCAACTCTTCCAAGAAAAAAACTCATATCACAGGTTTCCAAAAAACAAAAAAATCACAATAATTTTACAAAAAGCGAAATCTGTGTCCAAAGATTCTGTCTTACTAAAAAGAAAATAATTTTAGTTAAACGTTATCATGGACCCATGTGTGAGGTAGGAAGAAAATTGATTTCGTTACGAATTTTTGTTATGAAATGTATGTTAATTTTTAGACCCCTGAAAACAAAGTTTGTTTTATCTACTTTAATAGCCAAGTTGTTATTTAGGTCAATTATGTAGATCTAGGTTAAACATTCATCAAACAAATCATGCAGCGGAAAATATAAATAACACAAGATATGATGACCTAGGAAAACCAATGAAACAATCCAGTTTCAAGGTAAAAAACCTAGAGAGAACAATCCACTATGTTAGTGTCATATTTTCTATGTATTGGCTTATCCTTTGACAAAATGCACTTTACTTATAATTGGATAGATCTAAGTTGGATTTAATGTATCAAGAAGTATGTTGCACAAACATAACAAGTGTTATCATTAAAGACATGAAGATTGAACTAAGAAACAAGTAAAGAAAAGCTGAAATAGTGATCTTGACACTAGTCTCGACATAAGCTCGACACTAGCATTTATTGAGACTTAATGAAGAATTCTTGACACAAGCTCGATTTATCGAAATCTATGATTTCAGAATTTTTAGATTTGAATTTCAGCCCAAGATGACTTGGATTGCTAGAGTTTCATTCACTAAACCTCTAGACCATATAAAAACAAAATCATCAAAGATACAGAGATTCAATTAGTGAACTCATATACTCTGTGAGATGCTATTGCACTTTGTACGCCTTAAGATTTTGTAACCAAGTATTTCTAGATCTTTAATGTGCTTTGGAATAAAGAACTTTGAAACCAACAACAATCAATCAATTGTTGGGTGTTAGTCATGTACGGGGATCCGTGCTAAGGAAGAAGTTTCTACAAGATCACATTCAATTGGAGATTGGAGTAAAGGTTCAACTGTAGGTTAGTATTTTGGGATAGTGTAAGGTAGTGGTAAGATTTCTTATACTTGTAACCGCTTGATTCTTGATTAGTGGATTCTTGGGAATAGGGACCCGAAAATCACTTGGTGGGGTTTTTGCCTTGCAAAAGATTTTCCCCATTCGTCAACAAATCACTGTGTCAATTTAATTTCCGCTACACTTAGTTTATTTGATGATTTGTTGGTGCCACCATGATTTGCATGTAATTTGACCTAATTAATCAACTTGGGTAATTGAATTAATTAATCGGAGTCAATCTATAACCCAACACATAATATCAAATAAAAGTTTACAGTCAAGAATATATCATTCGTAGTAAACTTAACTAAGATTATCATATCTAGCTTTAAACCGCTTAGAGTTCTTTGATGTAGATCTATTCCAACATGAACATCCAGTTCATGCCTTTGACCTCAACATAGACCTCCAGTCTATGACTTCAAGACCACCCTTGAAGGTTTAGATCTAGTACCTTTGATGACTGGTATGCAGCAACTTCAAATCTATCGATTCTAAAAGTATGTAGATTGATTTCCAGTAGTGATTTTGAAAGGAGTAGGTACATAACCTTTTAGAACTCAAAAGAGAGGCTCCAAGTCTTTTCAAAATGTGTCTTAGGGTTCCTTTATATACTTAATGAAGTAGAGCTGAAACCCTAATCACTTGATGGGCTAATAGGCTGTTGGGCCAAAAAATAAATTTTGCAAGTTTGTATCTCGATCAATCAAACCACCGTCTCGATCGATTAAGCTTGTCAAGTTTTGTTTTCTTGAACCTGCAACTTCCTTGTTCATGTATTCTAACTTGCAACACCATGAGCATTGTCCAATTATACCTATAGAATTGGTAATCTATATCTAAATAAGTTTGTGCTCACGGTTTGCCAATTGTTCTAAACTTTTAGAACCTAACAATGTTGTTACAACTAATAACTGTAGCTTTTTTGCTCTCAAAAACAATTTAAAAAAAAACTAAATTAAATAATAGCACGACTAAGAATAGTTAGTGTGTATAAATATCATCTGATTTTTTTCATATTAAAGTTTTGCAAAATACCACAACGATTAATAAGTTTAGAGTGAAATCCAACATTTCGTAAAACATTTCTTCCCTTTTTTTTTTTTTTTAATTTATACTTTTTGTCTCTTCTTTCTCTATTCTCTAAAAAAGTTTAAAAAAAAAATTATAATGGATATTTAATTTGAAGTGTAAAATCATTCGCATCAAGCTAGTCAAACTAGTCTAATGCTAAAAAACTAGCTAAACCCCTAATTTGATCACACATTAGGCTCCTCAAACTACTACCTCAATATTTTATCAATGAATAGTACCATGCTATTAATGATGTGACACTGTCCATTTCCAATGTTAAAAAAATATTTTTATTTATTTATTTATGTTCTCTCTCTCTTTGATCCACCATCAACCCACCTCAGATCCATAACCTATAAGCAAATCGTCGTCTAATTCGCTCCACCCACTTTGAATTAGACAACCCAAAAAAAAAACCATTTTCATGTTCCCCCACTAGAAAGCCTACCCACCACCAAATTTTGCAACACTAATCTCTTTGCCCAAATCAACCTCAAGCTTTCAAAGTCACAACAAAGAGCCATTAAAAGCCTCAACTCAAATCCCAAACATCGTGAAAACCCGCAACTCAAACCTGGAAAAAAAATATCTAGTGAACCTTAACCCCAAGAGCTATTCGTCGTCACTATCAATATCACCACACACCCTAATCAACCCACCCACGGCAAGATCTATGATCCCAATCGACTGTTTCAAGTTCAATTCACCATCAAATTTAAGCAAAACCTAGGATTGGATTGTGGCACTCAAGTCTTTGATGCTTGTGCATCAAGTTTTAGTAAATGGGCACCCTTCATTTGCGGAAGAGATCATGTACACATCTCAAAGAGGCATGAGGGGTTTCATGAGAGAGAGAGAGAGAGAGAGAGAGAGAGAGAGAGAGAGAGAGAGAGAGAGAGAGAGAGAGAGAGAGAGAGAGAGAGAATTAATGATAGATAAAAATAAATATTTTAAATAAAATTAGATGTAGAGTATTGAGTGTGATGTAGGAGTATCTACAAATGAGTTAGTTAAAATAGCCTTTTAGATTAAAAATGCTACTAGGCTTATGTGAATACTCTAAAAGATGAAAAATGGATGTAGTTTATATTTGAAAAGTGGGTAGCTAAATATTTTTAAGCCACTTTGTCCACTCTAAAATTTAGTAAAAGGCTTACAAAATAAGATGTGACGCTCGGCCCTTTCTAAAAGTTTAGCTAAAGGTTTAGTTAATAATCTTTATTTTCTATTTTAACTGGCCTATTTTTTACATGTACTTCTAGGAGAATCTGAATTTTTCTTTATTCTACTCAAATACTATTTCTTTATTATTTTTTATCCACAATCACATGTTATAAAATTCTTCTGAGAAAATTACATTTTACCACCATAAACTATACACTAGGTTATACTTTGCATCATAAACTATCACACATAAAATATTCACACCAGTGAATGCAAAATACAAAAAGTGTCCAACTTTGTATATTTAACCCCAAAATTTCTCAAAATTCTTCTGCATCAACTTGTCTAAAGTTATGTAAATTTGCACAATTGCTACAATAACCATGTAAATATACACGGTTACTGTAGTTGTGCATATCATTATTTTATATTTTTTCTCTCACCTCTCTTCTTTCTCCATCTAACTTCTCTCTCTCCCTCTTCCTCTAAACTGGAGGGAACTGATTGACCACCCACCATTGTCCAACCATCACTGCAACAGCATCACCCATCACTGCAACCTAGCACCACCCACCATCACCACCACAACCCATCACAACACCTTCTAATTTAACACAAAAATTGACCTAAAATCAACAAAAAAATCAACCTAAAAAACAATGCAAACCAAATTCAAAGGAAAATCAATCTTTGCCTCAACCTAGAAAACCTGTTTCACCTCGACCCATTTCACCTCAACCCAAAAAACCCATGTTTGGATCATAGGTGAGATCAAGTGATAAAAGATTTCAACCCAAAAAACCAGTGATTCTGTCTTGTTGCTAATCAAATTGAAACAGAGAAACGTCAAGGTCTTGGTGGGTCAGATTAAGAAAAAAGGTAAAGATTAGTGGTGGGTTGATGGTGGTTCAAGTTGAGAGAGAGGAAGGACAAGGATGGTGATGAAAAAGAGCAAAGAGGAGCGAGATGTTTGAGATGAGGGAGTTGATAGATGAGAGGTCGAAGAGAGGAGAGAGACCATTGAGATGAGGCAAGGAGAGAATAGATAGAGAGAACGGAGAAAATAGGAGACCTGAGTGATGAGAGAGAACTGGAGAAATTAAAGGTAAAAAAATAATTAAAAAATGATTATTTAATTAAAATAGAGTGTAGAATAGACAGTCTGATGTGGTTGTTTTGTAAAAGTAACTGTGTAAAGTAGAAAAAGTAGGTTCCTAGTGTAAAATAGACAAAAATAAAGACAAACTGATGTGGATGCTCTTATCTCACTTTGTACCCTGATGTTATTTTTGCTGTTATGTTTAATGGAATGCTACTAAAGAAGATAAGCACATGCGTCTTGCTTAAGTGGAACAAACTTAAAAGATCGAAACACCATTTTTCAAAATCAGTTTAAACAAAACCCAAATTTTTTTCATATCTCTCTCTATCTCTTGTGCATGCAGCCTCTTACCCAAATTTAGATTTTTATAAACCCTAAATCCCCAATTTGAAAATTGCTTCTGCTCCACTACTGCTCCACCATCTCTCCGCCGTCCCTCCACCGTCCCTCCACCACCGCTCCACCATCTCTCCGTCGTCCCTCCACCATCCCAAATTAGAACCTTATTAAATCACTCTCTCGCTTTTCACCGAAAAAAATAACTTAATGTTCTTATACAAGAAGGATATGTGTTGATACCTCACGGCAGCTGACCACCCATCATGAAGATGTCTGCACTAGTGCTTGAGCTCAAGTGCTTGTGAAAGAGGGTGAAAGGAGTACCTTTGGTGTGTGACTTGAATTGAGTCAATTTTAACTTATAATTACCAAAGGTAAGTGAAGTTACCACCAATCATTGGGTTTTTTCTAAGGTGCGATTGGTCACCTCACTTTATTTGATTTTATTACCAATCCTATGCTAAGAAAAATGTCATTTTTCCTAATCTAATACGAACGGGTAAAAATCTTGATTCTTAAGTTCGAAAGTCTAGTTACGTGCGGGGAAGGTATCAGGCACCCCATAACACCTATTTTGAGACAATCCTTTATTTTGGTAAAATCTTAATTTTTGGACATTGGCAATTAAAACAAACTATTGGCATTAGCTTTCGGGGCTTTAAAAGAATTGGGCTTTGAGGTTTAATTTTGGGAAAGGTGTGATATTTATCAATGCTTCGCTAGCACATTTAGAATTGTTGCCAAATTTACACGACGAAAATCCGGTAACATTTTGCCTTTGGTGTGTTATAACATACAAAACACTATTTTCACCAAGCTTTTATTGTGAGAATATGGCAACAAAGGTGCCCCATTTTCACGGAAAAAATCCAGCAGAGTATTGTGTTTGGTGCAGGCAGACTAGCAGGGTTTCATGCTTGTGTATACGACACGCGTCAGCATGTTCGTACAAGGGCGAGTCGAAGCTCACCAAAGAAAAAAACATGTTGACGCATGTCGTAAACACGGGGAAACAAATGTCACTTAGCTGACATGGATCGAGCAATCATACCGCGATGATCATGCACACAATGTAGCATGAATATACACCAACAACAATCACCTTGAGTGCATACCTACACTACAAGATCAAGAGCACCCATAATTACGAGAGGGTTGCTCTCCTAACCATGAGAGTCCATCATACAAAGTGCATAACTACCCATAACAAGTAAATAATATATATACATACATCATGCACAATGCAAGCATACAAAGCGGGAAAACAAACTAGAAATTGACAACAATCCAAGGGTATGGCCTAGCAAGGTACGAAAAATATAAATCAGACATTGCCATACCCTAGGAATGCGGCCCAAACAAGGTACATGAAAGATAAAGCAATATGCCTACATCCACAAGGTATAGCCTAACAAGGTATAGGAAATGTAAAACAAACACTGTCATACCCTAGGAATGCGGCCTAAGAAAGATACAAAGAGAACAACCCTACCCTAGATAAATGGTTCGAAAGAGAAAGGCCAAGAGAGAGAAAGAGATAACCACATGGGGAGGCTAAGCCTCCTAATCTACTGAACATTGCCCTTTTTGGACTTGCATCTTCTTGCCTTTCTTTGCTTGCATTTTAGAAATTGTTTCCTTGCTTCAAGCATGTACATGCAACAAAAAAAGAAACACAAGACCAGCAGACAAGCAAAAGAAAAAGTAAAATAACAAAGAAAGCACATAAAGGGGCAAACAAACGAAAGAGAGTGTGGGGCAAACAAGCATGTTATCAAACAAACATGTTATCAAGCAAAAGAGGGTGTCCTAGAGGGACAAATGTGAGCTTGGATTGATGTCCGTAGTTTCATTATATTGGAGTATGGATGACACATATCATCAAGCAAAGTTCCTAAAAGGCATCGGGATCTCATGTACAAAAGACAGATGTGAACCTTCAAGAAATTACATGTAGGAACTAAGCTTGATGACACAAACAAGCATACAAAGACACGTGCATGAACATATGAGCAAGGATGTAAAGATGTAAAGAAGCATAGAAAACCAAACAAGATGGCACGAAGCAAGCATAGCAAGAATGTTATCACACAAAGGGAAAGGGTAGGCATGTTATACGGCACATAAAGAGGCTACCATGAGGAACCCTAACATGAGAACTAAGCAAAAGAGAGAAAGGCTAGCAACAAGCAAACCAAAATCACTAAGATGTTCTCTCACACAAGGTTGTATCCAAACAAGCCATAAAAGGGGGATGATACAACCAAACAAACAAGAAGGCCCCAAAGACTAATAGACACAAACCCACAAACGGAAACAAGACATGGGAAGCATGGAAAGGATGTAAGAAACAAGATCTAGGCATGCAAGCATGGATCCAAACATAAACACATGGAAAAGGGCAAACAAAGCATAGACGTGCACAAAGGAAATAATCCAAACCCTTTATTGAAACTTGGGTGTATGGATGTAGGCTTAGACCACTAGATCTACACCCTACCCAAAAGCCAAAAACACAAGAAAGAGGCATAACCAAGAGATATAAGGCTATAAGGCACTAGGCATAGCATCCAAACAAAGCTTTAGGCGCATGAACATGTAGATCTAAGCACAAACATGGCAAAAAGCACATAAACAAGTAGATCTAGGCACAAACAAGGTATTTAGACATATCCTAACTCAAGAAGGCTAGGCCAACAACATCAAAATAATAAAACATGTAATAAAACAAGTAGACATGCTAGAAAAGCTATGAAACAAGCCAGAGAGCTATAAAGAGCAAGAGATAGCAAGATAAGGCAAAAACATGCTAGGAAAATTAATGGGTGTAGCTAGTAGCTAAAAAGCTACATCTACACCCCTAAACCTCAAATCCAAGGTTACAAGACCAATGAGAGAGGGATGAGAGCAAGAACACTAACTCTAGATTGTTGGAGAAAAGTAAGGAATCAAAGATTTTTTTGTGTGTTTTTGGAGAGAATTAGAGAGAGGATCTACCTAGAAAAATGTTCTAAAATGCCTAAAATCATTTTCTTTACTAGGGGTTCTAGGAGGTTTTATAATGAAAAAGTGACCCTTCAGCTACTGGTGCACCCTTAGGGGCTGCCAGCCAGCTCCGGCGGCCCTTTAGGGTGTGTCGGGCTAGTATGCTAACATCGACAATTTCGACCTGCATCCACTTGACTTCGAATGCATATTTGAAGGCCTTCTTGGACTCCAATTAAGCTGACCTTGGTGTCCTTGGAAAGGTATAGATGTCTATTTTCTAGAAAATTAAAGAAATTGAAATTCCAAAGGCTAGATCAAAAGTTATGGCATCGATAAGCGAGTTGACACACCCAGCACGATTTTCAAGAGATCTCAATTGTTTTAACTCCGATTTTGACCAATGAATAGTCGTTGGCAAGGAAATTCAATAATCTTCTCAATGGAATTTTTTTCAACCTGTTTTAACGGTTGGATCAAAATTAGGGTTTCTGGGGCTCTCAAGAGTCACTCCAAGTCAAACTTGGCCAAAGTTGGTCAAAGGTGACAAAAATCTTTGAATAGCTTGGGTTTGATATAAAAACATGTAAAATGTGGTTTTAGGGTATTTTGATCAACTTTGACTTTTGGTCAACTCGAGGTTGACTAGGAGTATTTTGGTCATTTTGACCTAAAATGGCAGTTCGAGTGCTCCGATGTTCGAACGGGTTGTGCCATGTTAATTTAGATGTTTCCATAGCCCCATGGTGAAAAGTTAATATTTTTGAATTTATAGGAGTTCGGAACGTAAATCGAAGGCGGACAAAATATGGTATCTACAATATAGAAGTGAGTGCTGAATTTATTTAGTCTCAACAAGCAACTAAGTTTTTGGCCTTCGCTGACACTTCACTGCTACAAAACACCAGTTGGCAAATGGCTAGATCCAAAATGGGCAATGCGGGACAAAGTTGAAGCCCATCTTTCCTTAAAATAGGAGAAAAAAAGGCCGCAAAAATGAAACATATATAGGGGGAAAACCGGAAAAGAAGTAAGATGAAAAAATTCAATCCTTTAGCGGGTGTTCATTTTCCTTAACCAAATATAAAGTAACATGGCATTACATGCTCAGATATGCTTTCATGTAGTATACTGAGAATTTCACAAATTATTTCATTGGGATGATCTTTTCAGTATATTAGGAGTTAAACTTCATAGGAACTTTGATAACATTGAGTAGACTCTTCCTTGGATAAATCATAAACAGGTATAAGGTTATACCATTTTGCCATGCCGTAGGCAGTAATAATTCAGGTCATATATGAATGGTTCAAGATACAAGCTAGACCACACCATAGCTGTACAAAACTCTGTTATGGTTTTTCTATTTTACTCAATTATGTAAGTTTTTGACTGACATACTGCATCTGAATTAAGAGGCCACTTATTAGAGTATCTTAAACTGCAGATAATACAGACCCTCTTTAATTTCCCTTTCTGATTGCCTGATCACCTTTACCAGCATAATTCATGCAGTTCCTTAAATGCAAATGGCCATGTCCATCATTCACACAAAAACAAAGATATAACATTTCATTGTTATATAAGTGATCCTTATCCCTTTCTTTCTTCAGTAAAACTACCTTTTTAAAGCACAAAGATGGTGTAGTGGGACAGACCGACACTGTATTTTCTAGTTCAGATTTCTAAGGATGACTCTAGCATGGTTAAGAGGCCTAAAAAAAGGTATGCAAGTCAGAAAAAAATAACAAGAACATCCATGACGAAGGTAGATCCCACTGGGCCAAGTCAAAAAAAAAAAAGTATGCATGAGTGATTTAAGAAGGTTCCGATTTGGGATGGTGGAGGGACGGTGGAAGGATGGTGGAGGGATGGCGAAGAGATGGTGGGGCGGTGGTGGAGCAGAAGCAATTTTCAAATTGGGGATTTAGGGTTTATAAAAATCTGAATTTGGGGAAGAGGCTGCAAGCATGAGAGACATGGAGAGAGATGTGAAAAGAATTGGGTTTTGTTTTAATTGATTTTGAAGAAGGGTGTTTTTTAGTTTTTTAAGTTTGTTCAACTTAAACAAGATGCATGTGCTTGTCATGTGCAGTAGCATTCCATTAAACATAACAACAAAAGTAACACCGAGATGCAAAATATGATAAGTGAGATAGTTTATGGTGCAAAGTGTGCATTTGAATAGTTTAGATGCAAAATATAACCTGGTGCATAGTTTAGGATGGTAAAGTGTAATTTCCTTAATTTTTCTTAAAAAACATGTGCTATAAATTTAAATACTATTTCTTTATTCTTTTTTATTCATAGCCACATACTACAAATTGAACCATCAATATTGGCCACCCTTCCACAGGCAAGATCGACTGACCCACAATCAAAATTGATAATCCTTCCAAAATCAGCTACTCATGGAGAAGATCAATCACTCACAGCTAGAGACAGAAACAAAATTTTTTGTTTGGGGGATTAGATTATAATATGGAAATATAATTTAATTTTACACAGACACATATTTGTATATAAAAATGTGCATAAATCAGCATGTATATATACATGTATGTGCATTTGTTTGCTCGAAAAGTATACAGATGGTTCTTGGTTGAATTTTTCTTTTAATTATTTTAATATTATAAATTTTAATTAAAATATCTTCTTTTCCTATAAGATTGTATAAAACTTTTAAAAAATTATTTTACAATATCTATCAAATATTTTAAATAATTTATTTTTATTTTAAAAAAGTTAATGAGAATTGCACATTTATATTTTTCTCCATGATATACTTGTATTTTTATTCTCGTTTTATGAGATAATTTTTGCTCTATGAAATTTGTAACCTCATGATTACTTGGATTTAGGATAAATTATAATTCATCAATATATTATAATTTGGTCTCTAAATGTAAATTGCAACATTTGACCATTTCAAGTTTGGATTAAAATGAAATTATTAAGGTTTTGGTTTAAAATAGGGTTTAGACTTTATTTTAGCTCAAACTTTAGTGATGAAAATGTAGGAATTGAAAAGTTCATGTGACTAAATTGTGACAAGAGCAAAACACAAAGAATGTTTTTACAATTTGCAAAAATTGTGAATTTGGATGAAATCCTAACAATTTCATTTTTATTACAAGCCTTAGGGAGTCGAATGAATAAAAATTGAAAATTGTGATGAGACCAAAAGAGTAAATTGAAATTTTTCATTAAATTTTGGGAGAGAATTTGCTGCAATCTTGTATGCAACAATTGCTACATATAGGCTGAGGTCGCAACCATAGAGAAGTGACAAGTGTAGAGTCATGTGCATTGTACATGATCAGCATAACCCATGATTTGCTGTCACTTCTCTTTGGCTGCCACCTTACCCTATATGCAACAATTGTTGCATACATGGTTGCAACAAATCATCTCCCTTAAATTTAATACATTCATTTTTCTTTTCTTTTTTTATAATGTAACTCATAAGTTATTTTGGGGGCCAAAGTAGGAAAAATGAATTTCTAATTATTCTATAGACAGTAATAAGAAAAAAAAATATATATTACATTTTAAATCCTATATTTTAGGAGTGCATCTTTTTAAATCCTAATGTTTCAAAAACTAAAAGTCAAACCTACTGTTTCAAAAGTAAAAAGCAATGTGGTTTCAAAAAGTAACAAATTAAAGCATTAGAGCATTAGCATTGGGGAATACTAATGCCATATCTAAAAAGAATTTGACATTTTAAAGCTAAAAACCCCCTGCATCAGTGAATGTTAAACAGCAGTATTGCAAATTTTTTTGCAATACTGCTACAGTACAATTCTAAACATAGAATTGAACTGTTCACGAATTGCAAAAAAAAAAATAATATTTTATTCTCCTATTTACCCCGGATTTTCTCTCTCATCCCTCTCATTTTTCTGTGCTCTTCTCACTCTTCCTTCTCTTTCTCCATCTGCTCTCTCCTCTCTGAAACTTCATCGCCAAAATTTCTCACCCATCTCCGAAATTTCTCACCCATCTCACACGGCCACTCTCTCATCTCTCATCGCACGACCTGTCATCTCTCATCGCACGGCTTCTCTCTCATTGCACCGGTGCTAGGTTTTGGATTTTTGAGGTTGGAGGTTGGATTAGCGTGGATCGGCTAGCTGGGTTTGGATCGGTTGATGGTGGGTTTGGATCGGTTGATTGGTGGGTTTGAAATGGTGGATCGGTTGATCGGTGGGTGGATCGTTTGGGTTGATCATCGGTAGCTCCGGTGATGATTTTTGGGTATTTTCGATGGCCTGGGTTTCAAATCGGCGGCATGGGTTTGTTGATCGGTGGCTTGGGTTTGCTGATTGGTGGTTTGGGTGGTGGGTGTGGTGGCCGTTGTTGGCTCCAACTGGTCTGATGGTTTGTGTGTGTGGCTCTGTTAATGGTTTGTGTTTGTGTGTGTGTGGCTTTGTTGTGGTTGGGTTGTGGCTGAAGTGGCTGGTTATTCTGAGTTTCCGATGGGTTTTTTTTTTTTTTTTTTTTTCCTTCTGTTGTGACGCTGGGTTTTTTTTATTTTTAATATGGGTTTTTGTTCTGGTGGGATTTTGGTGAGCAGTGGGCAGTGGTGGCTTGGGTTTTTCTGGTTTTTTGTTCTGATGGGTCTGTGTGTGTCACACAGGTGTTGAGGGAGAAAGAGAGGAAGGCTTTGTGTGTTGAACTGGTGTTGAGGGAGAAATAGAGGAAAAAAAAGACTGTTGGAAAGCCTAGGAAAACAAAAGTTTCGGTTAGAAAAAAAATAATAAAGAAAGATTAAAAGATAATATTTTAATAAAAATAGAAGTTTGGGATGTGGAGGTATTGTAAAATAAGATGGTATAAATGATAAAGTGGTTTTTAGAATTGTAAAATAGAATAGCATTAGCATTTTCCAATGCTAATGCTCTTAGCCCATATTAAATTCCAAATTTATTGTAATTGTTTAAATTTTACTTTTTGAAGTTTTATGGTTTAATTTAATATTTTGAATATCGTTTTAGACTTCGTTCCCTTTGTCTATTGGAACGAAACCTTACTGTACTGACTTATATATATATTACAAAAGTTATATACATAAGTCTCTATCACATAATATTATAATTAGTAAATTATTAATTTAAAATCAAATAATGTCATATATGAGTAAATGAATAAGTGAAGTACTATAGCTTGCATATTGGCCAAAATCAACATGTTAGGTGGAATTGACCAAAACAAGTGGAATGAATTGAAATGAATAGTAATTTAAAATGAGATGGAATAGAATGGTGTTTCGTACCAATTAACTAACTAGATTGGAAAATTTTGGTTGTTTCGGGTAGAACGGAACTAAATTCATGATTATAAACTATCTAAAAAAAAGATATAAAATTTTTTTTGGCAACTCCACCATGCCCAAAGCCAAGATCACCATCTCATGTGAATTAATATCCCACAATGGCAACTCAATGACAATGAAGACCATAGCCCAACACCTAAGATTAGGGGAGAGAGAGAGACAAAGAACCAAGGTTGTCAGACCCAAACCTAACCAGCCAATTCGACTAGGTTAACTAGGGACCAGATTGAAATCCAATTTTTTAATCACATATCGGCCTATTTGATTGGGTTAATCGGGAATCGAATTGGAATCCAATTTTTCAATCACATAGAACCGGATGTTAAAGAAATTTCGTGAACCGTTTGCCCTGCAATTGGATTGTATGGTTCAGGTAGAACCAGTAGGGGTTCAATTCAATCACGGTCTAACCTTACTTGATAAATTGGAAAAAATGAATAAAGTGCACTTACCAGGTCAAAAAACCTAGGATTAGGTGGATTAGATTTAAAGTTAAACTACTGATGCTCTTAAGTGGAAAATAAATATATTTGAAATAGACTTAACAAAATTCCAGACCACGAAATTAAATAAACTTTCATTACTACTTTTATTTTATTATATATTATAATTAGTCAGGGTGTATATAAAATATATTCATATTATTATACTTCAAAAATTAACTATAACTTTTAATGTATTTTTTCATGCTTTATTATTTTATTTTTATTAACTTTCTTATTTAATTTGTAAAAATATGCTTGAAGATCATTTAATGTATGTATATGTATTTATGTATATATTAGTCAACTATGCTAATTTTATAAATTTAATATCTATATTTGTATTTAATAAATTGCTAAAGTAATTATGATATTATCACGGTTCGACCTTGGTCCAACCTTAAAAACCTTAAACCTTTCCCCTTTCGGGTATGAAAACCATGCATTAAACTAGTTTGATGTATCTCTTTTTTGGCTTTTACTAATTAAACTTTGAATCAATCTCAATACAAACTCTACAACAAATTGCTGTAATTTAACTATTGATGGAAATGCTAGGGAAGGCTTGCTACATGTGAATGATTAGATGATCCAAAATGGTCCTAACTTGGTTTGTTGGGGTCTATGCTAGAGCATATAGAATGAACTTTGTTTTTGTGGGCTATTAACTAGATAACGAGGTCTATGACTCATTTTTACTTGGCCTATGGGCACAATGGGCTAGGAATAGTAAGGTATTAACTAGATAATGGGCTGAGTCGAGTTGGGCCGAAAGAGAAAATCACAGCCCATGACCCTGCTCTTGGGCAATGCCCACTTTTTCTTTAGTGGGTTGGGCCTAATAGGCTATCCATGCACTTGTGTTAACATCTTATTTTATTATTTTTATAAGGAAAGAATCAATTTTTTTTATAGGGGAATAATCAAAAAAAAATTTTTATTTTAAGAAAGAATCAAAGAATTTAATACTTAATTAAATTTTTTTAAATGGTCAAATCTATTTAATTTTTTGTTTTGTTGATGGAAACCTATTTAATTTTGTTTATTAAGGCTTTAAATGGGTTTTTTTTTTTTTTTTTATCTATAATAAAAAAAAATGTTAAATGGTTAATTCAAAGTTGCTAAACTACTAGGAAAATATATATTTAGTAAACTAAATTAACACAATCACTTTAAGTATATTAGTGGTTTGGGGAGTTCTCTTAAGAAATTCCTCTATGACGTCTCAAGATCAATCTTTCATACTCCTATATATTTTTGTTATGAGTTCTGAATTATTGGGCTGGGCAACGGGCTGGACTACTATGCTAGCCCATCGGGTGCCTATGGGTATAAAAACTAGCCCACGACTTGACTCACAGGGCTAGTGGGCTAACCATGGGCTTTAATAACAACAGGCGGACCACTTATTAGCCCAGTGGGCCATCGGGCTTCTGGGTCAAGCCATGGGACATGGGCTATTTGGTGACCCTTATATTATATTTTATTTAAAAATAAAGCAATATGTAGCATTTTTAGTACTAAAAATGGTCAAAGGTAAGATAATATTATTTGGGCATAGAAGAATATCTCCTATCGTTCTACGTTAGTTTCATAAAGTAAGTATCTCATAAGATTGAATTTCGAAGCTTATGAGACTATGAAAGACCTGCAAATTGAGCATATAAGATAATTATGAGCGAGGTACAAACACAATATTTTTTACAAAAATTTAGTAGTCAAGCTTTCATAGGTTTTTATCTAGACCAAGCACATTTTTTTTTTTTTTTTTTTTACATACTAATTGTGAATTGTTTCTCTTTTTAAAATTATTGGATAATTATTGGTTTGTATGAGACATTTTTCTCTCTATAAATTTATTGGATAATTATTGGTTTGAAGAAGACTAATGAATCCAATTGTTATGGGACCTATACATTTTTGAGAAATGGGGTTCATGATGCATAGATGCAGACATATAAACTAACTGGTTTGAAGGAGTTTATGTCAAAGAATTGCATTGCCAATGTTGATGAAATTTGAGAATGAAATTGATAATATTAGAAATTTTAAGACCAAAATGATAATTAGCCTAAATCTAGAGTATATAAACAAAAATTTTAACCAATTTTTTCAATTAAAAAAAATGTAGGAGTATTGATTGAACCATTGTTGATCATTTTAATTTTTTGAAGAAGTTGGTGCTTTGCATAATGATGGTTTGTGGATGGGTGTGACTTCTAAGGTTTCTCGTAATGGCTCAAAATGCTTAGTATTGGGGGTGTAAAAACCATCTAGTTGTTATTTTACCAACTAAGACATTAAAAGAGGGCTTTACCCGGGTATGGGTACCTAAAACTTTTTGCCAACTATGAATAGTAAGGTTGTATATATACAACCCTACTGTTCATGAGTTGTAAAAATAAAAACACATATTTTAATGGAGTGAGAGAGAGAGAAAGAGAGGAAAAGAGGGAAGAGAGAGATGGGAGAGAAGAAATAGAATTGATTTATTTATATTATTTGTTAGTATAGTTTATATTAAGGTTTTGAGTTATAAAATGGGATGATAAAATAGATAAAATAGGGTTTGAGAATGTTTAATAGACACTTTTTTTGCATCCTTGGATGCTAATGCTTAGGGACACATATGAGGAAACGAAGATTAAGCATTCTGAATTAAGGTTACATCAAGACTGGATTGATGGCGAATAGATCCTGGCTTCCTAGGCTATGATGAATTTGTTTAATCAATAATGCTTGGATCATACTAAAACTACAATTTTGTCATAATTTGTCCAGATGGGGAGATGTGAGTGGTGGATTTGTAGACTTACATGAAGCCCTGACTTTTACTTTACCACTCACAGTTTACCATATGAGCAATTTATGACAAAAGTTGTAACTTTATTTGTTGTCGGGGGCGGTTTTTTGCGCATAGCCACGTGTCTTTCATTGGAGGTGTGACTTTGCTAGGCCTGGATTTGTTTTGGGGAGTTCAAACTCGGAACTCGACATTGGGCTGCATAGACCAATGGCTTTCGATGTATTTTTAAGCCTACAAAATAGATAAAGCCCAAAATCTTAGAATCATGATAATGGTTGAAATAAATAAATAATATACTTAGTATGATAGCTTTGATTAAATAGTGAGTTGACACATTATTATTATGTTTATTAAGTGATGTCCAATATTAGAAAGTGGTTATATCCGAGAATGAGATGAGTCCAATAGTCCATATTCAGCTGCGGTTCATGGTTCATGTTCAACATAATAAGGTATGTCCAACAATGGTCTATGTCCAAATAATATATGTGCAACAGTGGTAGATTGATTTATTAATATGTATGTTCATTAATGAAGTATTAGTGAGATCATATTTATTAAATAGTGAGATAATATTAAAGTAACTTGCATCCAGCAGTACAATAACAATGAATTAACATGTACTTAATAATGTAATCTTGAAGATAGAGAGATTTTGACTTATATTGTATGTTTCTAACTCCAACTATACAGCATCACTTTGTTCTTTATATGATTTGTGGCTTCGGTCGTATAGCATTAAAGAGCTGATAACATTCTAGCAACAGAATAATATAAATACAACAATACAATGATAATAAATTAAAATATACTCAATAGTATAATTTTGGAGATAAAAATATAATGACTTATCTTCACACTTTGTAGCTCTAGCCATATAATAGCAGTGGACATAATATTTTAGTAGCATGATGAAGTGAGTCCAGCGGTGTGGTATGATATTATGAGTCCTTTCATGGTAACTTCATGATTGAAAGGGAAAAATGGGTGTAACTGGATGGAGAGAGAACATGTTCAGCCATGTGCATTGGTTGGTAAAGTTTGTCCCCTTAATCATGCGCTTAAATAATTTTCCCCATGTAATGCTCTTTTAATTTTTAGTCAAATATGAGTGATATTGTCTTCCATAAGAAGGGCTTTTAATTTTATAAATTTGTGTCTTTCATAAGAATAGCTTTAAGTATTAGAAATGTATGTCTTCAATGAGAATGACTTTAATATGAAGTCTTTGTGCCTTTTAGGAGAAAAGCCTTAGTATTGATGTTCGTATGTCTTTCATGAGTAGGGCTTTTGTAATATGTTCTTGGGAGAGTGTTTGGCATCTTTAAAGATGTATGGAGATAGTAAGAAATATATATATATATATATATATATATATCTCACTCATATTCAACAATATCTTGACGGTACTGTTAAAATAAGTTTTCAAAATAACCAACCATTAAGGATCAACGAAGGAAGGCATTCCTTTGCTGAATCTGAAAATATTTCAAAAAGGGATCAAGATCTCAATGAATTTTTGCAAAAAAGTCTTGAAAACCCCACTGGTTTAAGGCTAAAAGGAGTTTCCAGCGGTAACTCACAAGTTAGCACTCCTTTCTATTCTACTAAAGCTAAATCTTCCTCTCCTCATGGCAATGTTGCTATTGATGATGAAGAAGACTCTGTATCTGTTACTCCATCAGATTCTGATTTTCCTCCTATTGAAAATCCTCCTATTTACCAAAATCAATTAAGAGTTTTGACTATTTTAAATGATGATTTTGAAATTGATTGGGATTCTTTGTACAATGAGTTTATGCTTTCAAAAAACAAACCTAAAAGAAAATATTTCCAAAATAATTTTGCTCAGTCTGTAAAAAACCGTGTTAAGAGAAAATGGTTAGAAAAGATGAATCAATGGAAAAAACATATTTTGTTTTTTGATTTTCTTGAAAACCATTATGTTTCAAAAGATGAGATTTCAAAACAACATTTAAATGTAATAAAAAAATCAAATTTTGTTAAACTTGATAAAACCATTATTAGATCTAGTCATCCTCCTCTTGAGCCAATTTTGATAACTACTAAGAAGGATGAAGTGACGAAAGAGGAATTGAAGGCCTTTCCTTTCAAAATTGCTGATAAATAAACTCCCATTGTTAGTCTTATTGAACAAAACAATTTTACTAATGAATTTTTGCATGTTATTGGTCAACAGCTTGACCGTATTGAAGAAAAAGTTATTGACAAAACTGCTTTTATTGAAAAATCTATTTCTAAAAAACATGTTTTTGTCAAGACTGAGGAACCTTTGATTAATTTACCCAGTCATGATAAAAATTTCAAGTTCAAAACCTCCCAATCTAAAAATCTTGAAATTGTTGAAAAAATGCTTTCTGATTTAAAAGTTAAAACTGAAGGTACTTCTCGAAGTACAGTTTGCACCATTTTAAGAAATGGAAATGAAATTTTTTCTGATGAAAGTACAGATTCTGATACTGTATCTTTTGTTTCTACAAAAAAGATTTTTGATGATGATTTACCAGAAATTAAAAGATTTGTTGGAAATTCCAAACCTATGTTTCTTACAAAAATTGGTATTCAAAACCTACTTCCCCTGATATGCAGTTTGAAGAAAGACCTTTTCAAACTCAGTTTTCTGTTTCTGCTGATAAGATTTATGAATGGAATATTGATGGTTTGTCTGAACAAGAAATCATTAATAAAATAGGTCATATGTCTATGGTTGGAATTGCTTATGTTAATAACCATAATCTTGATCACCCTAAAATTGTTGACCTTCTTGCTACTGATTTTGTGAGATATGGTGTTTGTAAGATAGATTGGAAATATATGTGAGAAATATGTATAGATAGTCTGTGAGAAATGTACTTGTGAAATATATGGAAGTATGAGATAGATAATATGAAAGTTAAATATAGTAAATAGATGAGCTTATAGTTACTGCTGGAGTGGTTTTTTGTGTTATGTCATCGGTTATGTTGCTTTCTAAGAAAAGAGGTATTGTAAAAGAAATAGAGAAAGAGATGGAGAAGTGTTTTTGTTCAGCAAAATGATGAAGTTTCAGAATATTAAAGTGTGGGAGAGATGGGTAGTAGTGTGTGTAATAGGTGCTATCTAAGAAGAGGGATTTTGTAAGAGAGATGAAGAAAGATATATAAGATATTTAGAGATATGGCAGCTAAGTGAATGAAGTTTCAGAATATTGAGGATGAGAGAGGGATGGATGGTGCTTCAATTAGTATGTAGCTTTGTCCTCTTTATATAGAGCCAAGTATGTAACTAGATTAGAATTTGTTGAAGGGAAATTTAGCAAATAAGGAAAAGCCTTTGACAAAGTAAGTGGTTTCATTAGTGGGTTTTTGTTTTTTAGCTAAAAGAAGAAAGTTTGAGACTTTAATGGTGTTGGAGCTACTATTACAGCTGTCAGTCACAACTGTAGCTGCTAGATGATGTCATCTGAATGATATCTTTTGCTAGAGGAAAATATTTGGCATTAAATTCATAATTTGGTTGAAAATGGTAAGATAACCTTTATGGAACCTTCCTATTTTTGGTACTGCAGCTGGAGACTAAGGATCTTAGCTTAAAATGGTAGGATTTCTTTTATGGGATCCTTACTTTTTGGGTATGATAGCAAGCTGCTGGGATTGGGCATTAATAGGCAAGTGATGTCATTTTAGGACATGTGTCAACCTCCAGAAGCTATTGCAGTTGCTGCTGGAGCTACTGTAGCTTCTGCTGGAGCTGTTGCAACTTCTGCTGGAGCTGCTGCAGCTTCTGCTGGAGTTGTTGCAGCTTTCGCTGGAGCTGTTGCAGTTTCTGCTGGAGCTGGTGTTGGTATTTTTTGGCTAAGTTTCCTCTTTTGGAAAATTATATGTTTAGTCCATATATAATTTTGGTAAGTAATAGACTAGTTAATTGATATTTGATGAAGTTTTAGAGATGTAATTATAGTCTTTTTGTATTTTAACCAAATCTTGGATAGTAAGAAGAACATTTAATGCTAGATATAAGATATTAATATATATTTAGCCATGTGCTTGGAATTAATTTAAATGAAAATAATAATATAATTTATATGAAATACTATAATTACATTTTTAAACTTATATTATATGAACATTAATTTTTATGTAAAGAGCATGGTGAGTTTTATCATTTTAAGTGTTATGTGACATGAGAGGTTTACCAAATGTTACCTATTGCACACTGACCCATCAGAGTTCAGGGAATTGGGAAAGATATGGCAAGCAATATGTTTTCCTTTATCAACTTTGAGCCACTAGAGTTTTACTAAACATACTTCTTGACCCTCCAAACCATGACTCCCAAAATCCCCCTAATGAGACTCATGAGTTTGGATCATAAGTCGAAAATGAGATGTTGTGCCTTGAGCTCAAACTATGGTCTTTGATGAGCTTATATCGCCATGAGTTTTGGACCATGGGCTTTGGTGCCATTTTGTGAATATGGACTCTTTTGGGTTTTAAAAGAGATTTTCTCAAAATCCATGATTATGTTGATATAGTGCAGGTTGCCAATGAAATGAAGCTATGTGGTGTGAAAAATTTGTCTTCAACATTTGTTTACCTAGCATTTTTGGTTGTTTAATTTGTGATTGTTGGAGAAATCAAGAAAGGCCTCCCGTGAGTTAGAGAAATTGCATTTCATCTGATGAAGGACTCACTCGGCTTCTTCTTCTTCTTCTTTTCTTTCTTCTTTTTTATTTTTTTATTTTTTTATTATGAATCTTACTGATCTTCTTTAGTAGTGGCAACTGGCAATCAAATGATGTTTTCTTGCTTAACAAATTTGCATATCTTAGTAGTCATTTCACCTTGGTAAACCATCATTAGGCATTCTCAATTTTAATAGTTTTTACTTAATTTATTTCCTATAAAATAAAAATAAAAAATAAAAAACCCTTTTTGTTGAATTTTTGTAACTCAACAAGTTGAGACGCACATTCTCAAAAAAAAAAAACAGGTTGAGACGCACAATCACTGAATCACAATCTCCTCCTTGGTAACTATCTAATTAAAAATTTAAAAAATAAAATAAAATAAAATAAAAGAGGTTTAAAATGAAACAAACTGAAAATTTCTACTCCTGTTGAGAATTGAGATTGCTGTTTTGAATGACGAGAAAAAATCCAAACTGACTTCATCCAACAAAGAAGAGGTACAAGAAGAACCGATTTGACTGGGGCAGCTCAATAACTCAACCAACTCGCCACCTAGACTGGACCCCATGACTCGTCTAATTCCCAGACGAGTTTCCTCACTTCAACTCGCCCTTTTCCTGAACACCTCAAATATTCCGAACTGAACTGCCCCATAATATCAAGGGTTAATAAATAATTTTATTTTTTAAAATTTGACGAATATTTCGTCACACCCACCAAAAATTGTAAGAAAATAAGATAAGATAAACTTGACAGACTTTTCTTCAAGTTTGCTTGAAGATATGAGGTCTGATGCTGAAGAGGCTGAAGCTATATGGCTGCTGTAGTAAGAGCTATAGAATTCGCTGCTACAGTCTGTCCCTTCGGTGTGGTCCTCCAAGCTCTAAGCTCTGCTCTGCCAACCCTATCCAAAACTAGGACAGTATTTGTTGGATTTGAATAAGGCAAATTTCTTTAAGAAGATTTCGATTTTTCACATGTTGAGAGGTGCGATAATGGTTCGTTTATGTTAGTTTAATGAAATATCCTGAAGCTTTCTATCAAAAAAATGCTTGGCAGACTTTTAAAAAATAATAAAAGGAAAAAAAAAAAAAAATTGTACCTCAAGTTGGTTATATACAACAGAACAGAAGATGAAGTTGAGATAAAAAAAAAAAGGGTAGAGATGAAAGGGAAAGGGAGGAACCACTGGAAATAATAGGAATGGGTGATTTTGGGAAGAATTTTCTTTCACTTATTTCCTTCTTCCCAAACTGCCCATTCCCATAACTTCCAGCAGCTCTAATCTCCCTTTCCCTCTTCTCACTTTCTCAGTTGTCTGCTTGCTTGCTTTCTTTCTTTCTTTCTTTCTTTCTTTCTAGGCATGCGAGTCTTTGACCCACAAGTCCACAACCAATCCCAAATAGTACATGTTTGGTTTTACAAGCACACAGATCTTGACCTTTCAGACTGGTAGTGGAAGACCAACTTGTCCGCATCCCCAATCCCAACTTACCCTTAATTTTTGGTTATTTACTCGGTTAGTCCTTGTGCTTAGTGTTTTTTCGTTTTTTGGACCATAACAATTACCAAACATTTTTAAAGGCTTAAGCCCAATATTGCATGGCTGATTGCATTTTGTAACTCGCAATAGTATCTCTTAGATCATTAATATGAGTTTAGGATTTTCAGAAAATTTTAGCATGACCCAATTTAATTATATAACTTTTTAAGTCCTAATTATTTATGATTAGATATATTTTATCATGTCATCAATATTTAAATGTAAGATAAAGTTTGGTTACAAATTTAGTTGAAGATATTGACTACAACACTCACTAAAAAATTAAATTAGTTAAAAAGAAATCAGTAAACTTTGGTCATTCAGGATTCTCTCTCCCACGTAGGAGTGTTTCCTCTCTCGAGTGCTTACTTTACTTTTCTCGAGTGTTCTTTCCCTTTCCTTGATAGGAACGATCCCTAAGGCCCTATTTCGGAGCTTTTAGTTCTGAATAGGTGGCCTAAATTCTTTGAAAGGCTCCAAATTTCACGGTAAGGATCAGAATCATGGAGAAAGAGCTGATAGATGTTTTGAAGAACATGCAGCTAACGGAAGAAGAAGAGTTGCAGATCTCAGTTTCGGAAGAAGGCAGAGCATAGGTAATAGAGGAGTGTTCTAAGAGTCTGATGGGAAAGCTGTTGACGGACAGAATGCAAAACCTGCGTGCTCTGAAGAATACTTTAAGGACTGCTTGGAAGATTGGCCAGGATTTAAAGATTGTGGAAGTTGGAAGTGATATCCTTCAATTCAAGTTTGCCAATGAATATCAGCTAAGATGGGTTGAAACAAACGGGCCATGGAACTTTGAAAATAACCTTCTATTGCTCAAAAAATGGGAGAGGGGAATGACGGCAAGTAATATTTCTTTTACCCACTCTCCTTTTTGGGTACAAATTTGGGGTTTGCCTTTTGATATGATGACAGAGTAGGAAAGGAGATAGGCAGTAATTTGGGGATTGTTATGACAGTAGATACAAGATCATGGATGTCAGAGCAAGCCAAGTTCATGAGAGTGAAGGTAAATCTTCCGCTGGAAAAACCCCTAAGAAGATGTGGAAAGGTTGCTAGTCCAGAGGGGGAAAGTTTTTGCATCCAATTTCAGTATGAAAGGCTGCCGGTTTTCTGCTTCAGATGTGGAGTAATGGGGCATGATGAGCGACATTGCAAGAAAAGTGGCCAACAAAATCAAGCTCTGCAATATGGTGAATGGTTAAGGGCTCAAGGTGGAGGAAAAGCAAAATCGGCAAAAAAAGAACAAAGAAGAAGTCCTCTATACCAGCAAGCTAATGACACGGCAATGCAAGAAAGGATGCAGTTTGGGGCGGAAGACGGGGGCTACTCCAATTCCCGTGGCGGTGCACAATTCGGGGACAACCTTGGAAATGCAAAAAGAGGAAGTAGTGTTTCAATGACGTCAGAGGAAGGTGAGCACGCCACGCAAGAGGTATGTCAATTTCAATTTCAATTTCAAAATAGTAGACATGATGAGATAGAAGCAAGGAAAAAGAAGGAAAATATCCACGGTGAAGAGGGAAAAGAAAATAACCAAAATATGGGGCCGGCCCAAACCTTTATGTCAACAGTAGGATGTGAAAATGGGGTAAGTGGGATAACCCACATGGGCCGGGTAGAAGGAAAAAATATAGAGTTTCAGGAAGTTAATAGCCCAGTTAAAATGGATATTGGGCTTAGTCTAGAAAAGGAAAATAATGATGTAGAAAATAAAACACAGAAAAAGAAGGGCAAACTGAAGAAGCTGGCCCGTGGTCAGAACAAAGAAGTTGAATTGGGAAGGGATGCAGCTAGTAATATAGTAGGAGTAAAGAGAACTTTCTGGGCAGATGAAGAAATGGTTGATGGAGGAAGGCAGAAAAGGTTTTATGGTAGTAACACAACCCCATTTGAGCTATCGGCGGTGTCTGCAGAGCAGCACCGCCGGGAGCCATGAATACCTTAAGCTGGAACTGCCGGCGGCTGGGGAACCCCCGTTCAGTTCGAGCGTTGCGCGATATGGTGCAACGATGGTGCCCCAAGCTGGTATTCTTGATGGAGACAAAAGCTGGAATAAGTAGGATGAGGAGAATAATGGTGAAGACTGGCTTATTAAATGGAGTAATTGTTCCTAGCAAAGGAAGAAGTGGTGGAATAGCCATGTTATGGGAAAGGGATCTATCTGTGGAGCTTAAAAGTTATACTAGGTATCATATAGATGCAATAGTGACTGATCCTACATCTGGCTTCAAATGGAGAATCACAGGGTTCTATGGAAATTCGGATACAAATCGAAGGAAGGAGTCTTGGGAGTTACTACATTTTCTAAATGCTCAATTTCAGATACCATGGGTTTGTTTGGGGGATTTTAACGAAATATTATCAAGTTTTGAGAAATGGGGAGGTCCAGAGAGACCCCAACAGCAGATGGAGGGTTTTAGAAGAGTAGTAAATGCTTGTGGTTTTATAGATCTTGGATATGAGGGCCCAGAGTTCACTCGGTGTAACCAAAGGTCAGCTGGGGAAAGTATTAGACAAAGACTTGATAGGGTGCTGGCTACAACAGATTGGAAAGATCATTACAAAGATACTAGAGTCCTCCATGTAGTGGATTCAACTTCAGATCACTGTGCTCTGGTTCTAACTAACAAAAGAAATATCCAAGGAAGGGGAAAGAGAAGATTCCAATTTGAAGCAGCATGGGTTAGACACGATAAATGCAAGGAGATAATTCAAGATGCCTGGAAGTTTCATTCAGGTTTTCAAACAGCAAGTGATTTTGCTGAGGGTCTGAGAGTGTGTGCTGAGGGCTTAACAAGATGGAACAATTCAGACCTTAGGCATGATGCTAGAATGATAAAAGAGAAGAGAAAGCAATTGAAAGATCTAATCCAGAATGACAGGGATGGAAGTAGGGGAGAAGAAATTAATGCAATAAGGAAGGAAATAAATGAAATGTTAGATGATGAAGAAGTCAAGTGGAATCAAAGATCCAGAATCCAATGGCTGACCCTTGGTGATAGAAACACAAAATATTTCCACTACAAAGCATCTCAGAGAAGGAAGAAGAATGAAATCTGGGGCTTGCTGAATGGAGAAGGGAATTGGTGCGAAGAGAAAATAGACATAGCAAATATTGCTGTGAGTTACTTCAAAGAGCTGTACTCTACTTCATTCCCAACCAGAGCAATGGAAGTAGCAGATTTGATACCGAGAAGAGTTACCAGGGAGATGAATGAAGACTTAACTAAAGAATTCCAGAAGGAGGAGGTTCTTCAAGCTATCCGACAAATGCACCCAACAAAAGCACCGGGCCCGGACGGTATGTCTGCTATCTTTTATCAAAAGTATTGGGATATAATTGGGGATGATGTGATAAAAACTATTCTTAATATTCTTAATTTCAATGCCCCTATAGCTGAGCTTAACAAGACAAATATAGCTCTCATTCCTAAAATAAATAATCCAACAAAGATAAGTGAATTCCGACCAATAAGCCTTTGTAATGTTTCATATAAAATTGTGTCAAAGATTCTCGCAAATAGGCTGAAACCATTTCTCCCCTCCATCATCTCCGAAAGCCAAAATGCTTTTGTCCCAGGTAGAC
This sequence comes from Quercus lobata, assembly GCF_001633185.2. Classification (NCBI taxonomy): domain Eukaryota; kingdom Viridiplantae; phylum Streptophyta; class Magnoliopsida; order Fagales; family Fagaceae; genus Quercus; species Quercus lobata. The sequence goes on from NC_044905.1 coordinate 50,095,664, forward strand.
TCATTACTGACAATGTCCTGGTTGCTTTTGAAATAATGCATTACCTAAAGAAAAGAAAGGATGGGAAAGAGGGGTATATGGCTATTAAATTAGATATGAGTAAAGCCTATGACAGAGTGGAATGGTGTTTTCTTGAAAAAATTATGTCAAAAATGGGCTTTGATAATAAATGAATTAATTTGATTATGAGCTGTATAAACTCTGTTTCCTATTCTATTCTCATAAATGGTGAGGCCCATGGTTGTATTATCCCTACAAGGGGGCTACGCCAGAGTGATCCCTTATCTCCCTACATGTTTCTGTTATGTACAGAAGGACTAACGGCTTTGATTGTGGAGGCAGAAAAGAGAAGGCAGATTTCAGGCATATCTATATGTAGGGGCGGCCCAACAATTACCCATCTCTTATTTGCCGATGATAGTGTGGTCTATTGCAAGGCATTGGAGCAAGAAAGCAGAGAGCTATGCACAATTCTGAATAAATACGAGGAAGCAATAGGCCAAAAAGTAAATACAGAAAAGTCATCGGTTTTTTTTAGTAAAAATACTAAGGAAGAAACAAGAGAAAGGGTGAAGAATGTGCTGGGTTCAATGCAGAATGTACAGCCAGGAAAATACTTGGGCCTACCTTCGATGATTGGGAGATCAAAGAAACAAATATTCAATGAAGTCAGGGAGAGAGTGGGGAAAAAGATGACTGGTTGGAAAGAGAAATTGCTATCGATTGGAGGAAGAGAAATCCTTATTAAAGCGGTTGCTCAGGCTGTCCCCACGTACACAGTTTTTACTCCCCAAAGGTCTTTGTGAAGACATTGAGGGGATGATGCGGAATTTTTGGTGGGGGCAGAAGAATCAAGAATCAAAAATGGCGTGGGTTAGTTGGTCAAGAATGTGTAATTCAAAGTCAGAAGGGGGAATGGGATTCCGGGATCTTTATGCATTCAATTTGGCTATGTTGGCAAAGCAGGGATGGAGGATGTTGGAAAATCCCACATCGCTTATGCCACACATGTATAAAGCAAGGTATTTTCCCAATGGGGATGTTTTAAATGCAAGCATAGGCAGCAACCCATCTTATGCTTGGAGAAGCATTCATAAGAGCATAGAGATTCTGCAAAAAGGAACAAGATGGAGAGTAGGGAATGGGAAGACAATCCATATATGGGATGATAGGTGGTTACCAACTCCAACGACTTATAAAGTCTTTTCCCCAAGGAAAGATTTTGGAGATTTCCCCATGGTATCGGCCTTGATGGATCAAGATACTAGAAGATGGAGAAAGGACATTCTTGATAGAGTCTTTCTTGGTTTTGAAGTGGAGAAAATCCTAAGCATCCCAATCCCTCACTGCCCACAGGAGGATCAACTAATATGGGTGGGAAATAAAAAAGGAATTTTCATGGTGAAAAGTACTTATTTTTTGGCTAAGGAAATTGTAGAAAAGCATGAAAGAGGTGAATCCTCAGTGGGAGATGTATGTGCCCCACTTTGGAAAAAGATGTGGCACTTAAACATTCCGGCCAAAGTGAGAGTTTTTGCTTGGAGACTTTGCATGAAGGCCATCCCATCTATGTTAAATATGAGTAATAGGGGAATTCAAGTGGACCCTACCTGCCCTATTTGTTGTGGGGAACTTGAGTCTACTGAGCATGCAATCATCTACTGTGGAGCTGCTAAAAGAGTGTGGAGCAAATGGGAAGAATGCCCAATCTGTTTGAATGATGCCAACATGGAGATTGTGGACTTGGCCTTATGTTTGCTAGAAAAGGGAACACAGAGGGACTTGGAGATCTTTTTTGGTGTTGCTTGGATGATTTGGTATAATAGAAACCAAATTGTTCATGAAGGAAATGGTGTGTCTGAGGATCACATTTGGGAGATAGCAATCCAAATGATAAAGGAGTTCAAAGGAATAAGGGGCAAGGAGTTAAATAGTCCTCAGAAAAGTGAGAAAGCATGGACTCCTCCTCCTGTGGGTTTCTTCAAAATGAATGTAGATGGGGTTGTTCCCTCTGTTGATGGCCATTCTGGAGTGGGTGTTGTAATTAGAGATTGGGAAAGAAAGGTGGTAGCAGCAAAAAGCCTTCCTCTATTGGGTCGAATAGCTGTGGAGGAAACAGAAGCCATAGCTATGGAACAAGGAATGATCTTAGCAAAAAACATGGGTTTGGAAAGGACCATTTTTGAAGGGGACTCATTGCAGACAATCCAAGCTATTGAGGTTAAGGATGTAAGAAGTGTGATTGGCCACATTGTGAAAAGTTGTCTGCAAATTTTTCCAAGCTTCCAAGAGGCAAGGATCAGACATATTAGTAGAGAGGGCAACAAAATAGCCCACGACCTTGCACTGCTTGCAAAACAATCTGCTGAGGAACAGGTCTGGATTTCAACTATACCGGCCTGGATTGAAGACATGGCGAGAGCTGAAGGAACGGTGTAAAGTTTTGCCTATGTTCCGTGGTCTAAGTTGTTGCTTTTTCTTATTTTTTATGCTCTGTTTCTCTGTAGCTTGTGCTCTGTTTTTCTTCAGTGTATATTCTTACTGTTTATGAATGAAAGTATTCAGTTTGGTTTCAAAAAAAAAAAAAAAAATTAGTTACATATTTTTAAAATCTAACCATTGCGTTACTTGGTTTTTATATTCTTAACATGCATATTAAATTTTATACCAATCAGATGCTATTTACTAGTAGATTCATTAATTTTTTTTTTTTATGCATAATTTAAGACTACAAAAACTTGAAAATTAAATATTTGATTGATTACATAATTATTGATCTTTAATCTTCCAAAAAAATTTCAAGCAAAGAGGATATATGATAAAAAAAAAAATGTAATCCAATGGTGAATTTGTCAAAATTCACATCCAATAAAAATATATTGAGTGTAGTTGTAGCTATTTACTACAACCAATTTTATAACAAAACTTTGTCCTTAAATGTATATTAATTACTATTATTTTAATATTTATTTCGGTTATTGGCTTTTGTTAATTGGAGTGTAATTATTTAGTATTTTGAGAGTACAGTTCTGTAATGTTGCAATAATGTTTTGCCTCACATAATAACAAATTCCCCTAATTAAATTTATTAGGAAATTCTGGTTCATGTTTGAGAAATAAATTCCACATTATTGTACTTTAGGAATACCTATAAAAAAAGTTGAACAAAGTTTTTCTCCAAAGTAGTTTAAAGAGAAACTCTTCAAATTTCTCATATACCTCTTTTTTGTGTGGATTTTGAAAATATTTCCGTTGAATTTCATGTTCCTTATGTTCTTAACATGCATATCAAACTTCGTTCAAATCGGATATTATTTGCTATTCGATTAATAAACTTATTTTTTATACACAATTTTGGATTACAAAAACTTGAAATTTTAATATTTGTTTGATGACATAATAATTAATCTTTGATCTTCTTAAAATTTTGCAAACATGAAGAATATAATAAGAACATGCAATCTAACGGTTAGATTTTCAAAATTCACACTCAATATAAAGCTTAATTAATTTTATGAAACTCAGACTATTAATGGATATCTTGAGATTTGTATTGAGTATAAGGATTTTATTCGTTTTTCTTACTATTTGAGTTTTAGTCAAGTTATTTCTCTTTCCATTGGGTTAAGTTAATGAATCGTCGATTCAAGTTCAATTTTACCAGTTTTACTCGTCTATAATAAGTAAATAAAAAACTAACTGCCTTAAAAAAAAAAAATCATTAATTTTCATTTAGATAACTCATAATTATTATGGGTGTCCTCAAATCGGGTTGAGTTAGTTCAGGTTTGGGATTAACCCGCACTAAACCCAACCTAATTGAGTTTGAGCAAATCTTAACCCGCCATCGACTGGAGAGGATGATCAAATCAAATAGATTGGGCTTTCAACAGGTGGCAGTCAGGTTGGTTGATGTTAGATATCTGGAAAATGAAGAAGATTTGACATGATAACAGTGAAAAAAAGTGAGTTTGGTGGGTGAGATCTTGCCTAATTTGGTAGATATCTCACTAGATCTATTGGATATCTCGTTGGATTTAGCTGAGATCTTGCCAAAATGGAATAGAATCTTAGGGGTGTTCACCAAACTACACAAACCGTAAAAATTGCACCAAAACCGCCAGCAAAATGGCATAACCGCATCGTACTCTTTCTATATATTAATATATTTAATTATTAACCATAAAGGGGGGGAGGACGCATAGTTGATGGCGGAAGCACAGTATAATATAGTGAAAGTAATGTAATATAGTAATGTAGATAAAGATGTTAGAACAATGATAAAGCGGTAGAATGAGCCAAGCAGTATATATCAAAATAATGTAGTGAAAGTAATGTAAATGAATAAGTTAGAACAATAATAAGGCGGTAGAACCATCCAAGCAGCATATATAAAAAATAATTCAACGTAAAGGAAAGCAATAGTTCAAAGTAAATGAAAGCAATTTAGAATCGTCCGTTATGGCGGTAATCCGTCCAAGGTGGCAGTAGCAACAAGTTGAATAATGAACATAAAACTGAAAATACTTGTTATTGAAAATAGTACAAAACACTTACAGCAGTAGTAGTAGTTAATACAAGATCTCAGAACAGGTTGACAATTACGAACTTGAACTAGTCCTAGTTACAAGGTTTGTAGAGTTACAAGGTTTGTAGTGAACAAGGTAGTAATAGTAGAAACAAGGAATTCTCTTTCTAAGAAGGCTTCCTAAGGGAAGGAGTTCTAAGAAAAGAAAATTCTGAAGCAAAACTTAAGTAAAACTTAAGGGACAACCCCCCTTAAATAGGCAAAATTCTAAGTGAACAGTACTTGTGAAAAGTAGAAGTTAACAGTGAAAAGTAAAAGTTAACAGTAATTGGTGTGACTAAAAGTCACGGGAAACATGGAGAATCTTCTTTTCAGAACATTATCATCAGTAGTGGAAAACAATAGTGAAATTTCACCAGTAAGTAAACATTGTAGCATTTTTGGCCTTTGTGCAGGCCAGACAAATAAGATCAATCTTCTTGAAGATCTGGAGTGTTATCTTCATCATTTCCAAACAGTCCCTGGTCATATGGGAAATAAGGGTTGTGGGCAACAGATTCCTCAAAAGAGGTTTTGGATTCTTCTTGATTGGCAATAGCTTCTTCTGCCCATTTGAGTAGAGCCAAAAGAGTATCAGGATATTTTCTCAGATTGTCAATAAGGGAGTTCTTATTCTTTGCTGGAGGCTTAGCATTCTTGATGGAAGAAGAAGAGGGAGCATTAGTAAGGACCGAGGTTTGAACTGGGGAATGATCCTTGGCAATGGGTAGAGCAGCAGTAGATGAAAATTCTCTGGAAATAGTAGTAATAATTCATTGAGTGTGAGGGAATTTGCCCCACCATTTTACATACCAATGTCTTGAGAGAACATCACCTTCTTTTTCATATTGCCATTTTAATATCCAAGGTATTTTATGCTTTTTAACAAAGTGAAGTAGAGCAGGGAATTTAGCTCCATAAGCATTACACCGATAACACTTCTTAAAACATTCGAAAGCATCAAGCGATGGCTCAAGAAATATTTCAACAATAGGGCCAAATTGTGTCCACCAACGATTGAACCAAAGAGGCAAATAACCATTGAAACTTTTGTCAAAGTTAACAAACCAGGAATGAGACATGTTTTCATTCTAGTGCAGCATGAATCTCGACCAAGCAGTGATATAATCATAATATGAATAGGGAATGGGGGAACTTGGCATTGTTCTAGTAGAAGTAAGGGAAGAGCCCCATTTTTCTTCAGAAATAAAATTGACCAAGTAAACACTGTGGTAAATAATTTTGGAGGTATCATCTTTGTCAGATATGGTGTTAATAATAATAGATTTTTCATGACGCAGAAGATCAGAATAATAATTTAAATTCTTTTCTCTGTGCTCAGGAATCCAGTGAAACATTTGAGGGAAATAACTTTTAGCAAGTTTGAGAGGATCAGAAATGGAGACTCTGTTGGGTTCAATATAAAACAGGTATTGGAAATATTGTTTTTTGATGTATTGAGGGCTATAGGAATTTTTGGGAAAAGTAGTTCTAATAGGTTGGTTAACAGGGGTTATGGCATAAAGGTCATAGGACAAGGCAAGAACAGTGGAGTAATTGGGCCTGGGGATGGTTCCTAGGGTGGTGAAACGATTAGTAATTTCAAGGGGAGAAGCAGGTTCTTTTTTAACAATTTGTTTGGAGGTTTCAGTAGGATGATTATCTTTGGGTCTTCTACTTGCCATTGTGACACTGCAAGAATTCACAAGTAAGGAAATCAGGGATAGTAATTTGAGATCCTTTAATATATTCAATATCAAAATCAAAAACACTTAAAATAGCTTGCCATCTAGCAAAAATATGTTTTGAAGCAATATTTTCAACATCTTTTTCAATAACATATTTAGCACTTTTGCAATCAATACGTAAGAAAAACTTTTGGTTTAACAAATCACTTTGAAATTTTGAAATACATAGTACTATAGATAAAATTTCTTTTTTGATAGTACTATGATTTAACTGTGCATTATTCCAAATCCCTGAATAGAAATGAAAAATTTGTTCAGGTGACCTAAGAGAAACTCTTTGTTTCAGAATACCACCATAACCAATGTCAGAGGCATTGGTTTCAACAATTTTGAAAGCACCAACAGTAGGAATACCTAGATAAGGCAATGTCTTAACATGAGATTTGATTTGTTTAACAAGGGAAGTATGAACATCAGACCAAGGAGGGGGATTAGTTTTTAGTCGGTCAAACAAGGGTTTGCATTGTTTCCTCATATCCTTGTATAAATCAGCAACATAATTTAATGACCCAAGAAATCTTTGGAGTTGTGTTTTATCAGTGATAACATCAGGAAATTTATCAGCAAATTGAATGGCTCTATCAATAGGACGAATCTGTCCTTCAGAGATGTCATACCCATGGAAACGAACTTTTGTTTGAAACAACTTGATTTTCTTAGCAGAGTCAACAAGACCATTTCTTCTTATAGTATCTAGAAACGAATGCAAACGTTTCCAGTGTTCAGCAATGGAGCTGGAGTAAACAAGTACATCATCAATATAAACAATGGTGAAATGACTAAAGGAGTTAAAAATGTCATTCATGATGTTTTGGAACTCACTTGGGGCATTCTTAAGACCAAATGACATAACATTCCACTCATAATGTCCAAAAGGAGTGGTAAAAGCTGTTTTGTATCTATCATGCTCACTAATCTGAATTTACCAGAACCCAGATTTCATGTTGAACTTGGAAAACACTACAGCTTCGCTCAACCTATGAAGAAGGTCATTTTTATTGGGAATAGGGTACCTAATCCATTCCAAAACCTTATTTAAGGGTTTGTAGTTAATTACCAACCGAGGGGTTCCTCTTTCAATCTCAGCATTTTTCTGGACATAAAAAGCAGAACAAGACCAAGGAGACTTACTATTCCTAATCAATTTTTTCTCTAATAAATCATGGATTTCTTTTTTACAAAATTCAACAGTTTCAGCATTCATCTGAATAGGATGAGCTTTAGTGGGGATGTTTTTTTCATCAAAATCTTTAACATAAGGCAAGTCAACAATATGCTTCTTCCTGTGCCAAAAAGCATTAGAAACATCAGAGCAAACATCATCAATCAACATTTTTTGAAAATTATCAATTTTGGATTGCAATAGTTTATCAGAAATTTGTTCAACAATTTTTTTGTATTTTACTTCTTGCTGAAGGAAATTGAGATGTTTGACTTTAGCATGAATCAAAGTTAAAGTATCAACATCAATATCAAAATTTGAAGCAAATTTGAATCTTACTTTCTGTCCAAATGGATCAATAGTAATTCCATCATGTTCAACAAGAAGGGATACAAAGCATTAATAAATGGCAGACCAAGAATCACTTTATCAATCATATTTTTAACAAGAACAGAAGGAATCTTGAAACAGACATTATCATGGCAAACATGAGCATTATTCAATTCATATTAGATTTTCATTTGGGAACCATTAGCAGAAACCAATCTTTCAGTAGATTTTTCAAAATATTTTGAAGGAATCAATCCTTCTTGGATACAGTTCATATCCGCACCAGAATCAATCATAGCAATAACAGTGAAATGAAAATCAGGAGAAACAACAATTTTAACTTTTGTAAACCATTTTCGAGGAAGTATTTTATTAACAAGAGCAAGTTGAGGATCATCAATAATACCTTTATCAGAAAGAAGAGCCTGTTGACTGGATTCAGCTCCATTGTTGTGCTCATCTTGTTTATCTTGTTCATTATCAGATTTATTAACATTATCAATTCTTGTTTGAGATTATTGTTATCACTTTTCATGCTTTTAAATTCATGTTTTAATTCATTTATCTTTTGTTTAACAATATTAATTTCATGTTGGAGATCATTAACAGTTAATTCTTAAGATTTCTTTTTATTAAATCTTTCCAAGGTTTCTTCAAAGCTTATAGTTGATTTTAGTTTTTTACTAGTTTCTTCTTTCATCAAATTTTTCTTAAACTTATCCAAATATTCTTTTTATAATTCAGGATTTTGAATTTGGTTTATCAGTTGAATTATTAATTTTTCATCTTCTTCACTCTTGGTGAGAGCATTAACAGTTTTAACAACATTGCAACAAGAATCTCTACAACCAATTTTAATATTAGGAGAATCAAAAGAATCATCAGCAGATTGATAGCAAGAATCAGATGAATAAGAAAAATCATCTTCCAAAGAATCAGATGAGTTGTTTGATTCAAGGATTCTGAATAATTCTTCTTGCTTTTTATCATCAATATTTAACATGTTAAATTTGTTTTTTAACTTACCAGGTTTTTCCTTACAGTCTTTACCAAAGTGTCCAGGTTTACCATAGTTAAAGCATTTACCTTTACCTGATCTTTGTTTAACATATTTTTTAGAAACATTTTTCTTCTTAGCATAGAAATCATTAGGTTTAACAAAGTTATTTCTGTATTTTTTTATATTTTTTATGGCTTTTATCATGTTTTTTGCCTTTTTTCCTGGAAGGAGCAATAGGAGGCAAACCATATTGTTCACAGAAATTTCCCATTTCATATTTAGCTTTCTTTTTATTCTTTAATTGGTGTTTTAACAATTTTTCATCATTACACATATTGATACCAAGTTTTTTAATAGTACTGAAAATATCACCATAGGTTAAATTATCTTAATCAATAGAATCATTTTTATGCATTAATTCTTGTTTTACCTTATGAGCAAAGATAGGAGGCAGACCGTCAATAAACTTTTCTTTCCAATAAGGCTTATGACAATCTTTCCGGAGCATCACTTTGGAAGTAAAAACATCTTGATACCATCTGTAATCAGACATAGTAGGACAACTCAAATTATTTAAATAGTCAGAAACACGAGATGAAATATTGGATGGAGTACCAACAAAATGTTTAAGAATAGTATAGATCAAGGTATTAACACCATCAGGAATACCACGACCAATACCTTCATCAAAAATAGGAAAACCTTCAGTAAGCCTTTTTCTTTGAAGAATCCAGAGAGTCTATTCTGTTAAAAAAAATGATGAAGGTTTGCCTATTTTTGATGAAAGTATTGGTCGTGGTATTCCTGATGGTGTTAATACCCTGATCTATACTATTCTCAAACATTTTGTTGGTACTCCATCCAATATTTCATCTCGTGTTTCTGATTATTTGAATAATTTGAGTTGTCCTACTATGTCTGATTACAGATGGTATCAAGATGTTTTTACTTCCAGAGTGATGCTCCGGAAAGATTGTCATAAGCCTTATTGGAAAGAAAAGTCTATTGACAGTTTGCCTCCTATCTTTGCTCATAAGGTAAAACAAGAATTAATGGGTAAAAATGATTCTATTGATTATGATAATTTAACCTATGGTGATTTTTTTAGTACTATTAAAAAACTTGGTATCAATATGTGTAATGATGAAAAATTGTTAAAACACCAATTAAAGAATAAAAAGAAAGCTAAATATGAAATGGGAAATTTCTGTGAACAATATGGTTTGCCTCCTATTGCTCCTTCCAGGCAAAAAAGTAAAAAACATGATAAAAACCATAAAAAATATAAAAAAAATACAGAAATAACTTTGTTAAACCTAATGATTTCTATGCTAAGAAGAAAAATGTTTTTAAAAAATATGTTAAACAAAGATCAAGTAAAGGTAAATGCTTTAACCATGGTAAACTTGGACACTTCAGTAAAGACTGTAAGGAAAAACCTGGTAAGTTAAAAAACAAATTTAACATGTTAAATATTGATGATAAAGAGCAAGAAGAATTATTCAGAATCCTTGAATCAAACAACTCGTCTGATTCTTTGGAAGATGATTTTTATTCTTCATCTGATTCTTGCTATCAATCTGCTGATGATTCTTCTGATTCTCCTAATATTAAAATTGGTTGTAGATATTCTTGTTGCAATGTTGTTAAAACTGTTAATGCTCTCACCAAGAGTGAAGAAGATGAAAAATTAATAATTCAACTGATAAACCAAATTCAAAATCCTGAATTACAAAAAGAATTTGGATAAGTTTAAGAAAAATTTGATGAAAGAAGAAACTGGTAAAAAACTAAAATCAACTATAAGCTTTGAAGAAACCTTGGAAAGATTTAATAAAAAGAAATCTAAAGAATTAACTGTCAATGATCTCTAACATGAAATTAATATTGTTAAACAAGAGATAAATGAATTAAAACATGAATTTAAAAGCATGAAAAGTGATAAAAAATAATCTCAAACAAGAATTGATAATGTTAAAAATTGATAAAAATGATAATAAATCTGATAATGAACAAGATAAACCAGATGAGGGCAATGATGGAGCTGAATCCAGTCAACAGGCTCTTCTTTCTGATAAAGGTATTGCTAATGCTTTCATTGATCCTCAACTTGCTCTTGTTAATAAAATACTTCCTCCAAAATGGTTTACAAAAGTTAAAATTGTTATTTCTCCTGATTATCATTTCACTGTTATTACTATGATTGATTTTGGTGCGGATATGAACTGTATCCAAGAAGGATTGATTCCTTCAAAATATTTTGAAAAATCAACTGAAAGATTGGTTTCTACTAATGGTTCCCAAATGAAGATCAAATATGAATTGAATAATGCTCATGTTTGTCACGATAATGTCCGTTTCAAGATTCCTTCTATTCTTGTCAAAAACATGACTGATAAAGTAATTCTTGGTCTGCCATTTATAAACGCTTTATATCATTTCCTCGTTAAACATGATGGAATTACTACTGATCCTTTTGGACAGAAAGTAAAATTCAAATTTGCTTCAAAGTTTGAAATTGACATTGATAATCTGTCCTATAAGAAAGACTCCCCCATGAATGAACTTATTCAAGAACTAGTGATGAGTTCTTGCCAAAATTTCACTGATGATTATAAAGGTAATATTCATAATACCAAAATGTTAAGTACTATTAACTATTCTAATATTATCAATGTTTCTTCGCAGGAATCAGAGAATGTCTCATGGATAAATACCACTAATAAGTGGAATAATACTAATACTTATACTACAAGTAAGTGGATTATTATGGCTTCCTCAGTAGAGAGGAAGAAACAGGGAAAAGCACCAGCACGGGGCTATTCTCAAGACAAAAGGCTCCCAGCGGGACAACCTTTTAAAATGCATAAAGGCACATCTTTTGGGGTAAAACCTAGTGGATCAACATCCCTTCAAGGAGATGTCCCAGCAGAGGTGACATACTCCAGTGGTGATATGGTAATTGCTTTACAAGAAGTTTTGTCTCGAAATTTACAATTCCACAATGGAATCTATTTAGAGTTACTAGATTCTATTAAATTCATTCTTGATAACCTTCAATTTGCTTTTATTAGAAATCACTGTAATGTTTTCCAAAAAACCCTTAGAGCCCTTGAAATCCACCTTGTTAACCTTACTACTCAAAATGAAGCCCTTACTGCTCAAAATGAGGCTTATATTAGCCACCATGATCTTACTCCAGAAAACAATTTTGTTTCAGAACATAACCCTGTTGTAGAAAATGGGGCTCTTTGAAGCCGCCTTAAAGCATACATTAGTCAACTCTTTTTGCAAAGAGGAAATCCATTCAATGGATAATGAGACTATAATGGGCATTGATTATGCTAGATTGAGTCTTAAGACCCAATCTCTGTTAAGAAGTGTTGTTGCCAACTTGCCTACGAATATACAATTACGTATTCTGAGAAGCAAGGCTATGTTTAGGTCTGTTGACCTATGGTTCAAATATTTCAAAAAACTTGTTATTGGCACTATTCCTGATCCTGATGAATTAGATGAAGGTAATAATGTCTTTATTCAGCTTGATTGGGAAGAACACTTTGGGAGTACTTTCAGAGTGTATGAAAAGAAACACCCATTTCCTGGCCTCTTGATAAATTATGATGATGGTTCATATGTTGCTAATGCTTCAGATGATGATGATGACAGGGACCCTAACTGGTTTTCCCAAATGTTTGAATATGGCTTTATCAGGTTCATAAAATTAACAAGCCATTATCAAGCTAGCCAACTCCCACAAATTATTCAGGATGCTATTAAAGGATTTAACAGTCCTTTTGTTTCCATTAGATGCTGGAGTACGTTGCCAAAATGGGAAAGAGATAACTAGATGAATTTCTAGCCCTCAAAGTATCTCATTCTCATTAATGGTCACACTCACCAAGGGCCATGGTTTGAAGGAAATTCTCAATTGTCCTTTGATGATCCTTTTGCTCTTGCAGAATGTTGGAGAAATTATTTTAATAACCAAATTATTAATGTTGCTCAGAATTTATGGAAAAATTATCATTTCATGGGAAGTACAGACATGATTTCTATCTTTGGTCCTAGACCATATTCTGATGCCATTACTCATTTTCAAATTGCTGATCATTGTAATCCAAGAAGTTTTCTCATCCCAGGGAAAACTCCAATGTTTGAGCCAATTTTATATTGTGGATTCTGTAATCAGTATGCTATTAACCATGAGCATGGATGTGATTCCCCACAAAGCCCTTTTGATCCTTTTGATGGTTATCCATCTGATACTCCTTTCACTAATTAATGAGTTCATTCCTGCTATTTCTACTGTTTGAGTCTACTACTACTTATTTGACTGGCTTGCACAAAAGCCAAAATACTTCAATGGCTTTGAAGAATATGTTGCTGAAAAACCGGAACTGCTTCAAGATACTCCGGATTTAGCGGAAGATTTTGATTCTCTTATTTGTCTGACCTGCACAATGGCCAAAAAACTTCAATGTTTACTACTGCTAAAAGCTTATTTCCCACCAATATGATACTTCTGAAGATTCCTAATAATTACTCTCAATTGGCACAAGATGACAAGGTTTCTTTCTTTTGGTCTCTTGTGATTGGTCCTTTTGGGCACTAATAATATGGCCTAAAAGGTGGTCTAGAATCTAAGGACACCCATTATTTGGCCTAGGTCCTCAAATTTTCAGACATTCCAGCTCTACGGATGATTCCCCAACATTTGGAGACAAAAAAGAAAATTTACTATTCAGTCACTATTCACCTGTCACTATTATCTGTCACTATTTACTGTCACTATTTATCCGTTACTGTTCATGACATTGTTCACTCCGAATTTTGCCTATTTAAGGGGGGTTGTCCCTTATGTTTAGAACAAGTTTTACTTAAGTTTTGCTTCAGAATTTTCTTTTCTTAGAACTCCTTCCCTTAGGAAGCCTTCTTAGAAAGAGAATTCCTTGTTTCTACTACTACTACTACTGATGAGAATCAACAAGCATTCAAGGATCCATTGCATGTTCCAGTTGGGCCTATTACTAAAGCAAGATCCAAGAAGATCAAAGAAGCACTTAATGGGCCGATTCAAGAGATTTGGGCTAATTCAAATGTAGGACATTCCAAGCTGGGCCCAAAGAAAGATGAAGGCATAATAAATTTAATTCAAGCTATTGAGGGTTGATTTGGCTTAATTGGGCTTGACTTATGGCGTGGATTAATGGCTGATTAATTTTCCAGCTCCATATTAGTCAATAGATATTTTTCCTATTCTGGAGCTTCTAATTTCGGACCAGATCTACCTTAATTTTAGGCTTTTATTATTTAGAACGTTTTTTAGCTATTTTCCTATTTTGGATTTGCTAATTTCAGACCAAATCAAGATTTTCTATTTTCAGTCATGTCATATAAATAGCATGCACTCATTGTAATAGAGGAGATTATTGAATAAAAATCAGAAAAAATGTGAGGCTTTGCTCTTCTTTTGGTTCTTCAAGAACTGTGAACTTAGCAAGGATTCTTCCTTGTGGCGTTCAAATTTTATACCTTTGATTCGTGATTCAATTATAATCATTGGGTCAAGGTGTTACACTTATACCTTTGGTTCGCATTTCGATTATAAATGTTGGGTCAGGGTTTCTATCAAAAATATGAATTTTAGTTTTCTTGGGCAAGTATTCCAATATTTTTGTTGGGTCTCAAAGCGTGTCGATTGAGGTTCGCATCAACTACCTTGTTCACTATAAACCTTGTAACTCTACAAACCTTGTAATTAGGACTAGTTCAAGCTTTGTAACTGTCAACCTGTTCTGAGATCTTGTATTAACTACTACTACTGCTGTAAGTGTTTTGTACTATTTTCAATAACAAGTATTTTCAGTTTTATGTTCATTATTCAATTTGTTGCTACCGCCACCTTGGACGGATTACCGCCATAACGAACGGTTCTAAATTGCTTTCATTTACTTTGAATTATTGCTTTCCTTTACGTTGAATAATTTTTGATATATACTGCTTGGTTGGTTCTACCGCCTTATTATTGTTCTAACTTATTCATTTACATTACTTTCACTACATTATTTTGATATATACTGCTTGGCTGGTTCTACCGCCTTATCATTGTTCTAACATCTTTATCTACATTACCATTTTACGTTACTTTCACTATATTATACTGTGCTTCCGCCATCAATTGTGCGTCCTCCCGCCCTTTATGAAAAATATTAAATATATTATTAATAGTTTAATAACCCTAGTTTTCAAAAAAAAAAAAAAAGTTTGATAATCCTAACAAGTGTTGATTAGGAAAGTCAACCCAAAATAAAGAAAAACTAGCTCAATAGTTTAAAACTTAGACCAAAACAAAGAGAAAAATAATTTTTGGGCTGGGTAGGAAAATGCCCAAAATTTGAAAAATATACCAACTTCAAATCATTCAAACCGTATCTTATACACCGCACTGCATATGTGACCGCAAAAATGAGGTGCGGTGTGGTTATGATTTTGGCTAAACTTTAAACTGCACCGCACCACACCGCACTGCATATATGACTGCAAAAATGAGGTGCGGTGTGGTTATGATTTTGGCTAAACTTTAAACTACACATAACCACAAAAATAAGGTGCGGTATAATTATGGTTTTAGCTAAACCACACTGTAAAGTGTGATGCTAAAAATAGCCCAAAACCGCATTGCACTGCGAACACCCCTAGCAGAGATCTTGTTGAAATTGGCAAATTTCCCCCAAAAATGCTTGGTTTGTTGGTCGATTCAGGTTGCTTGGATTTTGGGGGAGGAAACACACCATTTGACCCGTCAGCATCGATTTTGGAGGAAGAGGCCCGTTGTCAATGCCAAAGTGGTCAAATTGAGTGGCAGTCGACTCGGGTCCTGTTGGTTTTTTCGGGTGGGTCAGGTATCCAAGTCTATTGGATCAATAGTTGTAATAATTAAAATAATACGTAAGTTGACACAAATATCCCTCTATCTTCTTTCTAGCTATGGCTTTTTTTTTTTTTTTTTTTTTTTTTTTTTCATTTGAAAAAAAATGGAACTTTATTTCGGCAAAATAATAACAGTAGAATAAAATATTGAAGGATCCTAGATGCAAACGTGGCTATCATATGCCTCTTGCATGTTACAGTTCTTTAGAATTAATAAACAACCAAGACAAATTAGAGACATGACATACGTGGTATCTCTCCGTATTTGTCAACATCTTGGAATCTAGACACTTGTATCCGTAGGTGGTTCTAACGGGTTGTTATTGGGAAGAGTTGTGCTAGTGCCACTACAACTTGTGCCACAACTCGCTCACATGGCGAGTTGTGAGTAGTAGAGAGGTAATGGTAAATTCATGCGAGGTCACCTCTCTATCACTTATAACTCATCACATAGGCGAGTTGTGACACAAGTTGTACTATTTTATGTGGCACAAGCATTATTCTATTGGAAATAATGTTATGTCGCACGGCTTGGACCCACAATCTGACAACCTGATCAAAAGGCCCACTGGGCTCTACCACCCCCTTGAATGACAAACAAAGAAACAACTCAATCCGAGCCGATCAATGATCACCCCTTATTAATCATATGGGAAAATATGTATCCAAACGACTCCACCACAAATGGTATTTTTTATAAATGTAAAATATAATTTTTTTATACCTAGTCGCAGTTGCCCTTGTTCATGTTTTAAAACCATTACATAATTTTTTTTTTCAATTCCTAATTTTTTTTAATATATCTTTCTTATCATTAAAATAAGAAATAATAATAATAAAATTTTTGATACTCTAACAATCAAAGTAAAAAATTAATCTAAATATATAAAGTTTACACGTCTGATTTGATTCTTTAAATAAATCTAAAAGTATATGGAAATATACCTACAAAATTGTATATACACTTCAATGCCTTCATTGCTTTTTTTTTTTTTTTTTTTTAAATCGAGTATTTAAATTTGAGTTTAAAGCAAATAACTAGAGTTGAAAACTATAATTTATATACCAAAAAAAAAAAAAAAGAAGCCAAGAGATTGAAGTGAAAAAATATAGTAGTGATTTTAGGGTTTTAGGTGATGCAGAATGATATTAAGTAATTTTTTTCATTATTATTTTTTGTAAAATATAGGATCAACTAATTTTATTGCCATGACAAAGGAAAAAAAATTGGGAGATTTAGCAAGTTCCATGACTTTTATTAATGAGAAGGGTCAAGGGTATATGACTTAGTGAGAAGGGTATAAAGGTAAATGGGTTAAAATAAAGGCGTAAATGCACTTTTGATCCCTACATTTTGAGTCAATTTCTATTTTGCTCCCTACATTTTCATTTTACCGCTTTTAGTCCCTAAAATGAAAAACGTGTTCCATTTTAGTCTTTACCGTTACTCACTTAATGAAAATTGTTGATATGTCAAACAGAGAGCAATGTTGGTACAGTAAATGCTAATGTGAACATTAAAATAATATTAAAAAATCATTTAGTATTTAAAACATGCCACTTCAACATTTTAATTAAAAAATTTAAAAATAAAGAATTTCTAATTTATCAATTTTAATTTAAATAGAAAAACATAATTAAAAAAAAAAAAAAGTCTTTCTACAAGCTCCAAGCCCTCTCTCCGTGAATAATATAGAAATTAGAATTTCTAATTTATCAATTTCTAATCTCCAAGCTCTCTTTCTGATGCAACGTAGGCGTGTAGAAGCAGAATCTGTAACACACAATTACTACAACTCTTTCATGAAACCTAAGTTCTACAAGAACACTAGGCTAGTAGGCAAAATAATAGAGAAAACCTCTCTAACAAGTTTTTATTAATCAACACATAACAATAAATAACCTCTCTACAAAGACTATTTATAGGAATATAATTTCTCCTACTCCTTTTAGGAAAAGAAATAATAAACCTACTTCTACTTGAGAAAGGAAAAACAATTTAATTAGGAAAAGAAAAACAATTAAAATCCTAATTTAACAAGGAAAAAGAAAACAACATAAAATATTAAAATATTTTATTCTTCCTTAACCAATCTGCATCATTCTCTCGGGGTTGGGGAAAACTCGTCCTCGAGTTTTGTGGCAGTCTTCCATGATCAATTGGAACCCCGAATAATCCTCTCCATCCTATTCTTCTATGTAAGACAAGACGAATCAATATGCTACTTATCAATCTTTTCTCACTCATAATAAATCTTGATGTACGAATTTTTATTCTTGGCCTCTTTTGCCACTGTGGGATATAAGAAGTAAGTACTAAAAAAGAATCCATGCACACATCCATAAACTTCATATTGCCTCCTCCACAAAGATTACTTAAAATCACTTGTTCACGCCTCTTGTTGACCTCTATCAATTCTTGTTCAATAAAATCCTCCCAGAAGGGATCAATAACGTTTTCCATTAATCTTTCCAAATTGATGTTAACTGTATTACCAAAAAAATTTGAGAGAAGCTCATCAACCCCAATGAAATCATAGTGTCTAATGTGTTCAAGTTCAAGCTTTAGTAGATTGGAACTTTGTTCATTAATTGAGAACTTGTCTACTACTGAACAAACCGATTGTACCAACCTATGATTGTAATCAGTAAAATCAATAACCTTTTGTTTTTTATTGTTGAAAGTCTCATCAACGGAGTGAGTTATGGGCTCACCTCGAATGTATATGACTTTATTTTCATTAAGCTCAATCTTGTCTCCTCGACTATAATCTTCAAGATAGTCATCATAAATTGGTGGAGAATCCCAATTTACTACACAAACTCTTTCAATGTATTCATTCTCCTTTTTGATATCGTAGTCATGCTCCTCGACATCAAAATACTCCTCCTCCACATAACGTGGATTTGGATGGTAGTTTTGAGGTCGGTTTTCAACGGCTAAGGTGGTGAGCTGCTTTGAAAGCGCATCAAACCACTCCTCTGTTCATTGAAAGAACGCCTCTAATTGTGCATCACATGCAACCTCATCGCGTTCATACACGTCATCTATGGCAACAGGTCTTCCCCCACATGCTCCTCTTTGTGCCATGGTAGGAACCTAGCCTTGCTCTGATACTAACTGATGTAGCGTAGGCGTGTAAAAGCAGAATCTGTAACACACAATTACTACAACTTTTCCACAAAACCTAAGTTCTACAAGAACACTAGGCTAGTAGGCAAAATAATAGAGAAAACCTCTCTAACAAGCTTTTATTAATCAACACATAACAATAAATAACCTCTTTACAAAGACTATTTATAGGAATATAATTTCTCCTACTCCTTTTAGGAAAAGAAATAATAAACCTACTTCTACTTGAGAAAGGAAAAACAATTTAATTAGGAAAAGAAAAACAATTAAAATCCTAATTTAACAAGGAAAAAGAAAACAACATAAAATATTAAAATATTTTATTATTCCTTAACCAATCTGCACCACTTTCTCTCAGTGAAAATCTCAAGCGCTCTCTCAAGGTGAAGGTGAAGGTGGCTGAAAGTGGTTTTGGGTGAAGGTGGATCGGAAGTGATTAAAGGTGGTTTCCGTTGAAGGTGAGCTCTCTCTCTCTCTCTAAATCCAAAGTTGAAATCCCAACTCTCTCTCTCTCTCTCTCTCTAAATTCATGGCCAAAAACCCAGCTTTCTTTCTCTCTAAACATTAGCCAAAACCCAACTCTTTCTCTCTAAACCCATGGCCAAAAACCCAACTCCCTCTCTCTAAATCCGTGGCTATTTGTAGTTTTGGATCTTGGGTTTTGTTCATCGATTTGGGATTTGAGTTTTGTGTTTGGTTTCATAGAAAGCATAAGAAAATCTGTGTTGAGTTTTGTGTTTGGGGCTAAAAAATCTGGGTTTGAGTTTTGTCTTTGTGTAATTGTTGAATGTCTTTGAGTTTTGTCTCTACATAATTGGTGAAAAAAAACTAGGTTGAGTTTTGGGTTTGGGTTCTGAAATTTTGTCTATGTAATTGTGGTTATGATTTTGTTGATTTGGGTTTCCACCTTGTTTAGATTTGGTTGTAATTGTTGTATTCATGGGTTGCTGTTAGCCTTTATGGTGTTTGAAAAATTTTCTCAATGAACAAAGGTGCTTGATTCCTTTCATCTATCTCCATTTGATTTTGAATGCAATTACAAAATGCAATTTTTTTGGACTTAGCATTAGATTCAAAGCCCAACTTTCTTTTCTGTGTTTGAGAGAGAGAGAGATGAAGAGAGAGAAACCAACGAATTACCAAATCTAAATTCAATTTTTTTTTTAAAATTTGGTTTATGTATATATGTGGATTGATTTTGTTTTGTACAATATTCATTTATGATTTTTCTGAGTTTGATTTACTTGTGTTCTTGTGTTTGATTTTTTGGGTTTGTATGATTTTTTATGGGTTGTGTTTTTCATGAAGAGGATGTTAGATCTAAATTCATGTTTTTTTTTTTTTTTTTAATTCTGTTGTTTTTTTAATTGATCAATTAAAATTTAAAATTCTAAGCTGACATGGATCTGATGTGGCATTTATTAAATAATAAATAATTTTTTTAATATTATTTTAATGTCCACATCAGCATTCACTATGCCAATAGTGCATTCTGTTTGCCACATCATCAATTTCCGTTAAGTAAGTAACGGCAAGGATCAAAATGGAATGCATTTTTCATTTTAGGGACTAAAAGCAGTAAAATGAAAATGTAGGGACCAAAATAGAAATTGACCCAAAATGTAGGGACCAAAAGTGTAGTTACGCCTAAAATAAAATCAAAGAGAGCATTTTTTTTTCTCTCTAGCAATAGTTTGTAGTTGTTAGCGTGAACGTGGAGTGTGTTTTATTATTTTTTTTTAATTTTTTTTTTATTTCATGTGAGCCTAGAAGCAAACTTTCGCATTGTCCCCCACCACACCCCTACTCCACTCTTGATTCCCTACTCCCTTCTCCCCAATAAGAAGTAATCCTTTTTGTGGTGGTCTATTCCCAATAACCTTGGACTTTTGGGCTTGGACCCCTAATTTTTTTATACTCTAGGTTGGGCTTATCCCACAATGAGATGTCCAAGAAGTGATTGTTGGTGTCATTGACGAAGTTATAGTATCACTTTGGCACTAAACTTCCTTTGTTTTAACTTTGCCAGGAAGACTGCTATACAACCGAGCTCCCTTTCTAGAATCCGAACATGATTTCCTTCTCCTTGGGATTTCTTTCTCCTTACTTCCCTCTTGTATGTCAAGCCAATTTTTCCAACCCCTCTTCCTACCTCTCCTCCCATATTAATATCCTTATCTCAACGAGGTTGTAATGATAAGAGGATATTCCCCATGTCGGTGGGTCCTTCTGTATCGTATCACTGGTCAAAGGGGACCCACCTCCTGCTATTTACATGACCTCCTAGTAACTCGTGGTAGATGTCAGTTATTGCTTGGCGGGCAGATTCCCCCAAGGCATTACCTCCTGTTCACACTATGTCTGGAGGTACTTCCTTATATGCTCGACCAGCCCCACACAATTCGGCTATATAGGTTGAGATGGATCGAGACTATTTCAATGGGTGTACTTGTAATATGGGGTGGCTTGCTATTCTCGGTCCGCACAATAGCCCCCATGATTCCATTGCCAAATCATGGGAGTGGGATCGTGGTCGTGTCCTCAGCACATGGGAGATCATGTTTGATGTAACCGTTGCCTTTGGGATGCCACACAACAGGTAATTAATGCACCAGATTTGACAATTTACCCTTACTCGCATGCATTGAGCCAGCTATCTAGATCAATGATCAAGATTGCCTGACCATTCAATTACCGAGGCACGTTTCTATTGAAGGGCATGAGCGGATGGTAATTTTCCAGGCGAAGCATTAATTACTCCACCCCTATAAATAGTACCTAGGTTTCTCTGATTTGCTTTCTTACATTTCATTCTTCGCTCTCAACCTCATACCAAGGCCTCCTAAAGTTCTAAGCCTCCTTCTCGAGAATACTCTTCCTCCCGAGAATTTCTGTCTCCTTTGTAAGTCTTCTAACCCTTACCTCCTTCATTCCTTAATTTTCATAATGGGGTTTGCCCATCTAGTTAATACTGCTGCCGCCATAAAGGTCTTTAAGGCCAAGTACAATATTTCTCGAGACATATTCTTTGAATATTTCTCGTGAGGACCAAAGAGTGTCAAGGGTGGTCTTTATTCCCCTAATGGCCGTCCTCGAGGGTAGGGTTAGGTTCCTATTAAATCCCTTGTATTAGAAACCCTTAGGTTTTATGGGTTCAGCCCCAACCAGTGTCTACCCAATTTTTATTGGGTGGTCAGCTGTGTTAGCTGGTTAAATAGGCTCTACAACCTAAGACTCACCCACCATGACATAAACTTTCTCTACAGTTATTGTGGTAGCTTTAAGAACGGCAACTACCTCAAAGTCCAAGACACCTGAATAAGGCTGATTTCTTGCCTCTTAGGCTTTAATAAGAATTCTTAAGGGGAATTCATAAAGGTGAGCAGAAACTACCTTGCTGATGAGCTTACTTGCCCGACTTCTCCTTAGAGTGCAGGTTGGTATTCCTAGGTTTTTTTTTTTTTTTTTTTTTTTTTTTTTTTTTTTTTTTTTTTTTTTTCATCCCCCTTTTTAACTTAACATATTGTTATTGCAGATTCCAGGCACACTAAGCCCAACATTGGCCTTGTCTAAGTTCAGGATCTAAATAGGATCCTCTGTTCTGAGGTGTTCATACACACTGACAAGTAGCTCCAAGCTTCACATCAAATTCTTGGGTGCACCCTCTCCTACACAGGGTTCCAGGGAGACGTGTTTGGAGTGAAACATCCCCTGTTGTCCTATATCAATGTCAAGCTGAAAGAGTTCCTGCTAGACATCTCGAAGAATGAGGCTTGGTAAAAAGGCCCCTGTAGAAGAAGGGCGGATTCCCCAAAGCCATTTAATGACGATTCGAGGGATATAGTGTTCCGAGCAGAAGCTTGGCATATTCCTATGAACGAGCTTGAGGAAGTTCAAGTTGACGAGGCAATGGTCCAACAAAAGGACATCCAACTGTCAAACTATTTCCCTGGGGCCCGAGTTCCTGCAAGGTAAACACCTCCTCCTCAGCCCACGATGGTCACCCCTACACATGGAAGAAAAAGGCTGAGGGTTGTTGATAGCCCAAAGGGGTCAGACCGATGCTCCACCACTGTTGTAGCCAATCCACTAGCTTCCTAGCTAAGAGTGCCCAGTCAAGGGCCGACCAACCCCCTACTAACCGTTGAGATAGAGAGGGCCTAATCCTTTACTCTCCCGCCTCCGAGCTATAGCCCCAAATTGTAGGCCCACCCATTGAAATAGTCTTGGCCCATCTCAACCCATATAGCCAAACAGTGTGAAGTTGCCTGAGCATATAAGGAAGTATCCCCAAACATGTCGTGAACATGAGGTAATGCCTTAGGGGAATCTATCCACTGAGTAATAACCGGCGTCAGGCACGAGTTACTAGGAGGTAATGTCTTTAGCAAAAGGTAGGTCCCCTCTGATCAGTGATATGATATGAAGGAACCCACCGACATGGGAAATATACTCTCATCATGACAACCCCATTGAAAGAATGATATAAATAGGGGAGGAGAGATAGGAAGTGGGGGTTGGGAAAATTTGGGACAGATACACGAGAGAAGTAAGGAGAAAGAAATCCCAGGGAGAAGGAAATCCTATTCGGATTCAAGAAATGGAGTACGACTGTATAGTAGTCTTCATGGCAGAGTAAAAATGAAGGAAGTTTAATGCCTATAATGATACTAGAACTCCGTCAGTGACACCAACAATCACTTCTTAGACATCCCATTATGGGATAAGCTCAACCCAAAGTACAAATAAATTAGGGGTCTAGGCCCAAAAACCCAAGGTTATTGGGAATGAACTACCATACTTTTTATCTCAGTCCAAATCCCATTATCTCATGGATTAGCATTTTTTATTTTTATTTTAAAGGAAAAGAGGCATATTTGAGTATCAAATCTATGCACAGCCACCCCCCCCCCCCCCCCCCCCCCCCCAAAAAAAAAAACGAATAGAATAAATTAAGAAACAAAAGCCTTAACTTGGGCTAAATTGTTAGAAGCCTTGCAAGACTACTAGTTGGTACCTCTTACCTCTTAGTATTTTTAACGGAGACATTAGGACTTAGACAGTCTTTGTGAAGATTATTAGAGGAACTTTGATGTTAATTAATCCGGTTCTTCACGTACTGGATCAAATATTTTGTTATTGATTTCCAACGCATTCTAACTTTTTTTTTTAAATATCAAGAATATTTCTACATTAATTCACTCAATCTCCCTTTTTGAGATTTTTTTTTTTTTTAATTTATTTACATGGATTAGTTAATAATGAATATATTAGACATTGACTGTAAAAGGTAAAAATAATAGAAGGGATAGCCTTTAAAATATATATATATATATATATATAAATAAAATCGTGTTGAGCTTAGTTGGCACATAAAGAATACCTCATCATGACAAGTTAAAGGAAGGATTTAAATAAAAACAATATATAACATTAGGGTTTTTTTTTTTTTTTTTTTTTTTTTTTTTTTTTTTTGTGGCCTTTATGAGAATTAGGGGTATGGATGGACAACCTGACCTTGGTTCAAATTCCACAGATGGCAATTTTAAGAATTTTTTTCAAAATGATTATTAGGAAACTTTAAATTATACAAAAATCTAATAAAAATAGAACTTCATATATTGACAACCAAATAATGATAATAATAGTAATTAGGGGTGGCAATTCGTGTTTGATGTGCATTGATAATAGCTTAATTTTGCATCTTTATATCATTGTTAGAAAGTATTATCATACTTATTTTGAGTTAATTCATGCATTTTATATTTTTTTTTGGAATAATGTTGAATAATCAATTTTGTGCTTAATTGAATCTTATTGCATGAATTTGTCTTTTGTAGGAGAATGGAATTAAATAAGTGGATTTGTGCAAAGAAGAAAGCTAATGGACTTTAATTTTACAAGGGCTATGATGAAGTTAAAGAAAGCCAACCCAATTAAATTTAAGTCCAATTGGAGTAGGGAATCAAAGGAAATTTGCATCAAATCTAAGTCCAATTCGGATTAGGATTCCAAACTACACATCAGTTGGTATTTTTGGCACAACTTTCGGCTCAGAAGTCCAATTGAGATGATTCAAGTTGGACTGGAAATTTAACTTAAAGGGATAAAATTTTGTAGTTTACCAAAAGTCCAAATTCTAACGTTAAATGGGCCAAAATCATCCGTTAAGTGAAGCCTAAAAATATGGGATTTTCTCCAAACGGGAATTCAACTTGTAATAGGATTCCTTGACCTATTTAAAGGCTCTTTAGGGCAAATTCAGGAGGCTAGTGCTAGGGCTGAGGGTTGAATGTATAGAGAGTTGCGGCTACCTCTTCCATGATAGTTAGTTTTATTTATTTGTCTAGTTTAATGCTTAGTATTTTATTTTTGTATTTTCTTTCAATTACTATGAGTAGCTAAATTTATAATTAGGGTTGAGGATGAAACCTTGTTAAGGATTATTAGTAATATTTATGTGATTTGATTTTTCCCACAACAGTTGTTCTTTAATGATTTAAATTGTTCTTGCTTCATATCAATTGACTAAGATGAGATTCTAGATATGAGTTCAATAATGTTTTTCTCATGATTTAGGATCTATCTTAATTAATTGAATGCTTGGTTTATTAATTCTTGATTATAGAATTGGATATCGCTTGTGATTTTTCTGTCAATGGATAAAATTTATGATTTGATTTTTAGATTTGGATATATCTTGTGATTTGTTTGACTACGGATATAATTGATGATTTGATTTTATACTTAAGAAGTAAAGAAAAACATACTTTAGATATTTAAATAGAAGTTTTAATGATAATGTTTTCCATGGTAGTAAGATTAATTTCTAGATTATCATGTAGTTGTTGAGAAAAATTAATGATAATAAATATATGCTGATATGACTTACAAGGCGGATTCCAAAATTTTAATTCCTTTCTCTAGATTGTTTACATCTCTTTACTGCTTTATATTATATCTTTACTTAGTTTAATTTTTTGTTTAGTTTATTTAATTGCAAACAACCAATTTTTATTAAACTTGATTAGGATTAATTTGGTTAAGTCTTAATTAATTTTCCTACGTTCATTCAAGTCCTTGTGGGTTCAACCTCGTTCTTGTCAAACTACACTTTGGTACGGTTTGTACATTTGCGAGTAATTTAAAATTTCACAACAAGTTTTTGACGCCGTTGCCGGGGACTTGGTTAGGAAAATAAATTAGGTCTTAATTGAATTTTTCCTTCTACTAGTTGTAGTTAAATTTTTTTTTTTAAATAGAATTTTTTTTTTAAATTTCTTTGTGCTTGGTGTATGAGAACTTGGATATGTGATAAAGAAAATCATCTTGTTAGTTTTGATTATTCATTCACAATGGGAGAAATAGGAGATGATTCAAAAACTCTTAGGGAGTTGTTCTCACCCATAACCACCAACCCTCCATCTTGCATAGTATTGCCTGCAATCACTGCTACACATTTTGAATTGAAGCCACAAATAATTCACCTTCTTCCTACTTTTCATGGATTGGATAGAGAAGATCCTTATATGCATGTGAAGGATTTTCTTGAGATTTGTGCTGCTTGTAAGTTCCAGAATTTCACTGATGACTCTGTTCGCTTGCATTTATTCCCTTTTTCCTTGAAGGATAAGGCAAAAGCATGGCTTAATTCTTTGTCACTGGATCTATCACTTCATGGGAACTATGCTCTGAGGAGAGAAATTGCAGGTTTTTATCAGGATGAACAAGAGAAATTTTATGAGAGTTGGAGAAATTTAAGGACTTGATCTTAAAGTGTCCCCATCATGGTTTTGAAACATGGAGACTAGTACAATATTTTTATAATGGTTTGACTCAGAAAAATCATAACATGATTGAGTCCATGAATGGTGGTGGATTTTTGAGTCTTATGGATGATGAGGCATACAAATTTCTTGAGAATTTATCAGAAAGCAAAATGGGATTTTTCCAATCATAGAGAGAGATCTGCCCCTGCAATTAAGAAATGAGGATTGTATGAAGTCAGTGAAGATTTAGACATAAAAGCTAGGTTGGACAATCTCACTCATAAGGTTGAAGCTTTAGCTTTAGGTAGAAGGATGAATTCTGTCAATCAAGTTCAAAGTGAAACATGCTCTATTTGTGCAAGTCCTATGCACACAACACAAATGTGTCCTTCCACAGTTGGTTACCCTGAATACTATATTGAGCAAGCAAATGCACTGAATAATTATAGAAGGCCACTTGCTAGTCCATTTTCAGAGACATACAATCCAAATTGGCAAAACCATTCCCCCACAAATATAGGTGGAGAACAAGTGCATCAACAAAGTCAATTTCGTCCACCTACTCAAGCATTTCCTCCCATTCCTCAATCAACTCCTCATTATGGCACCACCAAGACAACAATCATCTTTGGAGGAGTCTCTCAAAACTTTCATGCAATCAACTAGCCAAGCCATTCAAGAGATAAAAAGTTCCACCCATTTGAATACTCAAGCTATTTCAAAGTTGGAAAATCAAGTTGGCCAGTTAGCAACCCAAGTTGGAGAGAGGGAAAAAGGAAAGTTTCCTAGTCAACCTATACCTAACCTTAAAGGGCAGTATGCAATTAATGGTTCTTCTAGTTCTACTCATGCACATGAATTTGTTTAGTTTATTACTACCCTTAAGTTTGGTAAGCAAGTTGATAATCAAGTGAAAATGCCAGAAGTGGAAGATAATGAAAATATTGTGTTAGAGGAAAAAGGAAGTCACAGTTTAGAGGATGATCATAAAGAAAAGAAGGGCAACTCAATCTCAATTCCAATTCAGGATCTTAGTTTTCCCCTTGATAGGAGGTTTGTTACTAAAGCTCCATTCCCTCAAAGTTTAATCAGTCCTTAGAAAAGTGTACAATTTGGAGATATTTTAGAGGTTTTTAAGCAAGTGCAAATTAATAATCCATTTCTTGATGCAATTCAACAAGTTCCTACTTATGCTAAGTATCTAAAAGATCTTGTGACAATGAAGAGAAAGACAAATGTTCCTTAAAAGGCATTTTTGACAAAGCAAGTCAGTTCAATCATTTAGAATAAATATCTAGTGAAATGCAAGAACCCTGGATCTCCTACAATTTCATGCAAGATTGGGGATTGTCTCATTGAGCGAGCTTTGTTAGATTTAGGGGCAAGTGTGAACCTAATGCCATATTTAGTTTATTCACAGCTAGTTTTGGGGGAGCTGAAACCCATAACCATGATACTCTAGTTAGCTAACAGTTCTGTGAAAATTCCTAGAGGTATTGTTGCGGATGTGCTAATTAAGGTGGATGCAGTCTATTTTGCTGTTGATTTTGTTATGTTAGAAACTAAGCCTACTCTGAATGCCAGTACAAAAATCCTTGTCATTTTGGGTCTTTCTTGGCCACATCCAATGCTTTGATAAATCGTCGAAGTGGTGTGATGAAGATTTCTTTTGGGAATATGACTGTTGAGCTTAATATCTTTGACATAAGTAAGCAAGTACTAGACAATGAGTATATATGCAGAGTTAACATGATTGAGGGCCTAGTCCATGAGAGGATTCTAGCATTTTACCCCTAATTTTGAAAAAAAATTAGCAACATGCCCCTGTTTGCAAACTATATAGGAGCGTGCCCCTGTTTCGATACTCGATTATCCTAAAATCGAGTTCAATTAGATACTCGATTTGTAAAAAATCGAGTTATGCCCGATCAAACTTTAAAAAAAATATAAAAAAAAAAAAATTTCTGTGGAACTCGAGTTCCATGCAAAATTTTTTTTTATAAGTGTGATTGCTCTATATTTAGGGAGCCCTATAGTGGCGTTTTTAAGCCCTATAGCAGCGTTTTCCTGATTGACCCATATTCAGGGTGCCCTATAGTGGCGTTTTTAAGCCCTATAGTGACGTTTTAAGGCCCTATAGCGGCGTTTTTCTGCAAAATTTTTTATAAGTGTAACGCTTTGTTCTGGGTGCCCTATAGTGACGTTTTTAAGCCCTATAGTGACGTTTTAGAGCCCTATAGCGGCGTTTTCCTGCAAAAAATTTTTACAAGTCCCCATACCAAGTTCAAGGGGCCCTATAGTGGCGTTTTTAAGCCCTATAGTGACGTTTTAAAGCCCTATAGTGGCGTTTTGGAACTCGACTTCCCTAAAATCGAGTTCCATGCTTTTTTTTTTTTCTTTTTTTTAGTTTTATTTGAAATAACTCGATTTTCTACGAATCGAGTATTTTAATGAAACTCGATTTTAAGGTAATCGAGTATCGAAACAGGGGCATATCCCTATATAGTTTCGAAAAAGGGGCATATTGCTAAATTTTTTAAAAATTAAGGGCAAAAGGCTAGAATCTCCAGTCCATGATGCTTTCATACAATAAAGTTGTGAGGATCCCCTAAAGGCTTGCTTAACCCGTGTTGATTGCAATTTGGATACTAAAAAATCAATTGAGGAGGTCAATGCATTGTTGGATTCTGTTCCTTTCTTAAGTATTAATAGCTGGCAGCCAAAAGTGGTCCCTATTCCATTTTCTTCATCACCACTTCCATCTACTGTAAAACCACTAAAGTTGGATGACGTTTGGGAACATCAATTGGTAAGTATACTTCAAAAGCATAAGGAAGCTATAGGTTGGACAATTGCTGATATTAAGGATATTAGTCCCTTTGTGGTTATGCATAGAATTCACATGTAAGAGATTGCTAAAGCCTCCCAACATGTTTTTGACCTAGGTAAGTTACAATCTCATTGGACTAGTCCATTCATAATATGCATTTTTTATCTCCATGGTGTTGTTGAGGTTTGGATGGTCTGTTTATCAAGATTGATTCTAGTTGTGTTAAATCTTTTTGCCAAAAGAAAAAAAAAATCTTTTTCTTGTTTATTTTCTGATTTTCGATTAATATATTTGTGTTTATTTTCTTGTTTAGTTTTATATTATTTTGTTCTGGCTAATATTTGACAGAAATTAAAATTAATAACAATCAGCTTGATCAGGGTACGTCTCTTCCTTCTCCTTACCTTACTTGTTTCTACTTGGTTCTCATGTTGCATATTAATTTTTTTCTTTCTTTTCATTCAAGACATATATTTGAGAGTATCATTTTTAACATTGAGGACAATGTTTAGTTTAGGTTTGGGGGGGGGGGGATGTACATAGATTTCTATCTTTTTGTTTTGTTTTGTTGTGTTGTGTTAAAATATATATATATATATATATATATATATATATTTTGCCTAGCTTGAGGTTTATGTTTTGAGTTCGTTATACTACTCTTTCTTAAAGAATTTCATTGCACATGCACGTAGCCACTCAGACACAACTTGTTGTTGAAGGATAAAAGTGATTAGAAAATCTTGAAGATAACAATGTGGAGATTGTAACCCTTGTGAGTTTTGAGCCAATCATTATTTTTTGGAGGGTTATTTATTTTTCTAATCTTAAAGTTCATTTGGAAGTGCGTAACATATTTCCCTTGTTGTAATCTCATTGTTCTTTATTTTGGTCAAGAAAAAAAAAAATGATTTTATGCCACACTTGAATCTTTTGAAGTCATTGATGTTGAATGAACTATACTAGTCTTTGAGAGATGAGATTAGGCCATTTTTGTCTACTTTGAGCCATATATATGTTTATCTTTTTTGATACATTATCGCTAGTCACCCCATTGAACCTTTTAATTAGCCTTTCTTTCTTAAAACCCTTATCCATAGTGTTTTAAGATGGAATTTGATCAGTTTGTTTCAATGTGGTGGTTTGTGCAAGAAAAAAAAAAAAAAAAAAAAAAAAAGGAAAAATGTCAAAAGGAAGAAAATAAAAAGGGTTCTCATCAAATTTTGAGAAGTGAAATATAAGGAAGAAATACTACTTTGAAGAAGAAGAAGAGGTGAAAAAAAAAAATGTTGAATGGAAATTCCAAAAAGAGTTGACATTCCAACAAATCTTGAAAACACTTCTTATTATTTACCTTCACCCATTTTTATTTCATTCCCTTCGCTTTTACCCTACATTGCATCCTCATAAAGTCCTTATTTAATCTTGAAGATTGTGTAGTTCAAATATTGATATGACTGAATAAAAAGTGTGGTATAAATTCTTTTTGGCATCCTTTCATGAGACTACTTGTTCTTTCTTGATTAAGCATTTTTTCATGTGATTTTTATGTGAGGTGTTTGATTTTGCTTACATTATTCTGCTCATATATATTGTTGAGAGTGTTACACCCCATTTTAGAGTGATTTCATTTGTTGAGTGATAACACCGGAGAGATTTGAGTTGAAGCATACTTTCAAATAGAGATTTGAGTCAAGTTTATTCTAAAACTAAGAGTGTGCTTGGGTTGGCTACCACTTTTCACTCACGTTGAGTTTTGATGGCATGAGAAATTTCTTTAGAATTTGTAGTGTTTTTGAACTTGAACTAATCCTCTTTGCAAAAGGCAATTGAAAAAAAAAAAAAATGATTTTCTTTGTTTTGTTTATTTTTTTAGTATTCATTCTAAAAATTTTGTGGCTATATTCCCTGCAAAGCCTCACGAGACTACAACTCGTCCACTTCTGTAAGCTAGGGGTTTAAAGGCTTGTTGCATATGCTAAATGCAATCGAAAATTCCAGCAAAAGTGGATTAGTTAGGATTTCCTTTTTCTTTGTTTTGTTGTACTCTTTATCTGTTTTGCTCAAGGACTAGAAAAATGTAGGTTTGGGGGTATTTGATGTGCATTGATAATTGCTTAATTTTGCATCTTTATATCATTGTTAGAAAGCATTATCATACTTATTTTGAGTTAATTCATGCATTTTATATTTTGTTTTAGAATAATGTTGAATAATCAATTTTGCACTTAATTGAATCTTATTGCATGAATTTGTCTTTTGTAGGAAAATGGAATTAAATAAGTGGATTTGTGCAAAGAAGAAAGCTAATGAACTTTACTTTTACAAAGGCCATGATGAAGTTAAAGAAAGTCAACCCAATTAAATTTAAGTCTAATTGGACCAGGGAATCAAAGGAAATTTGCATCAAATCTAAGTCCAATTCGGATTAAGATTCCAGGCTGCACATTAGTTAGTATTTTTAGCATAACTTTTGGCAAATAAATCCAATTGAGACGATTCAAGTTGGGCTAGAAAGTTAACTTCAAGGGATACAACTTCGTAGTTTATCAAAAGTCCAAATTCTGAAGTTAAATGGGCCAAAATCATCAGTTAACTGAAGCCTAAAAATCTGGGATTTTCTCCAAACGGGAATTCAACTTGTAATAGGATTCCTTAACCTATTTAAAGGCTCTTTAGGTCAAAATTCAAGGAGGCTAGTGCTAGGACTGAGGGCTGAATATATAGAGAGCTGCAACTACCTCTTACATGATAGTTAGTTTTATTTATTTGTCTAGTTTAATGCTTGGTATTTTTTTTTTTTTTTTTTTTTTTGTATTTTCTTTCAATTACTATAAGTAGCTAAATTTATAATTAGGGTTGAGGATGAAACCTTGTTAAGGATTATTAGTAATATTTATGTGATTTGATTTTTCCCACAATAGTTGTTCTTTATGATTTAAATTGTTCTTACTTCATATCAATTGACTAAGATGGGATTCTAGATATGAGTTCAATCATGTTTTTCTCATGATTTAGGATTTATCTTAATTAATTGAATGCTTGGTTTATTAATTCTTGATTAGAAAATTGGATATCGCTTATGATTTTTCTGTCAATGGATACAATTTATGATTTGATTTTTAGAATTGGATATATCTTGTGATTTGTTTGGTTACAGATACAATTGATAATTTGATTTTATACTTAAGACGTGAAGAAGAACATGCTTTAGATATTTAAATAGAAGTTTTAATGATAATATTTTCCAAGGTAGTAAGATTGATTTCTAGATTATTATGTAGTGGTTG
Organism: Quercus lobata; assembly: GCF_001633185.2. NCBI lineage: Eukaryota > Viridiplantae > Streptophyta > Magnoliopsida > Fagales > Fagaceae > Quercus > Quercus lobata. The sequence goes on from NC_044905.1 coordinate 50,128,423, forward strand.
GGAAAAATTAATGATTATAAATATATGCTGATATGACTTACAAGCCGGATTCCAAAACCTTAATTCCTTTCTCTAGATTATTTACATCTCTTTACTGCTTTATATTATATCTTTACTTGGTTTAATTATTTGTTTAGTTTATTTAATTGCAAACAACCAATTTTTATTAAACTAGATTAGGATTAATTTTTCTTCCTCAAAAAAAAAAAAAAAAAGATTAGGATTAATTTTTTTTTTTTTTAATGTGAATACTGCACTTTTATTAAACTTCAAACCAAAAAAGATACATCATGGATTAAACCTTGCTCTTCCATCCAAGTTTCATAATCAACAATGCCTAAAGCATGTTTTGCTAATAAATGGGTTGGACTATTACCCGGTCTTTTAATGTGAGAGAAATCAACCTTGTAGCAAGACCCACAAGCCATTAAAACCCCTTTAACTATAGATTCCACAGCAGCAGGTGGATTAGATAGTCCACTTAAAGCATTAAACAGCACCAGTGAATCACCTTCCTACGTAAAGTCATAGACACCAACCTCCCTAGCGAACTCCACACCTTCCTCCCATGCCTTCACCTCAGCTTCCAGTCGACCCAATGGGGCATTGATCTTCTTGCTTATCATAGCTACCACCTGACCATATGAGTCACAGATTAAAACCCCAACTCCAGTTGATTTCTGTGTCGCAAAAACCGCTCCATCCACGTTGACCTTATACCGTGTAGCAGACGAAGGAACCCAGGCCACCACATGGTTACGATTAAGGCGTGGAAGACCCACGTTTACTTCATTAAATTCCTGAAGGTACTGCATCGCCAAGTGGACTATCTCCTTCCCATTTTTCCTCCTACCTCTGTGTCTAACTTCATTCCGGTTGTGCCAAATCGCCTAAGCAATCATCACCACCACTTTGGCCGAATCCTCATCTGGTTCTCAGACATCAGTAACAACCACATCATATCCTAAAAAGACCGAATCCTGTGCTACTCAAAGTTAAAATGGAGCTTCGAATTCTACCACACTTCCTGAGCACAATGACATGACCACAACAGGTGTCCCTCCGATTCAGCTTCTTCATTGCACTCATCACACTGATCATCGTGTATCACTCCACACTTCTCCAGGTTCACTTTTGTTGGCAAAATTCCTTTGACTGCTCTCCATGCAAAATGACGGACTTTATGAAGTATTTCCAAGTGCCACAGTTGCCTCCAAAACTTACGGATTCTACCATTATCTGAACTTGATCCACTTCGTTCAGCCCTTGCTTGATCCATCGCTAACCTGTAAGCACTGCGCACACAGTTAGAGCCCAAATTAGCTTGTCCTCTCGTAGCTGTAAGCTTATGTGAATGCTTTTAATCAACTCTGCTTCATGAGGTAGGAACACTGCATCCAAGGCTCCACCCTTACAACCAGCCACATCTGGATCAATAAACTCACTGACCCTTGTATCTTTATGTAGGAAAAGCTTTGGTGAGACCACTTTGTGTGTTGACGTGAAAGGAAGCCACCTATCCCCCCAAACTAGTATAGATTCACCATTCCCCACAGACCACCTTAGACCTTGCTGCACAATGGATTAAGCCGCCATAATACTCCTCCAAGCATACAAAGGATTATGACCAACAAAGGCATGAACAAAATTAGTTTGGGGAAAGTATCTAGCTTTGTAAACTCGGTACACTAGGGAATCTCTCTTAGTTTGCAACAGCCATCCCTGTTTAGCAAGCAAAGCAAGATTGAATTGTTTCAACTCTCGAAAACCCATACCACCCACTTCTTTAGGCTCACAAAGTTTTTCCCAACTAAGCCAAGCCATTTTCCTCTCATCTCGCTTTCTACCCCACCAAAAATTCCGGATCATACTAGTCACTCATCACATAGAGAGTCAGGGATTTTAAAGCAACTCATAGTGTAAGTAGGGATAGCCTGAGTAACAGCCTTAATGACCACTTCTTTGCCTGCCTTTGAAAGTAGCTTTTCTTTCCACCCGGCTAACTTTTTGCTCAACTTCTCCTTTATATCATTAAAGGAATTCCTTTTACTCCTCCCCACCAATGAAGGTAACCTCAGATACTTTTCGTGTTGTCATATCACCTGTGCCCCAAACATGTTTTTAATCTCCTGTTGAACATCACCTGGTGTGTTGATGCTGAAAAAGATAGAGGTTTTGGCACGATTCAACTGTTGTACAGAAGCTTGTTCATAAACTTGAAGAATTCTTTGTAATGAATTGCACTCATCCACAGAAGCTTCGCAGAAAATAAGACTATTATCGGCAAAGAATAAATGTGAGAGCCTAGGGCCACCACGAGAAACAACCAAACCCTTCGTGTCACCATTCTCCACTGCCCTAGATTAGGATTAATTTGGTTAAGGTTTAATTAATTTTTCTACGTTCATTCAAGTCCCTGTGGGTTCGACCTCGTTCTTACCAAACTATACTTCGGTATGGTTCATACACTTGCGAGTACTTTAAAATTTCACAACAGTATTCACGGGTCGGGTTCTTGTCATGTCTAGCCAAGAGTATTCGGTTATATGAGTTGACTCAAACCTAACCTGTTTAGTAAATGTGTCGGGAATCCTCAACCCGAACACGACCTATTTATTAAACAGATCAACCTAACCCAATACATTTAACTCGTTTAATTAATAAGTCATATAAATGTCAATACAAATGACCTGTTTAATAATTTATTTAATTAATAGGTCATACTTAATCTATATAATTTTTATCAATTCCCATATATCTAAAATTAAAATATAATTACAACTATAAATATAATAATAAACATATAAAAATAACCATAATTTAATTAATAATATCAAAATAACTAATAACTTTATAAGCTAAATGGGTCAAACGGGTTCGCATGTTGAATATGAACATGATTTTTTTATTAAACGGGTTAGTTGTGTCAACTCGAATATGACCCAAACCCGTTTAACTTCAACCTATGACCTATTTATAAACAGGTTAGTCGTGTTGGGTTCACGGGTCGTGTCAGATTTTGCCACCAATAATAATAATAATAATAATAATAACATACAAATGCATAAAATTTTAAAATTTTCTTCTACAAGTTTTCATATTTTCAAATCGTTACATGATAGTCTTATTATTAATGCTGTAAGCTACTGCTCTTTCAAATTTCAGTTCAATTAAAAAAAAAAATTGGACTTTTTCTTATTGTTTGAAAGGACTTAATATCTTGTTAAAGAGACCAAAGTTTAATTTTGTTAAGCCTAAAAAGATTTAGGAACAATTTTTTTTAAGGGTAGAAAAATCATAAATTTATATAAATTCATATTTTTTTTCTAAGTCAGGGTGGTCCTATGATCACCATAGCACTAATAATATTCACTTGGTATCTTAATATGATGGTAAGACAATCATTATGAATCTGATTCTATATGTTCCAATTTTATAATATCTAACCAAAAAAAAAAATCATTGTTTCATTCCCATGTATTTGGTTGGAGGAACACGCTGTAACATAGAAGGAAAATTCTAAGTTACCTATTTATTGGTACAGTAAGTCTCCATAAACAATTTCTAATAGGATATGTAACTCGTGTAGAGCTTCAATATAAGGACAACTGAACTGAAGTCCTTTTCTATCCTTAAGCTTGAGGTCTTTCTTGTTTGTGTTCTCATAAAATACCTGTTATCGACAAAAAGGCTTTTGGATAATATAATATATTATTATTATTATTTTAGAGATAATTACAATATGCTGTTAACCCCGTAACTCGAACCCTTTCCCTCTAGACCCCTCAATACTTTATGCTTGGGAAGGTGCCAATTCAACTACAAGGCTTTTAGCATGTAATATATTATCTAAATCATCACTCCAGTCACCAAATAGGCGCAATAATTCTTTCTGCAAAGCCTCATATATCTTTCAAGCTACGCATCACATACATATGGTACTGAATTGGTTTTCATGAGAAACCATAAAAATCAAATTTAAAAAGCATATTTCCAACAAAAGGAAGAGCTCTGTTGCAAAATATTTAATAATAGTTGGCACAGGTTCTTATACTATCATCCATAAAAAGTCAAACATTTTTACCCAAAAAAAAGTCAAACATGCATCAATATGTATCCATTTATGTAATTTGCTATAAGATGGTGGTGTCTACGAGCTAAGATGCCTCTTTCCCATCCAGTAATCTTCTCTTGCATCAGGTTCAACAGTTTGCTTTTCTTTGCTTTGGATGGATTTGTCACTGCAAAAACGCAATAGGATTCTCACTATATATTGACCCACTTTAAAATGGGGGGGCAAAAAAGAGCATAAGTATATTGCCATGAAGTACTGGGAAGAAAACATGTCAAGATAACGGTGACATTGATGTCCCGTAAGTGATAAATTTACAAGATAAATTTTGCCTCAAACGCTGTGAATATATAACATAATGAAATTGCACTAAAAAATTTCGTATGGCTTACACAATCTATTCTAGAAATTAGAAAAATGGAAATAATACTTGAAATGTACATTTCAATGTAATATTCATTTATGTAACAAAATTTCTCACCTTGGAACGAGGATCATTCTCTAGTTCGGCACATGACATTGATGGTGCAAACATATATGGTCCCGACAGTTCTGGATTGGTCATGAACAATTCCTATATACAAAAAACCAATCACACAAGCGTTATCATGCACAAAACTACATTAACCACAAGTTTCTCACAAGAATATGGTATTAAAATTGAAGGATGTAGAGGTTCAATCAATCAAGTAAATAAAATTATACTGTTTGTTTTACTCACACCAACGTTGGTCATCATAGGAAGATTCAGTGATTCAGCAGTAAGAGATTCAGTTTGTTCTGATTCTTTTTCAGAACCCTCTTCCTGAATAATCATACCATGCACGTTAGTATTCAATATTCCTTGAAATCCAAAATATTTAGAAATTAAAGTAATTAAGGAAAAAGAAACACCTTATTGTAATGCTCTTGATCCAACGGAGCGACATCAACCAAGAAATTAAGATGGTCATCCAGCCTAACGGCCTGGGCGATATCAAAAGGCTGTATTGTTCGCCTTCTACTCTTTTCAGTTTGCAGCCACGCACGAACTGTGAGTTCAAGAATGAAAAGCTCACAGGCTTTGGAGAACACAATTGGAGTGTCTGCGCTGACCATCTAGTGATACATTTTTCATAAAAAGTAAGAAGCTCCACAACATACACAAATGCTATAAGTTCTCACAAAATCCGTGCAAGTTTGCCAATTTAGAGGGCTTGCCTGTTTGTTATTTTCGTAATAACAAAACCACAAAGTTATTGGCACCTATCAAATTCTAATGGTAAAGTTTATATGGAGCAATTATATATACAATTCCTTATTAGGTGATATATTTTAAGTTAGGCAATAAAATTCAATACAATCATATAGTTGAATTTAATTAGAGAACTAGGTAAAATACGTATGAAACCATACCAAAATTTTGTCTATAAATATGATGATGAAAATTGATTTTATGAAGATGAACTCTGTGTGTAGAAATAACCATTTTTATTCCATGTTAAAAGTTATTAATTCAGTACTCTATGGTAATGATCTCTTCTCTCATATAAATGAATAATGAGTCATTTTATAATTTTAATATACAGAACACGCTATTAGTAATATAAAAGGAGCATTGTTCTTGGAATAATATACCACCTACCAGGAAAAAAAAAAAAAAATTACACACCAATCATCATTTTACAAAGTACATATGTATAACAAGAAAATTGATTTTTTTCGTTGCATATTATTTTATTTGTTTCTTTTCAACATTTGAATGTATCTGTATAGCACAGATCTACTAATTATGTGCAACAGTAAAACTCATTAAGATTTTATTTCCAAGCATATGAAGATTTAGACAATTACTAACTTGAATAGAGAGAATTGGAGGATTCAATAGAAGTAATTCTTTTCCTATAAACAATCTTGACTATATATATATATATATATATATATATATCATAAAAAAGGTGAGAAACAAAACAAATAAAAAAAATTGCAAACCTTCACTTCTCTATTGGATTTCATGATCTTTTTTATTCTCGAAAAAGGTAGTTGATGGTGGCTCTTAAACACTGAAACACATCATGAAAAATCATTATATAATAACCATTAGTTAATGGCCATGTAAAATTACTGCCCTCTATTAAACAAGCAACATGTTTAGCATCACAAAATAAAAGAATAAAACATTAGTATTATGTATATGTGCCTTTTGTTATCAGATTGACTTATTTTGGAACTTCGCATGTATAAGTAATCCGTCATCAAATACAAAAAGAAAAAAATTATGATAGATCTTCTAATATATTGATGATAATTAGTACTTTAAAAAAAAAAATGTATAGGTGGGTATCAATAATTTAAATGGGAAAGAACCTGGAGTATTATAAATCTCAAACATTTGTTGATGCCAGAACAACTCTAAAAACTTCTTATGTACTTGCATGAGACATGCATCCTCTTCAGCAACCTTTAAGAAAAAATTAATTAAAAAACAATAATGGCCGAATTAAATAGGTTGATGAGAAAGGTGAGTATCTAAGCACAAAAGTAAAAGAAGTTCACCTTTTCGCTTTCCTGATGGTCCTGAACAGGCAGCATAAAAGAAGGCATATCAGGCATGAAGCTGTGCACTTGTGGAGATGGACTTGAGGTGAAATCTATTGGTCGATTCAGATCCATTGATTGATTCAAATCTATTTCTGGTCTCTCTACCACACTTTTCATTCAAGAGAGGGTCTTAAATAAGGATGTATAGAATGGATTTTTTTGGGGGAGTGGAGATGTCGGAGAAATGATTTGATTCATTTGATACTACACTTTCTTCTCACAGGATAAGTATTTGGTATACCGGGAGAAATTGTCTTTACTTTCCACATAATAATGAGTGTTATTAATTAAATTTATAATAGGACCCATTATTAATGTAAGATGTGACATTGCTTCAATAATATTTAATAGTTTTTCTTCTCACATAAATGTGGGTCTCATATGTGAGATTCATACTTGATATTACCTTTATGTGAGAGACCGTTATAATGTAACGTAAACCCTACATAATTTCATGGGATGCAAAAGAATCAATGAGCAATAAGTATGAGGTCAACAAGAGCAATTATCAATAAGTTTGACATAATGTGAGGTGGATTTTATCGTTAGAATGAAATTATGATATAGAGTCCAATAGTATAAGCTCTCTTGAGCTCTTTTTAATTTTTACTATCAAATTTTATGGCTTGTATTTATTATTATTATTATTATTATTATTATATAGATAATATAGAATTTTAATTTATGACATTCACTCCATGATAATTACTATTTCTTATCCGGTTGAGACACTAATCGGTTTTGATGTATACGAGGTTTGAATTTCAAATCTCTTATTTGACCAGACAAAAATGTTTGCTAGTTGAGCTAACTGAAATACATGCTTGTATCTAAATCTACGCACCATAAAATGGTGTGACACATTTTCATTTGTATTTCACTATTAAAGTTTTAGATCTAAACTCATTGGTATTTTATATATTGAGGTCAAAACTTCTAAATTTTCCTTCAAAATTAAAGTGATAACTAATAAGCTTAATATATATATATATATATATATATTTTTTTTTTTTTTTAATTATAAAAAATTATTATGACAAGCAGGAAGAAGAGATTTAAAATCTAATTCTCCATATAGAGAAGACTAGTCAATACTCAATATTACTAAGCATTACATAGCTTTCTACGCACCATAAAATGGTGTGACACGCTTGCATTTGTATTTCACTATTAAAGTTTTAGATTCCAATTCATTGGTATTTTATAAAACCTGGTCAAAACTTCTAAATTTTACTTCATAATTAAAGTGATAATTGATAAGTTTAATATTTCTTTTTCTTTTTTTATTATAAAAAAATTGTTATGACAAGTAAGAAGAAGCGATTTAAAATCTAATTCTCCTTATAAAGAAGACTAGTCAATACTCAATATTATTGAGCGTTACATAGCTTTCTACTTATTGTTTTAAATTGATCATTTTTGGCCTAAGCATGTGATTGATGGTTTTAGTTATTAGAGTTCACCACTCAATTGGCAACTCTTCATACACAACGTACTTGGGAGTTCAAGAGGTAAAGTTCAAGTCAAGTTAGTAGCATATTAATGTATATGTTTCTAACTATCTCCAAGAAAACAAAAACAAAAAAATTTATTAAAGCACAAGTTTTACAATTGAATCTTACTTCCTAAAATAATGGCATTGAATTCATGTTGAGTCTTCTATCTTTTTATTAAGGTAAAGTGTTTTTTTTTTTTTTTCTTTGGAGTTAAGGTAATTAAAGCTTGTTGGTAAGCAACAAGAACATTAGTATTATAGAAGTCTTGTGCATAGAGGAATAAAATAAAATAAAATAAAATAAAAATAAAAAAAGAAGAAGAAGAAGAAGATAGGCGTGTCCTTGATTAGTACGTTGACTTCATTTATCCCATTATGGCAGGTTGTTTTGAAGTCATAAATAGGCAAAAGAATCTGATTCTTTAGGAATCACCAAGAATTTTTGAATTGTCTGCAAAGAGATTTGGCTCCTCAGTAATAAAACGGTTAAAACCCACTTCGACATTTTTTTTTTTTTTTTTTTTTTTTTTTTTTTAACAATGAAAAATCAGTGCCAAAGAGTATGCGCAAAGGACTGGGTTGCCATCTTCGCCAATTGCTGGACTTCTTTGAATATGGGTTCAGGAGCAACTTTGATTTTTAGACTTTGAAACATTCTCTTTTGAGTTTGGATGTCTTCTAGGAGGATCTCTGCTTCTTTGTTGCTTGTATTTATAGTTGCCAGCTCTTCCGCTAAGTTTTTTGAGCTAACAAGTAAGAAGGCTTTTCTATATCCTTCCTTCCAAGCAGCGTAGAGCGCCTCACGAATAGTTAAAAGGTTGTTGGTCTTCTTATTCCTCGCATGTCATGAGAAACGTCCTTTCTTGACGGACTGTCCTAAGTGATTTTAATCACAAAGGCTCCTCCATCCCAATTTATTTTGCCACAAAGGTTTTTGTTTCCTATGATAATTAAAATCTGTCATTCCTTACAGTTTGAGTAATTTTTTTAATGTCTTTTCTCCTGTGGGGTGTCATGGTGTTGCTCTTGGAATATCATTGCTCCTCCATCCCATTTTATTTTGCTACAAAGGTTTTTGTTTCCTATGATAATTAAAACCTACCATTCCTTATAGTTTGAGTAATTTCTGTAATTCCTGTGGGGTGTCATGGTGTTGCTCTTGGAATATCATTGCTTGCATCCATTCACCTTGTAATCTTTGGACTATACGCAAAGCTTGATGGATGTCTAGCTCTAGTTTCTCAAAAATAGCTCTATTTCTTGTCTTCCAAATTGTCCAAAGAATCGCCCCTTGATCAGTCAATATCTCTATATCCCCATGACTTTTTATGTTACAATTTTCAATTTGTGACTTCATCTAGCTCACTAAATCTGTTGCGTTAGTCAAGTGAGTTCTCAACCCTTGCACAGCTCCATACCATATAGCTCTAGCAAAGTGACATGACATGAACAGGTGATCTAGAGTTTCCTGGTATTCTCCACAAACCACACAAGTCTCATCCATAATAATCTACTTCTTGGCTAATTCGGTTCTTGTAGGCCCACGGTGAAGGATTTTCCACAAGAACGTAGACACCCTAAATGGAATCTCTAGTTTCCATAAACTAAGCCAGCACTTTTTCCTTGGTCGTTAAGATTAGAATTTTCTTGATTTATGGCCGTTAACATTTTGTAGCCTTGTTTCACTTGGTATTCACCGCTACTAGAGAAGGGCCAAGTTACCTTATCAATGTTTCCAAATTTGGAAAAAGTTGTGCTCAGGATAGCTTCTGCTTCAGGCCTATTGTAAACAGTATTAATCAATTCAATATTCCAGTTCCCCGATGTTGGATCCATAAGATCTTTAACTATACCATACTGTAGTTGAAGATGATCTAAACTGTCTACATTCCTTGGCTTGTACCAAAGGGAGTCTCTCAATCTAATGTTGTCCCCTCTTCCCACTTGCCACTTTGCTTGAGCTAGTGAGGAATTCCTTTTTTGCCATATGTTTTTCCACATCTTGCTGGAGTTTCTAGGGACTCGATCTATTTCCCATACATGGTTGATCTTGGGATAATATTTGCTTTTCATGGTTCTGGCTAGTAACAATTGCAGATTTTGCCCTATCCTCCAGAATTGTTTTGCTACTAAGGCTTTATTGAAAGTTTATGTTTTCCTAATTCCAGGACCCCCATTGCTTCTTGTCTGGAAAATCTTTTCCCAAGCGATTGTGTGAATCTTTTTCTTCTCAAAATTATCACCCCACCAAAAATCTCACATTATTTTATCAATTCGATTGCAAGTATTTTTGGGAGAAAATGTACCGACATTGTGTAAATTGGCATAGCTTGCATGACTAATTTAATCAAAGTGAGTTTGCCTGCTTAGGATAGTAACTTACCTTTCTAATTCTGTAGTTTACTTTGAATCTGGTCAATGATTTGATTTCCTATGTCCTTCATTTTGGTACATGGGTCAATTGGAATCCCCAAATATTTCCCAATCTTGTTTTTTATCTGAATCTTGAACTTGTGTTGCAAATCTTCCCTTTCTTCAGAATTGCAGTTTGGACTGACAGTCATGACAGATTTACTATCATTTATTTTTTATCTAGACTTTTTACAAAAGCTTTCCAAGACCTCTTTTAATTGCTCTGGAGTTTGTTTGTTTAGTTTCATGAATAATAGGATGTCGTCAGCAAAAAATAAATGTGATATAGGCATTTCTCCTTTGCGTAGATCAATTCCCTGTATGAATCCTTTATTCTCTATATCCAGTAGCATGCAAGATAGAATATTAACACAAAGAATAAAGAGGTAAATGGATAGCAGATCACCTTGTTTGATGCCTTTTGTTGGTTTGATGTTTTCAGTTGGTGCACTATTGATTAGGATGTTGTAAGTTACTGTGCTTACACATTGCATAATTGAGTTTATCCATAGTTGGCTGAATCCCATTTTTTGGAGAACAGCTTCCAAGAAATTCCAACTCAAGCGGTAGTAAGCTTTAATTTACTCAAGTCTACTTTTATAGCTGCAAATCGAGCTTGACCTTTTTTTCTTGGTTTCTATGGTATGGAGTAATTCATGAGCTATGATAAGATTGTCTAAAATGAGATGCCCTTTGATGAAAGCATTCTAATATGGATTGTTGATGTCTTCCATAATGGGTTTTTATATGTTTGCCAGAAATTTCGATGCTGCCTTGTAGGCAACGTTACACAGACTGATTGGTCTAAAGTCTCCAACCATTTACGAACTTAGGCACTTTGGGATCAAGGTAATGAAAGTATTGTTGAGTTCCTTGAGGATGAAGCCTGATTTCAAGAAACCAAGAGTAGCTCGTGTGATTGTAGGTCCCATGGTATTCCAACACTTTTGGGGAACCAAAGCAGGAATACCATCTGGTCTAGGTGCTTTCTAGGCTCCTAACTAAAAACCAGCATCCTTAACTTCCTTTTCTGTGAAGTCTTTGTCTAGATCTTGCCTATGAAGGAAAGACAACCCCGGAAGATTGTAACTATCTAGCTTCCTTCGTATGTCTTCCTTGCTCATCTCTTCTAGTGTTTGGTAAAGCTTTTCGAAGTGTTCTCTAATATGTGTTCTGATAACTTCATCGTCCTCCAACCATTGCCTTGAGTCTTGTCTAATGCGGACTACACGATTGTTTATTCTCCTTTGCTCTACTAAGGCATGAAAGTATTTTGTATTTCTATTCCCTTTCTGTATCCAGTCTTTTCTAGCTTTCTGTGCACAAAAGGATTCTTCCATATCCAACAGAAGTTGTAGTTCTTGTTGTTTCTCTTTATCTTGTTTGCCTATCTTTGGGGTGTAATGCTAGTTTTGCAAATACGTCAATTGGTTCTTCAGTTCTACTAGATGTTTATGGATATTTCCCAAGTCATTTTTATTCCATTCATTGCAAATATGTTGCACTCTCTTAAGTTTTGTTGTCAGTATATATGCAGCTAAACCCGATATTTTTTCCTGCCATGTCTCTTCAATGAGTTTTTTGCAGCTTGGATGTAATAACCATGTAGCTTTAAATCTTTGAGGTCTTTTTCGAAAGATTTTCTTTTTATGGGTATCTAATATTAGAGGAGCATGATCTGAAATTGATATCGGCCAAGCTTCCAAATTGCTATGTTCATAAGTGTGTAACCAGTCCAAATTAACAGAAACTCTGTCAAGCTATTCACATGCAAATTCTTCACCTTCCTTATTATTTTTCTATGTGTATTGTACTCCTGCAGCATTCATGGGGAGCATGCTTGCTTCTTGGAGACAATTGTGTAAATCTATTGCACCTAGACATGCTTAATTCCTAGGAGAAAATTTATCTTCTTGGTTAAGGACTTGGTTAAAATCTCCAATCTAGACCCAAGGTCCTGTTACCATGCTATGAAAAGATAAGAGATGATTTCAGACATATTTCCTTTTATGTGCGGTTGGATGACCATATATGAAAGTGTAATAGACAAATCGAAGATTTGGCATTTTTATTCTAGTGTGGATAATGTTTTTTGATGCATCGAATACAACAAGATGAATATTTGACCAACATAACAAAAGTCCCCCTGACATACCCACCCTACCCACTTCTTCAAAATTCTCAAAAGACCATCTATGTGTCCAGTATTTGCCTTTACCTTCCTTTTGTTTTGTTTCCATAAAAAATATAATGGATGGTCTTTGTGCTTGGACAATCTTTGAGCATAGAGAAACCATATAGGGATTGCCTAGACCCCTTCAATTCCAAGCCAAAATCCTCTTTGTTACTTTGGAGGCCTTTCATGGGCCGCCTCCGATAGCCCCAGGTTGGACAAAAGGTGTAGAATCTGTGATAACATCAAACTAGCTTGTAGTTGCTAAAGGGGTGGTTTGTTCCAACTAAAGTTTGGTTCCTTATGTTGACTAGGATTGTTTGGGATTCTAATTCTAATTATAAGCTCATTATTTTCAATACCAGAATGTTGTATAGCTGCTACTACATTAGACACGGCCTCTACTTGATTATAAAATTCCCACTGAGTTTTAGTACTAGGAATCCATTGATGCTGATCAATTCTTCTTCGGCATGGGCTGCTTATAACTTGTGCTTCATCACATCTTTGCCATTTGGGTGAAGGTTTTTTCGGTTGTTAATTTTGCAGCTTGTTAAAAAAAAAAAAACTGGGATTATACATCATAACCTCTATGCTTGCATGCTGATTGGATAGAGCAGCAATAGAATGAATCTTGGGATCACTTAGTTGCCTCATAGAGAGACCATTTAACTACATGAATCTTTGTATTAGCCCTTGGAGTTGAATTAGAAGGAAGGCAGGTCTTTGAGTTTTGCAGCAAAGGGAAAGGAAGGTTGATACTGCTAGTTATGGACTGATCTCCCAAGTGTGTGTGCTAAGCTCCAGGCTTCCCACGTTGTTGTCTCCATACTGGCAAGTGAAGTTATGGGTGTTATATTCTCATGTTAAGCCTCCCTAGGCATCATTCTAGTAAGAGTTCCTCCAATAACTTGTGTGTCTTCATTGTCATGAGTTATCCCACTGCTTTCTCCTATTTCAAAGTTTGAAAATTTTGGCACTTCTGGTAAGGTCTCAGCCATAATGACTTCAGGACTTTCTGCATAATCACCCCAAAGTCAAAACTTGAAAACTCTTCACCTATAGCCCTTTGGTAGCTAAAGCAAGATGCCTCCCAATCCATGAAGACCAGCTCTACATTAAAAAACCCACATAAACCTTCTTCTAGTTCCACTAATTTGATATTTAAGCCTTCAGGAGGGTCCCATGATTGGTTTTGTCTATTAGTAGTCTGATCTGAGGTTTGTTACATAGTAGTGTTAAAGGCAACATTTGGAGGATCATTTTCATCATCAATATCAGAAAGAATATTTGTTTCCCAATGGCTGTCATTTCTAGGACTATAAGGATTATGAGCTTCCAGATCACTTAAATCCCTTACCAAGAACCAGTCAAAGCTAAAGTGCCTAGGCGTTGTCCTCTGGCTTTGAGAATGGGTCCTACTTTATTCACCCGGATAAGGTTGGTTGTTGTTTAGTTATGGCTGATTGTTGGGTTGTTGGTGATGGTTGGTATGGTGTTGGTTGTTTGGAGGTTGAGGAGCACCAGGTTGTTGATTGTTAGAGATGTTTGTTGGGTTGGACTGTGACTTAACTTCGTATCTGACTTGAGTTGTTCTTCTACTAGGATGGCATCTGAAGATTGTCATTAGTGTACAAGACTTCTGTGATATCCAGGGCAAACTCAGTGGGGTAGCGAGATCGTGTTCAAAAAGCTTGATCTCTAAGTAGTTTTTCCACATCTGTAATATCCATGTGACATTGGCTTCAAGAATGCCCAATCAACCCACACTTTTTGCAGATTTTGAAAATGTGTTCATAACAACACTCTATCCACATGTATTGACCATCATCACATTTTAGAATGAATCCAGCAACTAGAGGGAGCCATGGATCGATCCTCACTTGCAATCTTAGAAAACGAATGTTTCGAGGGAAGTGGGTTACCAATCCATAGAGACATATTCTCCAATTAGATCACCCATAAAGTGTGCCAAATTAGTGTCATGATACTCCAATGGTAGATTGTGCACTTGAACCCAAGCAGTAAAGAAAGTTAACTAGATTCGGTTTAGAGCCAAATTGGGAGTCCACTGTTCCACTACAAGCAAAGCACCATCAACGAACCAAGGTCCCTCACGGAGGATATATTCCTGGTCTGTTGGATATTCGAAGTGGATGATATAGTAACTCTCTTGCCTCCCTACTATTCGAATGCTACCTCTAAGCCTCCAGGCAGAGTTTAGAATGGACTGCATTCTTCTTACAGAGAAACATCTTCTGTCAAGAAGATATCCCACCAAGCAATGCCTCCATAACACTCTGTTCTTTTCTAGAGAAACATTGTCTAGTTGACTAATAGGTCCCCTGTGAAAAATGGTATTGGTAAGGATGTCATCATTGTTGTGGTTTTGTGTATCACCCATATCTTCATCATCTTGCCAAGCTTCTAAATTGCTGCTACTGCTCCATCCTATTTCTCTGTTGTTCTGACTTGGCTCCATGGGTTTAGAGTAGAGGTGGTTGGATTGGTGATGGGCAGGGGTGCAGAGTTTTTCCTTTGCTTGGTTGAGATGACTAGTGTGGGAGATAGATTTTTGGGGTGGTATATGGGGTGAGTTGTGTGTAAAGGGTTCAAAAATTTTATCTAAATATTTGTAAGCCAAAGTATGCTGTTTTTCAAGATGTTTAGAGATGGGTTAAGTTTTGAAAAATTTTGTAGGGTGAAGATTGTCTATATAAGAGGGGTGGTGGAATGATTTTTTTTCGAAATTTCATTGGCTGATTTAACGGTGGGATAGTAGAGTTTGCTTGAACATAGGGGTAAGAATTAAACAGCTGAGTTGAGGAGCTGGGATGATCATGGTAATGCATGCGTGGAGGAGGAGACACTGTACCCACTTTGATTAGCTATCAAAATGGATGTTTAAGTTCCCCAAATATAGCTGTCTTTGGGTTTTGGGAGTTTAGAGAGTAATAATTAGGGGGCTAATCTCACCTGGAGTGGGCGTGGGTTTGAAAGTTGCTTGAGAAGGGAAAAAAATTAAGTGAGTAAAATCTATAAAATTGGGTTTAGACTGCAAAGGATAATCATAACCACTCTAGGCCAATAGCAGAGCACCAAAGATGATGATGAAACTTGAATACACGAGCTTATAGAAACACAAAACGTATTTTAGGGTTTGGGTTATGAAGAACTATCATTGAAAAAGGGGGGTTTTTAGGGTTTTTGATTGCAATAATTATCAATTTGGTGAAATTAGAAGATTATATGGAAAAATGGGTTAGGGGTGAAAGTAAACACACAACAAAGAAAAGATTGAACAACTAGATTAAGGGAAAAGTATAGATTAAGGGTTTGAATACGAAGCGTCATGGAGATATTGGGTGGGGCAAAAATATAGGCTGTGTGCTAAGGCTTTGCAAGACAGAAGGGAAGAAAAGTAGGGGAAGTGAAAAGGTGAGTAAAGAAATGATTGAACTGGAGATTTGGATCAGATTGAAGAAGAGTGGAGGGGATTTGGTAAGAAACAACAAAGAAGCTCTCAGGGGAGAGTAAAGTGCTCTCAATCAAGAAGAGAGAATCGTGGAATTAGTTGACAATGATAATAGGAATCCTCACTTCGACATTTTCTAAAACCCAATGGCATCCATCAGACCTTAGTCGACTTATATAGTTTATAAACAGATCATGGGAGAAGTTGGATTATAGATTAACGCCAGTTAGGTTAACCAATTACTAGAATTGATTAATTAGTTCAAATTACATGTAAATCTAATTAAAACACAATTAAATCGCTAAACTAAGTTAAATGCACCAAAAAATAAGTTTGACACGGAGATTTGATTATAATAGAGAAAACTCTCACAAGCAAAATCTCATCGAGTGAATTTCAAATTATCACTCCCACAAAATCCACTAGCAAGAATAGAGGTGACAAGTATAAGAAATTTTAACCTATTCGAAAGTATCTACCTACAATAGAATCTACTGATCTATAAGGAAGCTTAGCTTCTATCCCCAATTGGACTACTTCTTGCAAAAGATTTTTCATTTGTACGAATCTGTTATTTGTGACTAACAGTACCACAATAACCTTTTGATTGTTGTAGCTATTGCAATGTTTTTCATAAACACTTTGATGAAATGGTAGTAGCTTGACACAATACCCTAGGCGCACAAAACATTGCAGCAACTACTAGTATGTGTGTGCGTCTCTTTGTGTACATGATGACGGCTATAAAATATCACTTTTTATATGTTCTGGAATCCTAGCATATAAATTCCAAGATAGGCCAGGCCAAGTCATTATGGGCTAAAATAGAAATTACTATTCAATTTTCACGTAGCTTGATAAATCGAGAGGTGTCGAGCCAGGTATCAAGATTATTTATTCTTGATAGATCGGTAGGTATCAAGGAGGTATTGAGGACCTATATTATAGTTTTTTCTTGAGCAATCATGTGTCTTCAATATTCATACCACTTGTCAATAAATTGGATACACTTAAATTTAGAATCAATTACATAAAATGTGCGTTTGGATCTCAGATATGCCAATATACAAAAATATAACCCTTGCGGAATCACTTGATAAGCGTATGAACGCGTTATGCTCTAGGAAGAATAACATATATAAACCATTACATGAGTAATTTTAAGGATCCAGATAACAACCATCTTTGATAATTCTTAAGTATAAGTATTATTTTTTTGCCAGTACGTACTTAATAATATTTTACTATGAACTAAACAATTCAAAATGATTAACAATTGGGAGACAATCTTTCACCATTTTTCCCTTCACAAGCCCAAGCTCACATAACATTAACAACAACAAATAAACAAACAAACAAAAGAAGACAAATAGAGAACCTTTTTGCGATTAGAAAAGGACCATGATTAGTGCACATCAACAACGTCCACACTTTTTCAAGAATATTCACATTGTACACAGTATGTATGATGTGTGAATATAGTTAAGTGCGCAGTAGTAATTTTCCATTAGAAATTATACAATATTACTATTTATGGTAGTATTTGAAATGTAAACTTCAAGCGAAATATTGCTAAATTATCCAAACAACACTAAAAGAAATGGAAAATTCAAGCTCTTAACAATATATCATATCCATTGGTGACAGGCAATCTGAATAGGAAGGCAAGAAATTGGTATAGTGGTTGCGACTTTACAACTAGCTCTAGAGAATCCAAAGTACTTGTTGATGATGCCGAAAAATCACCAATGAGCCACACAGTCCTTGCGCGCTTGCAACAACACCTACACAACAAAAAGAAAAGACTTTACAAAGAGCACCGGTGTGGTGCCGGCCAAGTACCCTTCGAAGGTCAAGTTAGAATCTCTTCACAACTCTAGAGTGCCAGAGCTGAGATTAGTTATGCGTACCTTTTTTCTGAAGGTCTTTGGGTTTTTATAGTAGTGTAGAGCCAAACTCATTTGTTTGCATAACAAGTCTTTTCCTAATAAAGAAGATCTCTATTAATGTACGTATATTCCAGAATCCTCCTCATGTTGGAATTCTATTCATATTGGGACTCTATGGACTAGGGTTAGTCGTGAGACACAAGTTGTTTCCATTTAGGATTTCCTAGTGACCACATAACGACCAGTTGAATACCACGTGGCCTTTTGATCCGTCCACCTTGTGTCCATACATATTGGACCCGTTCACTATTAGCCTATCTTGTTTAGCACCGTCAAGCCCATTTAGATGGATTCGTCCTCTCTAGTTTTTCCATCTTCAACTGCCCCCTCACCCCATGGGCCCGCGATCTCTGAGTGGAAGGACTTGTAGGGTGACGGTTCAATCCATCCTCCTGAGGAATACTCCTAGCTTGGATAGGCTGGCCTAAGATCATTAATGACGAAGGACACGTGGCACTTATTGAATGGTCACTCGCTTGGATCGAAGCGTCCCTTCGTCTTCCATGTCGTTCCCTCTATATAAACCTACCTTTCTATCTCTCATTTCTTTACTTTCTACTAAAATCCATGATCAGATCACTTCCGTCACCCTTATCAGACAAGTATACCATCCAGCTATTGCACCCGTCACCACCGTCCCTTTGCTATTCATTTTCTACCTGGTTAGTGCTCTTCTCCTTTTATTTAGAAATTTTTTTTGTCTTTGCACTACTGTCAACTATTATAAACCAGTCAGAGTCTTAGGGTTTACCGTCACGTGTAGGTGATAGATGTCTAGTGCGTCAAGTAACCAATCATTTGTTCGCGACGAGGTAGGCTACGATGAAGTGTACCCGTCAGGTCACAAAGACCTTGACAGTCCAAATGAAAAGGGGAGTCTATCAGGCACTTCTCCTTCCTCAAGAGATGAGGGTTTAGAGACGGATAGGCTAGAGGGCGATTCTAATGATGGCCTAGACGATGCTGAGCCCCCACTCCAATTTGTCATAGGCCCTGATGGACTAAGGGAGTTCATTATATTACTCATATGGACGGTCAATGACTTTACCTCTACAATTAAAGAGCCTCACTTCAAAACACTTAGGCAGAAGTACTAGATACCCATCAACATACCCCTCCGTCTAACCTACAAGTCAGAAAAATGTTACTACGAGGGTGTCTATAAGTAGATCCTGAAGGCAGGGCTCAGATTCCCCCTAAGTTCTCTTCATCATCAGCTCTTTTAGTATCTAGGTTTAGCCATCACCCAAATCTCCCTAAATGCCTGGAAGGTCTTACTTGGCGTGGAGGTTCTGTATGGGGCCATGTCTAACAGAGCACGGAGGTTGACGGTGAAAGAATTCTTTCACTGTTGTCCAAATGAGATAGCCTAGTCAAAAGGAATGTATAGCTTCGTGCCTAGGAGCCCGTTGTTGAGGCTCGTGTGTAAGACCCCCAACTCCAATAGGAACTGGAAGAGTCGGTATTTTTTTTATGGAAGGTGACTAATGGATGTGTCGTCCTAGTGATACTGAATATATGTCCGTCGACACAACATGGGGCATTCTGCCCTCGTCTAGTATGCATCCGTCCATATTCAGTCCATTTTTTTTAAAAATGAACAGGACATTAACCGTCTTCTATTACAGTTTGGGACTGTCCAAAAGTTTCTCTTGAGGAGTAGAGTTTTTTGGAGAGAATTTTTAGCAAGTCCAAGCTAGAGGAGAGGACGTGGGCCAAATTGGTCACATTGACACCTTACATTGGTATTGTGATGGACCAGAACCTACTCCAGCAGCCCATCGCTACGATAATCAAGTGCGCCAACGTAAGTTTGTCGCTAACACTTGGTTTTGGTTTTTTAATCTTTCATTATCTAGCTAAGAATGTCCATCCATTTTTGCAGAGATGGATGCCACTAAGAGGAGAGCCTTTATCAAACCACAGGCAACCAAGAAGAAATAGGAGGAAAGTCAACTACCCAAGGGGACGAGTTCGTCCGACCCGTCTACCAAAAGGAAGCTGCCAGAGAAGCAAGACCGTCTTCCCAAGAAACCCAAAATTACCCTGAAGCTCGTTGTGGGGCTGAAGGCTGGGGTAAGAAGACGTGTACCCCCGTTGGGCAGGGAAGGGGTAAAGGCTTGATAAAGGGCCCGTCTACTATCCCCGAGAAGCCATCCGTCCTCCTCTGTGAGGATTCTAAATATGCTTTGGAAAAGCTTTCGTCTATCATCTTTCTTGACAACTATGAGGACTTAGGCAACCATGCAACGGAAGCCATGGGGGAGACAGGGCTCTTCTGTATTGCT
The DNA here is from genome assembly GCF_001633185.2 of Quercus lobata. Taxonomy (NCBI): domain Eukaryota; kingdom Viridiplantae; phylum Streptophyta; class Magnoliopsida; order Fagales; family Fagaceae; genus Quercus; species Quercus lobata. The sequence continues at coordinate 50,148,867 of NC_044905.1, forward strand.
CAGGTAAGTTATGTCTGTCCACTTTCTATCCTTCCCTTCCACTCACCTCCATCTCTAACCACCTTTGTTTTCAAGTGATGGTGATTATGAAGGGGCTGATGGGATGGTGCCTGAACCAGGAGACGACGCTGGACCGTCTAAGGGCAAGGGCCAACGAGACGAAGGATGAGTTGAACGGTCTTAAGGCTTGGAAGGTTGGCATGGAGAAAAAATTTGACACTTCAAAGAAGGTTAGGAAAGAACTTGAGCAACACATGGAGACGATGAGAAAGGTCCAAGAGGATAAAGAGAAAGAGATCAAGGATGCCAAGGACTAACTCAGTCAGGCAAAGGAGGTAGCGATACATGAATATCGCGACTCTAACGCCCTCCTTGAGGAGCTTGGAACTTCTTATGCAGACGACTTTGATGATGTTCTCCGTCAAGTCAAGAAAGCTTATCCTGACCTTGACTTTTCTTAGTTCAATATTGATACCCAAGCCTAAGCTACCACTTAGCTTGTTGCCTCTGAGAGTACGGAGGATCTGTTTGTTAATGATGCACTTCTTGGTGATAGAGAGTCAGCTCCTGTTCATGGCCAAGCCCAGTCCATCGTGGATGATGCCCATCGGCCCAAGAATGTTGTCCAAGAGAATGTTGAAAACATCCCCCCTCCTCAGTAATCTTTTTTTTTTTTAATGAAATTGTAATTATTTGGGGAACAGTCTTTCAACTTATCCGTCATTGGTGGCATGTAAACATTTCCCTTCAAGGGCTTTTTACGTGATGGTACTACTCTTTTATCCGTCTACTTTTTATGCTTATCTGCTAGCTTTATAGTTTATTCATGATTATAACGGGTTCGTTCTGTTGAACCCGTCTATCTTTAACAAGCTCTTATACCCATCTTGTAGATGGTCATCTGTTTTGATGGATCCAGCCACTATGAACCTTTTAATTTGACCTGTCCTAGACCCGTCTATTTTACCATAAATGATCCCATCCACTATTGTGACTTGATAACATTTCACCTTCCTGGGATGAATCCGTCCATTATATAGACTTAATGATTTTTTATCCTTCTTGGATGAATCCGTCTGATTTAAGGACTTAATAACTTGTCCTTTTCATGGGTTTTAGAATATTTCATCCTCCTGGGATGAACTGTCCATTTTATTGGACTTCGTAATAAATTCGCCTATTAATAATAGACTTGTCTACTTGTTGGACTTAATGATATTTTCACCCTCCTGGGATGAGCCGTCCATCTTGTGGATTTCTTCCATCCTTCATGGATGAATTCGTCCATTATATGGACTCAATAATATTTCATCCTTCCTGGACGAATCTGTCCAATTTGTGGACTTTGGTTATTCCATCCTTCTTGGATGAATCCGTCCATTCTATGGACCTAATTATTCCATCCTTCTTGGGTGAATTCGTCCACTTTATGGGCTTGATAAAATTTCGTAGTAAAAACTCACTTGTCATATCTGAATACTCCTCTTATTATATAAATCATTCATTCGTAGAAGGGTAATTCTCTAGGGAGAAGCTTAAAAAGATATTTAAAAATCATTGTAACAAAAATAAATTGTCTAAATAGTGAACTGAAAAAATGTAGCAAAAATTAACTAAAAGTAAACTGGAAATCTGGTGGATGTTGCTTTCCACACTATCATCTCTATTGGTAGTACTTCCTTAGGTGCTCAGTGTTCCATGGATGGTGCAACTTTCGTCCGTCTAGTGTCTCAAGGTGGTAGGTGTCTTTCCTTTGCCATGACGTAATTCTATAAGGTCCTTCCTAGTTAGGGCCAAGCTTCCCTTGGGCAGGGTCTCGGGCGGCACCCATTACCTTCCTTAAGATGAGGTCTTTGACCTGGAAGTATCTGTGTCTAACCCTGGAGTTATAGTGTTTGGCCATGAGGTCTTGATAACGTGCTAGTTTTTGTTCAGCTGTCTTCCTGACCTCGTCCAGTAAATCGAGCTACAGATGCATAGCCTCGTCGTTCCTCCCTTCATTGTGATTGTCCACCCTATAGCTTGTGAGTCCAACTTCGGCTGGGATGGCCGCCTCGGGTCCATATGCTAGCCGGAACAGCGTCTCTCCTATAGGTGTTCTAACTGTCATTCTATAAGCCCATAGTACGCTCGGTAGCTCCTTAAGCCATATACCCTTTTCCCCCTCGCGCCGAGTCTTAATAATTTTAAGAAAGGATCGATTCGTGACTTCAACCTGTCCATTGGCCTACGGGTGGGCAGGCGACGAGTAGTGGTTCCTGATCCTTAGTTGTGAACGGAAGTCTCTGAACGCTTTGTTGCCAAATGGCTTTCTGTTGTTTGAAACAAGCACTCTGGGTATACCATATCTACAAACTATGCTCTTCCATACAAAGTTCCGTATATTCTTTTCTGTGATGGTGGCTAAGGCTTTTGCTTCTACCCATTTCGTGAAGTAATCGATGCTGACTACTAGGAACTTCAGTTGCCTGATCACTATTGGGAAGGGACCTATGATATCTAACCCCCATTAAGCGAATGGCTATGGGGCCATCATAGGGGTGAGTTCCTCGGACGGTTGTCTGATGGCTTTGTTGAACCTTTGACGCTTGTCAAAGGTTTTGACATAAGCTTACGCATCCTTCTGCATGGTGGGCCAGTAATATCCCGCTTGAATCAGCTTATGCACTAATGATCGTGCCCCCGAGTGGTTTCCGCAGATCCCCTCGTGAACTTCTCTCATGACGTACTTTGCCTTCTCGGGGCCTAAACACCTTAGGTACAGGCGGGAGAAGCCTCTTTTGTACAAGATGTCCTTTATTAGAAAAAATCGCGATGCTTGGACCTTCAATTTCCTTGTGGTGTCCTTTCCGTCCGGTAGCATGCCATTCTTTAGGTAGGGGACTAATGGCGTGGTCCAGTTGCTTTCAGAACCTATCTCCTGCACATTTTTACCATCATCTATAAGTGATGAGACTTGGACGAAAGATAATACCTGATTAGGGACGAGCATGTGTTCGGCTGAGGCAACCTTAGCCAATTGATCAGCACACTCATTCTCCTCCCTTGGGATTTGGACAAATTTGACTTAGAGACTGCCAATTCGACCCTTCACCTCCTCGAGGTACGCTTGGAGATGTCCTCGACATATGCCAGTACTTTTTTAACTAGAATCTCTTTTGTTTTAACAAAAAACTGTCACATCATTCACTAACTAAATAAAAAGTGGAGATTAATGCCCTATTTGGTACGCAAATTCAAACACATATTTTTAGTTTTTAAACAACATTACACGTATTTCCACACTTTTTCACCCACACGTATTTCCAAAAAAATTGAAAACTGTTGTTTAAACACACGTACCAAACAGGCCCTAAAATCCACTACCATCTATTATTGTACATTTAAAACAAAAATGATATGTCCAGTTAAAAAGATATTAAAGTAAGCCAAACCTAACTTCTACCATATAGGTTTTTAAAAAGGGTACATAAGTAAGTATAAATTTAATGGGAGGGCAAAGAAGCATTATCAAACAGAGAGCGGCAAACAGATAAAACATCATGCATGCATATCAATCATTTTCAAATCATATCCATTTGGTACTACATAGTCGGATTTCAACAATTCATGTGGAAAAAGAAAATGACATTTGAAGCCAAAGGTTCAACTACCAATCACAGGATGTAACGACGAGCAACAAAACAGTCCTTGTGTTGTCTACACAGACACACATCCATATCCAAAACATAGAGAGAAAGAGATGAATTGTAATTGCTGTAACTAACTTGAATTGAAAGTTGCGTACTACTGCTACTACTACAACCACTTTGACAAAAATCATCATTACAAACTCTCAGAATTTGGATGTTTGGTTAGATAGGTTGATGTAACCGCAACCATATGCATATAAAATAATACATGCATATATGCACATTGCACCATCCCAAGATTCAATTTGATTTCTACCAGCAGCTGTACACAAAACCTTTTTTTTTTTTTTTTCTTCTTCAACAATAAAACCACGGTACCAACATTCCCATCATACAAGCTAACACTAACTAACTAATATACATATTCTTCTTCTTCTTCTTCAATAGTGTCTTTTATTCCCTTTTTTTTTTTTTTCTCATTTTTTCAATTGTGGTCTTATTTTGTCCTTTTATTTACTACTACAATATGAAAAGATGAAAAATATGTACAATCCCAAAACAGCGTAGTGCAGGTTCAAGCATCATTATGATGATGATGTGTTATATGAGTAGGTAGTAGTATATAGTTGGAAAATGTTATAGTATCTATCAACGTGGAGGTGGGGCGAGCAAGAAGGACCTCTCTTGGTCGGTGAGAGTGTGGCGGAAGTGGCACCTGTGGCCGTAGGGACAGGTGTCGCCGGCAAGGACCATCCTGCAAAGCTCGGTCTTGTAGCGTGGGTGCCTGATGACAGGACGTAGCTCAGTGATGCCGTGAGCGAACTGGCAGTGGTCACCGTATGGACACGTGCCGGTCTCTTGCCACTTGTTGCACAGCTCTGTCTTCATCATCCCTTGATTGTATACCTCCAACTCCACTGCCTCTTTATCCTCCTCTCCCTTCCCTGCCATGTACACCCTTTGCTGCTGCACACCCACACAAATTATCAACAAATATAATTAAAAACAATACAATACTAAACTACAACACTCTCGGAATCGAAGTTTTGTCCAAATTCCAATTTAATTTCATCAATAAATAATAATAATAATAATAATAATAATAATGCTACAATTTAATCATGTAAATTAAGAAAAAGAAAACTGTACTTGTGACTTCAAGTCCAACTATAAATCATCAGATCGAATTGTTTTTAAGGATATGTATAAAACTATATGTGTACCATAAGTTCAACCCAAAAAAAATAATAATCTTACTAGGGGTGTTAATTCGGGTTAGCGTGTCGGGTTCGTGTCGTGTTGAGGTAGAGATATTCGACTAAATGGCTCAACTCTAACCCGACTCATTTAATAATCGTGTCATGATCCTTCAACCCTAAACCGACCTGTTAATAAAGCGGGTTGACCTGACCCAACCCATTTGACACGTTTAATAAAAGAGTAGTGTTGGGTTGACACGAATGTAACATAACCTATTTCAACCTGCATAATATTAAATATAATATCCATCTAAAAATATATATTTTTTACATCCTAAAAAACAATGCATATACTTCAAGTCTTCAACCCACATTCAAAATAATATAGTTCAACAAAAATATAACATTCATCTAAAAATAAGTTCTTTACACTCCAAAAGACATTCAACCCAAATTCAAAATAACAAAGTTTAACAAAAATAAAATAACATAGTTCAACAAAAATATTATATCCTTGGAACTCGCCAAATGCAAAGTTCTATGCCAAAAAAAAAAAGGTATTAGTAGTTCTAGGGTCTGTAAAGTTTCAATTTCCAATTATATCCCTTGTAAATTATTGTAATTACTCACTTTTCTTTTCAAATTTAAAATGTATGTTCAATATGAAAGGTATTTGACAAATCAAAAATAAAATAAATATTTATTTGTTATATGAGTTAAATGGGTTATGTTAAGTGGGTCATTTCGGGTTGAGACAATTAAATTGGCGTGTCAAACGTGTCTATTGCGGGTTATGCGGGTTGACCCGCTTATGACACGTTTCTTATCGTGTCACTTTCGGGTTGACCCATTTATGACCCAAACCCATTAAGGCCAAACCCTAACCCAAAAAAACCCGTGTCGTGTTTGCGGGTTGGGTCGAACATTGAAACCCCTAAATCTTACATTAATTAATCCTATATATATTAAAAAATTGTAACAAACTACATTGGTGTATAGTTTCAATTTATCGTTTTTATACCTAATTATATCAATTTTTTCATGGACTATCAATAATTAGATCAATTTTAGCACTCAATTTTTAAAACTAATTAATTCAATTTAATGGATAAAATTGTTGATAAATGAAAAGGAAAAAATGGTCTCGATCTCAAAAATGATTTTGGAGAGGCCATATATTAGATGTCAATTCAAGTCAATTTAGTCTGTAATCAAAACTCCACGTGATAAATGAAAAGTAATTTTTTGTTGAAAAAATTTAAAAAAAAAAAATCAAAATTGACATAAGGTATGAATCTAATTTGACAAATTAAAAAATATAAGTAAGAGGACAAAATAAATTCTAGCATTTCAAATTAACTTTTTATAATGGAAAAAAGGAGCTCTGGCAGTTACAAATTAACAACTTTTGAAGAATGAGGAAGAACTCACCAATGCAGAGCCGAGTTGACTCGGCGGGGCACGTGACCGAGTCGAGGAGTGACTCGGAGTCGGACTAGTATTAGCAACAGGAGGAGAAGGAGGAGGGAGGTTCACCTTGGTGAAACCAATGGATCGGACCGAGATGCTCTTAGGGAGCGAGAACCGGTTATCGAACAAGTTGGTACGGTAGCATTCACCAAGCAGTAAAGAAAAAAAAATGGGAGTCAAGAAAGTTAACTGCATTCGGTTTAGAACCAAATTGGGAGTCCACTGTTTCACTACAAGCAAAGCACCATCAACGGACCAAGGTCCCTCACAGAGGATATATTCCTAGTCTGTTGGATATTCAAAGTGGATGGTATAGTAACTCTCTTGCCTGCCTGCTATTCGAATGCTACCTCTAAGCCTCCAGGCAGAGTTTAGAATGGACTGCATTCTTCTTATGGAAAAACGTCTTCTGTAAAGAAGATATCCCACTAAGCAATGCCTTCATAACACTCTGTTCCTTTCTACAAAAACACTGTCTAGTTGAATAACAGGTCCCCTACGAAAGATGGTATTGGTAAGGATGTCATCATTGTTGTGGCTTTGTGTATCACCCATATCTTCATCATCTAGCCAAGCTTCTGAATTGCTGCTATCACTCCATCCTATTTCTCTGTTGTTCTAACTTGGCTCCATGGGTTTAGCGTAGAGGTGATTGGATTGGTGATGGGCAGGGGTGCAAAGTTTTTCCTTTGCTTGGTTGAGATGACTAGTGTGGAAGATAGATTTTTGGGGTGGTATATGGGGTGAGTTGTGTGTAAGGGGTTCAAAAGTTTTATCTAAATATTTGTAATCCAAAGTATGCTATTTTTCAAGATGTTCAGAGATGGGTGAAGTTTTGAAAATTTTTGTAGGGTGAAGATCATCTATATAAGTGGGGTGGTGGAATGATTTCTTTCGAAATTTCATTGGTTGATTTAACGATGGGATAGTAGAGTTTGCCTGAACATAGGGTAAGAGTTAAACAGCTGGGTTGAGGAGCTGGGATGATCGTGGTAATGCATGTGTGGAGGAGGAGACACTGTACCCACTTTGATTAGCTATAAAAATGGATTTTTAAGTTCCCCAAATATAGCTGTCTTTGGGTTTTGGGAGTTTAGAGAGTAATAATTAGGGGGTTAATCTCACCTGGAGTGGGCGTGGGTTTGAAAGTTGCTTAAGAAAGGAAAAAAATTAAGTGAGTAGAATCTATAAAATTGGGTTTAGACTGTAGAGGATAATCATAACCACTCTCGGCCAATAGCAGAGCACCAAAGATGATTATGAGACTTGAATACATGAGCTTACAGAAACACAAAACATATTTTAGGGTTTGGCTTATAAAGAACTATCACTGAAAAAGTGGTTTTTAGGGTTTTTGATTGCAATAATTATCAATTGGGTGAAATCAGAAGCTTATATGGAGAAACGGGTCAGGGGGGAAAGTAAACACACAGCAAAGAAAAGATTGAACGGCTAGATTAAGGGAAAAGTATAGATTAAGGATATGAATAGGAAGCATCGTGGAGATATTGGGTGGGGCATAAATATAGGTTGTGTGCTAAGGCTTTGCAAGACAGAAGGTAAGAAAAGTAGGGGGAGGTGAAAAAGGTGAGCAGAGAAATGATTGAACTGGAGATTTGGATAAGATTGAAGAAGCGTGGAAGGGATTTGGGAAGAAACAATAAAGAATCAGGGGAGAGTGAAGTGCTCCCAATCAAGAACAGAGAATCATGGAATCAATTGACAATGATAATAGAAATCCTCACTTCGACATTTTCTAAAACCCAATGGCATCTATCAGACCATAGTCAACTTATATAGTTTATAAACGAATCATGGGAGAAGTTGGATTATAGATTAACCCCAGTTAAGTTAACCAATTATTAAAATCAATTAATTAGTTCAAATTACATGTAAATCTAATTAAAACACAATTAAATCACTAAACTAAGTTAAATGCACCAAAAAATAAGTTTGACATGGCGATTTGATCATAATAGAGAAAACTCTCACAGGCAAAATCTCATCGAGTGAATTTCAAATTATCACTCCTAAAAAATCCACTAGCAAGAATAGAGGTGACAAGTACAAGAAATTTTAACCTATTCCAAAGTATCTACCTACAATAAAATCTACTGATCTATAAGGAAGCTCAACTTCTATCCCCCATTGGACTACTTCTTGCAGAAGATTTCTCATTTGTACGAATCTTTTAATTGTGACTAACAATACCACAATAACCTTTTGATTGTTGTAGCTTTTGTAATGTTTTTCATAAACACTTTGATGAACTGGTAGTAACTTGACACAGTGTGTGTGTCTCTTTGTGTACATGATGACAACCATAAAATATCACTTTTTATATGTTTTGGAATCCTAGCGTATAAATTCCAAGATAGGCCAAGTCATTATGGGCTGAAATAGAAATTACTATTTATTTTTCACGTAGCTTGATAAATCGAGAGATGTCAAGCCAGATATCAAGATTATTTATTCTTGATAGATCGGTAGGTATCAAGGAGGTATTGAGGAACTATACTTAATTTTTTCTTGAGCAGTCATGTGTCTTCAATATTCATACTCTTGTCAATAAATTGGATACACTTAAATTTAGAATCAATTACATAAAATGTGCGTTTGGATCTTAGATATGCCAATATACAAAAATATAACCCTTGCGGAATCACTTGGTAAGTGTATGAACATGCTATGTTCTAGGAAGAATAACATATATAAACCATTACATGAGTAATTTCAAGGATCCAGATAACAACCTCTTTGATAATTCTTTAGTATGAGTATTATTTTTTTGCCAGTACGTACTTAATAATATTTTACTACGAACTAAATAATTCAAAATGATTAACAGTTGGGAGACAATCTTTCACCGTTTTTCCCTTCACAAGCCCAAGCTCGCATAACATTAACAACAACAAATAAACAAACAAACAAAAGAAGAAAAATAGAGAACCTTTTTGTGATTAGTAAAGGACCATGATTAGTGCACATCAACAACGTCCACACTTTTTCAAGAATATTCACATTGTACATAGTATGTATGATGTGTGAATATAGTTGAGTGCACAGTAGTAATTTTCCATTAGAAATTATACTATATTACTATTTAATTATGGCAGTATTTGAAATGTAAACTTCGAGCGGCAAGACTACTAAATTATCCAAACGACACTAAAAGAAATGGCAAATGCAAGCTCTTAACAATATATCATCTCCATTGGTGACAGGCAATCTGAATAGGAAGGCAAGAAATTGGTATAGTGGTTGTGACTTTACAACTAGCTTCGGAGAATCCAAAGTACTTGTAATGTAAAACTTTGCCAATTTCCTATGTAGTGAGATTTGTGATACATCATAAATGAATCACAGCTGGTTCATTAACAAGTGCTGGCTGGCACCTGTTAACAAAGTCCCTAATTGCAATAAATTAGCTTTCTTAATAAGTGTAGTAAATTAGAAGGGACTTGGGAGGGATTAATAATTTAATACTTATGTTTCATTGAGGGCAAATGACTAGGTTGTTAGAGAACTTGGAGATGATCACTACAAGAAAAATGCCTATTAGCGACCAAGAATTTTTGACGGACCCAAAATTCTAATCCTATTCTTAAAGAGTCCAGTTTCAGCACGTAACAGCAATAGAAACAATACGTCATCTTCTCTCTAGTTCAACTGCTCAGTTAAATTGGGGGGGGGGGGGGTGGGGAAATCTGGACCATGCATCAAACTATCAAGCCCAAAATGTTTAATGCTTTGTCCAAATATTGTAGTAACAATTTTCAAACCAGCCAGAGTGATTGAAACTTCTACTGGTTTGGCTTTCTTCTAGTAATTTTTTAACTGTTATCTCATTTTGTTTTAATGAAAAACTGCCACAACATTCACTAACTAAATAAAATATAGAGATAAAAATCTCCTACCATCTGTCATTGTACATTTAAAACAAAAATGATATGTCCAGTTAAAAAGATATTAAAGTAAGCCAAACCTAACTTCTACCATATAGGTTTTTAAAAAGGGTACATAAGTAAGTATAAATTTAATGGGAGGGCAAAGAAGCATTATCAAACAGAGAGCGGCAAACAGATAAAACATCATGCATGCATATCAATCATTTTCAAATCATATCCATTTGGTACTACATAGTCGGATTTCAACAATTCATGTGGAAAAAGAAAATGACATTTGAAGCCAAAGGTTCAACTACCAATCACAGGATGTAACGACGAGCAACAAAACAGTCCTTGTGTTGTCTACACAGACACACATCCATATCCAAAACATAGAGAGAAAGAGATGAATTGTAATTGCTGTAACTAACTTGAATTGAAAGTTGCGTACTACTGCTACTACTACAACCACTTTGACAAAAATCATCATTACAAACTCTCAGAATTTGGATGTTTGGTTAGATAGGTTGATGTAACCGCAACCATATGCATATAAAATAATACATGCATATATGCACATTGCACCATCCCAAGATTCAATTTGATTTCTACCAGCAGCTGTACACAAAACCTTTTTTTTTTTTTTTTCTTCTTCAACAATAAAACCACGGTACCAACATTCCCATCATACAAGCTAACACTAACTAACTAATATACATATTCTTCTTCTTCTTCTTCAATAGTGTCTTTTATTCCCTTTTTTTTTTTTCTCATTTTTTCAATTGTGGTCTTATTTTGTCCTTTTATTTACTACTACAATATGAAAAGATGAAAAATATGTACAATCCCAAAACAGCGTAGTGCAGGTTCAAGCATCATTATGATGATGATGTGTTATATGAGTAGGTAGTAGTATATAGTTGGAAAATGTTATAGTATCTATCAACGTGGAGGTGGGGCGAGCAAGAAGGACCTCTCTTGGTCGGTGAGAGTGTGGCGGAAGTGGCACCTGTGGCCGTAGGGACAGGTGTCGCCGGCAAGGACCATCCTGCAAAGCTCGGTCTTGTAGCGTGGGTGCCTGATGACAGGACGTAGCTCAGTGATGCCGTGAGCGAACTGGCAGTGGTCACCGTATGGACACGTGCCGGTCTCTTGCCACTTGTTGCACAGCTCTGTCTTCATCATCCCTTGATTGTATACCTCCAACTCCACTGCCTCTTTATCCTCCTCTCCCTTCCCTGCCATGTACACCCTTTGCTGCTGCTGCTGCTGCTGCAACAAATATAATTAAACACAATACTATACTAAACTATAACACTCTCGGAATCGAAGTTTTGTCCAAATTCCAATTTAATTTCATCAATAAATAATAATAGTGCTACAATTTAATCATGTAAATTAAGAAAAAGAAAACTGTATTTGTGACTTCAAGTCCAACTATAAATCATCAGATCGAATTGTTTTTTAAAGATATGTATAAAACTATATGTGTACCATAAGTTCAACCCAAAAAAATAATAATCTTACATTAATTAATCCTATATATATTAAAAAATTGTAACAAACTACATTGGTGTATAGTTTCAATTTTTCGTTTTTATACCTAATTATATCAATTTTGTTATGGACTATCAATAATTAGATCAATTTTAGCACTCAATTTTTAAAACTAATTAATTCAATTTAATGGATAAAATTGCTGATTAATATTAAAAATATAAAGGAAAAAAATGGTCTCGATCTCAAAAATGATTTTGGAGAGGCCATATTTTAGATGTCAATTTAGTCTGTAACCAAACCTCCACGTGATAAATGAAAAGTAATTTTTTGTTGAAAAAATTTAGAAAAAAAAAAAAAAAAAAACAAATTAAAATTGACATAAGGTATGAATCTAATTTGACAAATTAAAAAATATAAGTAAGAGGACAAAATAAATTCTACCATTTCAAATTAACTTTTGATAATGGAAAAAAGGACAAAAGGAGCTCTAGCAGTTACAAATTAACAACTTTTGAAGAATGAGGAAGAACTCACCGATGCAGAGCCGAGTTGACTCGGCGGGGCACGTGACCGAGTCGAGGAGCGACTCAGAGTCGGACCAGTATTAGCAACAGGAGGTGGAGGAGGAGGGAGGTTCGCCTTGGTGAAACCAGTGGACCGGACCGAGATGCTCTTGGGGAGCGAGAACCGGTTATCGAACAGGTTGGTACGGTTATCGGAGTGTTCTTCGTCTTCGGTGGAGAGGCGGCGAAGGTCTTCGAGGAAAGAGCGGTTTGGATACGAAGAAGAGAGGAGGAGATTGTGGAATGAGGCTTGGGATGAGAGAAGCTTGAGAAGCTCGGCGTTAGCGAGGCGGAGCTCGGCGTTCTCGTGGCGGAGAGACTCGGCCTCAGAGAGAAGATCGATGAGGCGAGCTCGGCAGAGATCGTAGTGGTCGTTGAGTTCTTGGTACTGGAGGATCAATCGAGCTTGGTTGAGGCGGTTCTGAGTGGACGAAACGGCGTCGTCGATGGAGGAGGAACACGTGGAAGGGCTGCTCATGAGGGAGATCGAGGTGGTGGTCGGCAATGGTGATTTTGGCGGGAAAATGGAGTGGTAGAGGGAAGCGAAGTCGGTGCCGAAGTTTTGGTTTTCGAGGTGAAGAGTAGTTTTGACAGTTTCTTCACGCGGTGGAGTTGATGCCGCGGTGGTGGTTGATGGAGGAGACGCGTCGTTCTCCATTTGTGTCTGAAATTTTCCCGAGAAACAAACAGGAAAAAGAAAATCTTAGAAACAAGTTCTAAGTTACAGAATCTTCTAGAACGAATGAAACAGGTTCAAATTAAATTAAGAAAATATAATGATGAGAAATTTGAGTGTGAAAGTAATTAAAATTAAATAAACAGAAAATAAAGAGCAAATGAACAATCCAGAATCGATATCAGAAATGGAATTCTCAAAAGATTAGAGAATAGAAACCGACCTGATGAACCTCAGAACAGAAGAAATAAATTAAGCGTGAGACTGAGACTGGGAGAGAAGCAAAGGAAATCAAGAAAAAAGGAATTTATAAGGACTAGTTGGGCGGGAATGGTGAGGCTGCAAAAGCAAGAGCAAGAGCAGGGAAATTGTATAATTAGAATAAATTAGGTCATTATTTATTTTTCCTAATTTTAATTTATCGAACACGTGGAATTAACTTATTGGTTTAGGAAAGAAGGGGAAGCTGGTGCGACATACACCTGATTATCTCTCAGTAGAATGGGGTTCCCTCCCTCCACTGAGACCAGAGCCAAACCGTTACAGAACAGAAGCCCCAACTGAAAATTAGTAGAGAGAGAGAGAGAGAGAGAGAGAGACTCAAATCTCAAAGAATGGGTCATGTGAGTGAGGCTTAAGTTAGAGAGAAATATATATATATATATATATATATATGAGTTTCGGTTAGAGTTTGGTGGGAAGGAATATTGTTGGCGTGGCATGGAAGTATTTTGAGGTGGTGGTGGTGGTGGTAGTTATCTTACATGGAGGTTTCATTTTCATTGTCATGAAGGTGGACTAAGATGTGCTTTTTTACAAGTAATAATGAAAGTATGGTTGATATATATAAATATATGTACAACAATTATTATTATTATTTTAGAACTATGGTTTTGCTTCTTTATTACAGCTTTAACTAACACCCTATGCCCCTCTTTTTTTGGTATCACCATCTCAATCAAGTTCTATTTGGTAATGTCTTCATTGTTATTGAACCAACAACCGCTTTGTCAAAGAAAACAACATTTTATTTTATTTTGTTTAGTTCGTCTCAGGCTAACTGCAATTGCTGGTACTCATTATAAATTCAAATGGCCAGTTCGGTCCAGTGTCAACCCTTTTCTAACCTAGAAAAAGAAAGGGATTATTATTTGGAAATTTGTATGAAAATCAAGGAACCAAATATAGTTGCACTATGTAGTCTTTGAAATTGTTTCTTTAAAATTTGAATGACAGGCTTTAGAACTATAGACCACAAGTCTTATAACTTAATTGGTTAATATTTTCTAAAGTTTCTAACATGGACATCTAATAGGTCCTTTCACCTTCCTTACCTGTCAAATTTTTAAAAACGTTTTATATCCATGGACTAAAACTCTCTTTTATCATTCTGGGGTACGGTGTCCAATTGAAAATGAATTATATGGGCTTGCAAATGGCCCACGAGCCTACTAGCACTTTAAATCTCTCCACAAAAATGTGTTTAGTCCTGCACAGGGTATTAAATGGAGATTAGGGAGGAGCCCATGAATTGAGTCGGTAAATAAAGTTGTAAGTAATTAAGGTACCATGCATGAGATGGGTTCAAGTTACACTTAGTGTAACTCTTATAAAATTATACCTTTTTTATACCATAGATTTGTAAATGATCTAATGGCTAAAAAAATATCATTGAATGTTATTACTTTCCATCTCATTCATAATTAATACTAGCATTTCATCTCTCTCCTTATTTATTGTTTTTTGCTTGATTAAAGGGCACACTGCCATTTTTAACAACTTGCATTTATATACTTGAAAAAAAAAAAAATATATATATATATATATATATATATATATACAAGAAAAATATCTAAGATAGATAATTAGTGAGGAATAGAATGGTCAAGTAACTTCAGCTAAGTTCTTGAAAATAGTAGTTCATTTTTTATTTGATCGATTGAGAAGAACAAGTTTATTTTCAAATGGTAGTTCATATATATATATATATATATATATATATATTTTACCTATATGTTAAATGTCTATTACGAACTCAGTAACACACGGAACAAAACAATTATGAATAAATAAAAAAAGGAAGAAGAAGAAGAGAACATGATAAAGACGAAGAAGGCAGAGATTTGCATAAAGGCTGTACGTTTGTGAACTGTGAAGACACTTTTTTTTTTTTTTTTTTTTGATAACCATTGAGAAGATACCTATAATTTAATTACATTTGGGCTTCTAATCAACAATCAATTTTCTAGTGTACATCAACTCCAAATATGGAGGAAATACTTTTTTGGGTTGCATTGATATGAGATAGGTTCAAGTTACACCTGATATAACTTTACAAGAATTACACCTTTTTTGGACCACTGATTACTATTAGATTTAAGGGTCAAAAAACACTCATAGTAATGTCATTATTACTTTCTAAAAATTAGTGATTTAGGCATTAACTCTTCTTATTAGAGAGAGAGAGAGAGAGAGAGAGAGAGAGAGAGAAACTATAGCATTAACTCTCCACTATCCTCCACGTCATCATATTCTTCCTCTCATCCTCACTCACATCTTTCTTCTTGCACTATGTACTTTTAGGCCATCACCATTGATTTCCAGGAAGTAATATATTACTCACTCGGTCTTTTCTTCCCAACAAAAATCAAAGAACCTTTTTTTCTTTATAATCTGGAAAATAAAGAACTTATCCCATTACGTACCTAAAATCTCATAATTGGTATGATCTATAAGATCAAAGACTGAAGATTTGTAACTAAGGCTACATTTGGTTCTATGTAAATCGAATTTCTTAGTGTAAAATGAATGCAGGGGAAAGTGAATTCCCATAAGGAAAATGAAATCCAAGTGTGTGGTTCTGCAATGGAAAATAGTTCAGAAAACAATTTTCGATGTTTTGTAACATTCTGAAAATGCTATTTTCCTACAAATTTTTCACATTTTCTCAACCATTTTCTTAGCTCCCAAACAATTTTCGTGTGAGGATTGTTTGTGAGTGCGATCTCGCCGATGCTGGGGTGCGATGAGACCGGTGCGATCTGGGGTTGTGGGTGGTGGTGCGATCTGGGGTTGCTTCTGGTGCGATCTTTTCTTGCTGTTTCTCTCTCTTCTATTTTCCTGGGGTGGAAATCATTTGAAGGTAAAATAAAACCTTAAATTGTTTTACGAGTGAGAGGCCTTATTTTACAGTCAACGTGTAAAATGATTTCCGTTTGACTCAATTTTCTATAGGTACCAAACACATATGCTGGTGTAAAATGATTTCCTAAAATCCTTTTTAGGCGAAACAAACGTAGCCTAAGAAACATGGATTGAAAGAGAAGAAATTAGGAGGACAAGTTTTGAACTATTAAGGGAGACTAGGGTGAGTGAGAGGTATGAGTGCTTAAATAGAATGAGGGTTAAAGCTGTAGAAATGGGCTTGGGATAGGAGAATAATTACAAAAGTGCACCTTGACTTCCTTTAGAATGATGCTTGAACATGAACAGTTGAAAGGGAAACAGGGACAAATACTTGAAAAATGGCTCTGATTTTGTCGGTTTATTCACTAAAATGCTCTTTTGACTGACTGACTGGGTATAGTTTGAGTAATAATAATGATGACTTAAAAGTACATAGTGCAAGAAGAAAGATGTGAGAGAGGATGAGAGGAAGAAGATGATGATGTGGAGGACAGTGGAGAGTTAATGCTATAGTGTTTTTTTTTTTTTTTTCCCCTTTCTTTTAATAAGAAGAGTTAATGCCTAAATCACTAATTTTTAGGAAATAATAATGACATTACTATGAGTGGTTTTTGACCCTTAGATCTAATAGTAATCAATGGTCCAAAAAATGTGTAACTCTTGTAAAGTTACAGCAGGTATAACTTGAACTCATCTATAGATATATATAGATAAATATATATAAGATGGGTTTAAGTTACACCTAGTGTAACTCTTGTAAAGTTACACCTTTTTTACATCGTAGATTTCTAAAAGATCTAACGGTTAAAAAAATATCATTAAATGCTATTGCTTTCCACCTCATTCCTAATTAATACCAGCAACTTTTTCTCTCTCCTTATTTAATGTTTTATTATTTTTCACTTGATTAAAAGCACACACTATTTTTAACAACCTAGAAACCAAACTAATCTACTTCAGAGCTAATGCACAATAGCCAAAGCTTTTTGTTGGGATGATTCTTATTCTTATTTTTTATTTTTGCCAAAGAACTGGCTCTCTATGGTCTTAGTGTTGGCATCATCCTTTCTTCCTGAGCTGGTCAATCCAGAGCTGACTGAAACTAAGAGAGCACATTCTTTTGCGTGGTTGTAGTTGTGGTTGTATGGTTTATAGCTATTAATTTGGAAGTGTTTTTTTACTAGAGATTCTTGTGGCTGTGGGTGAGTGTAATTGTTCTACCAATATATGTTTTAGGAAGTTGCCTCGCTATGGTGATAGGATATAGAATTAAAAATTAGTTTCTACTCTTAAATTTTAATGAAGTCTTTTCTCATCTTTGTGATTCAGCATTGTGAGGATTTAAATTTAAAGTTAAAGTTATGTAGAATTATTTTATGAGTAATATTACAGACACAAACTATTTTACAACATTTTTACAAACTGCTAATGTGGCGAATTCTTACTTGTTCTAATATAGGTTCATCACTAATATCACATTTTCACTTACAATAACTATTTGGAAAATGCTAAAGCCATATCAGCAATTTGTAAAAATATTATAAAATAGTTTGTATCTGTAGCATTACTCTTACTGTATTATCATTTTTGGAAGGATTTGTCCTCATGCCTTTGTTATCTTTATTTAAAAAAAAAAAAAAAAAAAAAAAAAAAAAAAAAGGCCAAATCAAGTGGGTTGGTGGAGAGAGTTTAATGACTCATTTAAAAAGTGGGTTGTTGAAAATGGCAAGTGCCCTTTAATCAAGTAAAAAACAATAAATAAGGAGAGAGACAAAAGTGAAAAGCAATAACATTTAATGATGTTTTTTTTAACCATTAGATCTTTTAGAAATCTACGATGTAAAAAAAGTGTAATTTTACAAGAGTTACACCAGGTGTAACTTTACAAGAGTTACACCAAGTGTAACTTGAACCTCTCTCTCTCTCTCTCTCTCTCTCTCTCTCTCTATATATATATATATATATATATACTTATTTGAAAAGTGGGTTGCTGAAAATGGCAAGTGCCCTTTAATCAAGTGAAAAACAATAAATAAGGAGAGAGACAAAAGTGAAAAGTAATAACATTTAATGATGTTTTTTTTTTAACCATTAGATCTTTTAGAAATCTACAGTGTAAAAAATGTGTAATTTTACAAGAGTTACACCAAGTGTAACTTAAACCCATCTCTCTCTCTCTCTCTCTCTCTCTCTCTCTCTCTCTCTCTCTCTCTCTCTCTCTCTCTCTCTCTCTCTCTCTCTCTATATATATATATATATATATATATATATATCGGTTTCGTTAACAGGTGCCAGCCAGCACCTGTTAATGAACCAACCCCTCAGTCCCACCTGCATAGGAAATGGGCAAAAAATTAGGTTATGTTTGGTACCAGTTTTTGTTTTCTATTTTCAAAAACTTGTTTTTGGGAATATAAAGAAAAAACAATTTTCTTGTATTTTTGAAATCAAAAATATGTTTGGTTAGTTGAAATTAAAAAGATAATTTTTTGAAAAAAAAATAGAAAATACTAAAATATGTTGTTACTAAGATTTGAACTCTAATGTTAACTAATTAAATGAGACAAATTCATTAAATTAAATGCATGTTTTCATTAACTTTTGAAAATTAGAAACTGAAAACTGCATTTTGCATGTTTTCAGTTTCCTTCACATATTAAGATTTGAAAACAGCTTTTTTCTGTCTATTTTGGGTTGCAAACAAGTTTTTTGTTTCAAAAATAGAAAATTATTTTTGAAAACATAAAATAAAGAGAAAAAAAAGTCACCAAACATACCCTTACTTTTCATCTTTGGTTTGTGTAAAACGTGTATCTTGGTTTCTTCAGTAATTATAGGACAAAAATGCCCCTTTAACACATTTCCCTCCATTTCACTTTTTATTTCCCTCCCAATTTCACTTTATCAATATTTTACTCTTCATCTTCTTTCACTTTACCAATATCAAACTCACTTTCATTCACTTTACCATTATCAAATCCACTTCCAAAAAAAAAAAAAAAAGATGAAGAAAAGTTCAAATGTTCAATGAAGGATTAAGCAATTATTTTGCAAGATACAATAATTTTATTTTATTAAATTCATATTTATTTTTAAATGTATTTGAATATGAGGTTAATCTTTTTTTATTTGTATCATTTTTTTTTTCATTTATCCTAAAATATGATGTGGATTGTTTTAATCTTGTTTTAATGTAGCACCAAGTTAAGACTCATCAAGTTGGATGAGAATTTAGTTATAAGTGAGACTCATCAAGTTGTTGAAAGGAATTGTTTTAACTTAAATGAACTACTTCAAGAATGAACTATTATTTTATTTTATTTGTATCATTTTTTTTTTTCATTTATCCTAAAATATGATATTGAATATTGATTGTTTTAATCTTGTTTTAATGTAGTACAAATGGATGGCAATTTAGTTGCAAGTGAGACTTATCAACTTGGTCCATTGAATTACTTTGACTTAAATGAACTACCTTAATAAGGTACTATTATTTTTTATTTTATTTGTAATCCATATTTCATTTAACGTATAATATGATATTGATTTTTTTTTAAATTCTTGTTTTAATATAGCACAAATTGATGATGATTTAATTGCAAGTGAGATTCATGGAAGTGTTTCAAGGAATTGTGTTGAGTTAAATAAGTTTTTGGATGATGGAAAAAATAATAACACATGTGGAGGGGAAATAGTTGATTGGAATGAATGTCCAATAGATGAGACGGGGCTTATTGAGGAATATGAGGATATACATTCAATCGAAAAATGAATTTGAGCCTTTTATTGGTCAATGTTTTTTTAGTGAAGAAGAAGCTTTCATTTTCTATAAAAATTATGCAAATTGAAATGGTTTTACAATTTGAAAATGTCATTCGGAGAAAAAAATGGAGAAATAGGAAGACATAATTTCTTTTGTCATCGGGAAGGTAGGCAACCACTAAAAATGGTGGATCCATCTAAGGAGAAATGAAATAGAATGTCTTTAAAATGTGGATGCAAAGCTCGTCTAACAATTGTATTGCAAAAGTCAATAGACATTTTTCCGAAAGAATGGCATGTCACTATTTTTTGTTGTAGATCACAATCATGAATGGTTGTCCCCTTCAAGTATACAATTTCTTCCGACCAATCGAGTTATCACTGAAGATGATAAAAATTTCATTCTCTTATACAAAGAAGATGGACTTTCAATTAGGGAAATTATACATGTTATGGAACTTAAGAAAAATGTGAAACATGGTCATCTTCCATTTTTTCAATGGGACTTTCGTAATCTTTATGTGAAAATGAGAAAGATGCATGCTGTGAATGATGCTATGAATCTCTTACAATTTGGTAAAGTTGCTAAAGAAAGGAATTCTAAGTTTCAATATGCATTCACAACTGATGAAGAGAAAAGATTAGAGCATATTTTTTGGTTGCACCCTCTTAGTTGTGTACCAAAAATATGGAGATGTGGTTGTCTTTTATATTACTTACAAGGTAAATGCTTATGATATGTCTTTTGGTATTTTTGTTGATGTCAATAATCATGGAAAGACGATTCTCTTTGATTGTGCACTTCTTCGAAATAAAACAACTAGCACTTTTCGATGGCTAATAAAGGTACTCTATTTATCTTATAACTTTGTACAATCGTTTTGCCATTTTATTTAATTAATTAGTGGAATAATTTTAATACATATCATTTGAAATGTTTACATGTTCTAATACAAATTTTTTTATTAGCAGAATTTTGCATGTTTAATGAAGAAACAACCCAAGACAATTTTGACAGATCAAGATCCATGGATTACGAAGGCAATATCAAAAAAATTACCACTCACAAAACATGCCTTTTGTATATGGCATATTACCTCTAAGTTTAGTGGTTGGTTTACATTTATTCTTCGTAATCAATATTCAAATTGGTGCATAAAGTTCTACAAGTTAGACTCATGTGAAGAATTTAAGGGTCAATGGACTCAAGTTATGGAAAAGTATGACATGCTTACTAACAAGCATGTAATTGGTTTATATCAAATCAAGCACTTCTAGGTACCATGTTACCTTCGTGGAAATATTTTTGGTGGAATGATAACAACCGGAAGATCGAAAAGTATAAATGCCTTTATTAAACGGTTTTTTAGTTCTCACATAAACTTGATTAAACTTATTAAACAAGTAAGTCAATACTTAGCATTGATTTCTTTTGTTGTATAATTTGTTTTTTTTTTTATTTGTTAATATTTGTAGTCTATATATGTCATATAAAAGTTTTTAATTGATTTTGTTATCTATAATCTTAGGTTGATCTTGCCATTAAAGATATTGAACAAACACAATCACATGATACAATGTTAGAGACATTTAGAGGTTCTTCTTTAAGAACATTGTCACCATAAGAAGACCAAGCACACAATGTTTTGACACCTTATGCTTTCAAAAATTTTCAAAAGGAGTTTGAGAGAGCAACACAATATTCAGTTCATCAAGAAAACTGTATTAAATTTGTACTATAATATTATAAAGATGAAACTAGTAAAAAGCACAAGGTCTTATGGGATGGTGTGGTGACTAATTGTAGTTGCAAATATTTTGAATTTTGGAGTATACTTTGTTGTCACATTCTTAGTGTATTATTTCACAAAGATTGTTACCATATTCCACCATTGTATTTACCTTCACATCGGTGTTGTGAAACTTCATTAAGTGAAAAAGAATTGCTAGTGTTGGATGATGAAAATTTAGTAGGCAAGGAAAATGTTGTTGATGCCAATGTTAATGGTGTGATTGATGGAGATTGTTTCTGAATGCTTGAAAATGTGTGAAAAACACAAGAACTATTTAGACCCCCAATAAAAAAAATACGGCTAGATTGCTTTTACTCTAACATATCTAAGTGCAGAAATAAGAGTAAATGAAGTGCAATAAACCGATACTACTCTAGTGCATAAGCATGAACAACAAGCATTAAAAGTAAAGCACAAGAGTAATGGAAGAGAGAATGCAAACACAAGATAACACGCCGATGTGTTATCGAAGAGGAAACCGAAGAATTCGGCGAAAAACCTCTTTGCTGCCCTTTAAGCGGTAATCGATCCATTAGACAATCAGTTGAGATACATGGGTTAGCAAGAGACCCTCCAAGCCTAATCTACCCAATGTACCTAAACCCTCCAAGTTCCTACTCCAACAAAGTTTCTCGGAACCGTGTCTTGTCTAGCTCTCTGGATCCCACAATACACCCGATTGCATCCGCCAAACCTCACCGGCTTCTTTTGGCAATTCTCCAAAGCTTCCCAAGCTCCAAAACACTCTCTATACTCTGAAAAGGTGTGGGTTGTGTTTGGATACAAATCTCCTCTCAAGGTATGACAATGGGAAAGGGAAGGAGAAAATGCTACAATGATTTCTCACTAAGGATGAGTAGCTCTCTCTCTCAAAGATGGGTGTGTATGTTGTAGAAAACCTATCTAGGGTTTTTCTCTCTGAATGGTCTCACTTACATTTGTAGGTAATGAGGATATATATAGTATGGGTGAAGGGTAAGAAAGTCACTCTTAAAAGTCCTCCAAGCAGAGAGTCTCTCAAGTATCTCACGGGAAGGCCTTACCCGCGAAATACTCGCGAAATTGACAGCCTGGCACGACTCTTCAGCTTCCAGTCATGTGCTTCTCACATGCCTTTTCCCGGGAACCCTTCTCGCGAGCTAGTCGCAAAATGCACTGATCTTTAGTTAAGCTTGAGTCTTCACCAACTTAATACTAAACCCAATACAATAAAATCTCACAAAATACAAGGGACAAAATTAAAGCAATTATAACACTTTTTGTCATGGAATAAAGCCAACATAAAACATAGTTGTAAATCACAACTTTACAGTTTCATTAATTTTCCTTTGCTATCAAAGAAAAAAGGTTGTCCAAAGCAAAAACAAATGAAAGGCGGAAGAGAATTAGGAAAGCGAAAGAAGACTTGTGAGCTTTGCAAGTATGTTGGTCATAACATCTCTACGTGTTCGGAGAAAGAGACTTGTACTTTCTCAAATGGTGCAAAAAAAAAAAAAAAAAAGGAAAACATGCACTTCAAGTGAAATGGGATTGAATCCAATATTTTGTTTGAAATGTTAGGTAGAAACTCTTGAACTTGTATTTTTGAATTGGGATTGAATCCAATATTTTGTTATATTTGACAATCTTATGCCATTTTTAATTGATGCTCCTCGTGTTTTTTCTTTTTCTTTTTTGGGTGTTATATTTTTATTTTGAGAATATTATGGCATTATACTTAAATTTTTTGGTTAGCTAAGTACTCTTATTGATTTTGACTAGTTGTGATCATGATATTTTAAATTATACTAATTATGGTTAAATGTTCTTGAAAAATGAGCAGCAAAACAAAATATATTTTCATTATACTTGCTAACATGTAGAGTAGTAGAAGTGTTAACCATATATAAATTACGAGCCATAGCCATTTTAATGTTGCCTATTATTTTAGGTTTTGTTCATAATATTTAGATAGATACAATTGTAGGTTGTAGTTGTATGGTACCAACCAACTAAATTTACTTCTCAAAGATGAAAACCAACTAAATTTAATCTCTTTTTGAATTCACTACATGTAAAAATAAGGATTAGATGGATCAGATGAAGAATTTGGATGATAATACACTACACTTAAAAATTAAGGATTAGATAAAGAATTTGGATTGTAATTAAATTAAGATTTTTATCAACTTAGAAATTATGGTAGATGGATTAGATGAAGAATTTGGATTGTAATCAAATTAAGATTTGTATCAACTTAGAAATTATAGGAGAAGAATTTGAATTGTAATCAAATTATGAATCATATGATATATATATATATATATATATATATATATGTCTAATATTAATATAATATTAGTCTAATGGAATTTTATAACAAACTTTTTTTTTAATAATACACAGACGTCAAGTATATTTGATTGTTACGGAACCTATTACATCTGAGCATATAAGCACTAAGCAGTACTAGTGGCGGAAAACTCTGACACAACCCGTGAACCTGACACTATTAACCCATTTATAAACAGGCCATGGGTTGATGTTAAATGGGTTCAAGTCATATTTGGGTTGACACGACTAACCCGTTTAATAAATGGGTCATGTTCGTGTTCGACATGCGAACCTGTCTGACCTGTTTAGCTTATAAATTTATTATTTATTTTAATATTATTGCTTCATTAGTGGTTTGTTTTTATATGTTTATTACTATATTTATAGTTATAATTGTATTTTAATTTTAGACATATGAGAATTGATAAAAATTATATATGTTAAGTATGACCTATTAATCAAATAGATTATTAAATGGGTCATTTGTATTGACCTTTACATGGCTTGTTAATTAAACGAATTGAACATGTTGGATCGAGTTGACCTGTTTAATAAATAGGTTGTGTTCGAGTTAAGGATTCCTGACACGTTTACTAAATAGGTCGGATTTGGGTCAACCTGTATAGCCGAATACTCATGGCTCAACACGACACGAACCCGACCCGCGAACATGAATTGCCACCCCATTGCAGTACCCCATATCACCACATTATGATCTATCACCGCATTAATTGCAATTTTTTTTAGAAGCATTAATTGCAAATTAAGACCATATGCATTGTTTTTCTGGGAAACAAACATCTCAAAGCTCAATCCATAGATGTGAGTTCCAGTTAGCTCAACTTGTAAAGTCTCTGATGGTTGTATAAGCGATCTAGGGTTCAATCCTCGCCTATACCAAAAACTAATTGGTGTCTTAGTCTGATGATAAAGAGCTATCATCAGGAGTGAACGCCATAGGTTGAAATTCTCTCCAAAAAAAAAAAAAAGTTGACTCCATAGATGCAAATGTTTGGTACGTTGCAGCTTTAAACAAAAAGTCTAAGGTTAATATAATTTTATTTCAATTTGAATACATAATCCTTAAAGGAAACTGCATGGAGACATATTAAGCACAACAAGTGTAATTCAACTATAATCAAATTAAGATTTGTATCATGTGAAGCAACTTTTATTTAGTTCTTTAAGATTTTTATCCATTTAGAAATGATAGGAGAAGAAAAATTATATATATATATTTTTTTTTCTTAAAATCTAAAAGTTTAAAAAATTTATAATTTGGTGAAGCCACTTGACGCGACCATCGTGTTTAAGTGCAACTTTTATTATATATAATATGATATAAAGTATTGTAGTTTCTTTCATAAATTTTTTTTTTCGTTTTTTTTTAATATCAGGCCTTTTATTCTTAATTATATCTTAGCATTGGTAACACCATGAAATGTATATCTGTCATAGTCCCATCAATCATTACATTAAATTATATTTTTTTATCAAATAAAAGGTTTTTTATTTTTTATTTTTTTTTTATACCCTTACTCAACACCCACCCACGTATGACCCTTTATTTTCTTTTCTTTATTTTGTTAAATTTTTTTTCCTCTTTTTTTCTCATCCACCCATTTCTTCACAAATATCCATTTTCTTCATCTCCTTTATTTGATTTCCTCAACACCTTTATCTTCTTTCTTCTTCTACATTTCTTCATTTCCCTTCATGCACACACATTTTCAAAGAACCCACTCTCTCAAATTTCTCATCCATCCTTTTACCTGCCAATTGCATTAAGAGTTAATTTTTCTCAATTTCACCCAAGACCAACTCCTCTCTCACTCTATAGCCCCAAAACCAAATTGGAATTGAAGTTACATGGATGCATCAGAGCTACTCCTCATCATCTTGACCCAACGGTGTTAGAAAATTCAAATCTGAAGTTAGAGTGAGATCAGTGATGGTTCGATGGAGGTCCTTGTCCATACCCAAATGTTGCTATAATTTTCTCTATATGCCTTTTCTGTGTGTATTTTGTGGTTATAGAGTGGGGATAAATTTGGGAGTTCATAATAAGGCTGAGGGTAATTTAGAGATAAAAAACACGCTTTTTCAATTTTGGGTTCAAGGGCATTTTGGTTCAGTTGCAAAATGATTTGATTTTCTCCATCTAGACTAACACACGAGTTTCTCAACAAAAAAAAAAAAAAAAAAAAGACTGACACACACCTAATACATACTCAGCTTTTTCCATATCCCTAAAAAAAATGAATATTTTATTTGAATTTTTATCACATTAATGGGTGATGTACAGCGCCTGTTAACAACACCCTATATATATATATATATATATATATATACATACACACACATTAGCCTCATCACACACACTTTGCACATGCAATGAAGTTTTCTTTTTTTGTTGGGATTTAGTGTCATAATTTTTTATTCATTACAATTTGAGATTTACATGTTTATCCACTACTATTATGCATTTAGAACTATTAATACAGCCAAGAATGTGATGAGGTTAGTTCCAAAAAATGAACACTGAAATAGCATTGAAATCATATGTTCGTATATAGATTTGTTCATTTTTTTGAAACTAACCTCATCACACTTATGACCATATTAGTAGTTTTAAATGCATAATATTTGTGGATAAACATGTAAACCTCAAATTGTAATGAATAAAAATTATGACACCAAACCCCAACAAAAAAAGAAAGCCTCATTGCACACGAAAAGCGCGTGTGATGAGGCTAATATTAGTATTATGGAGGCCACAAAAATGTATATAAATGGTAAATTGTCAAATTGTACTGACTACACATATTTTGGGCACTAGTTCAATATCAAGACAGCTACTGCAGTTATCAAATGATAAATTTTTTTTTTTTTAAAGTACTAAATATTTTTAACATACACAAGGAGAGAGGGGAAAAAGGTCTTAAAAAATGATAAACTATTAAAAGTATAGAAATCAAAAATTGAATATTGCATTATATTCTCTAAAATATACCTATTCAATATTTTCACCGGAGGTGCACCTAAAATCAACATCACTAAGTTGTGTTAATAAATAAAAAATAAAACAACCATCATCTTATTTTTCAAATTTTCTCAGCAACAGTATTTATTTATTTATTTTTGCTCGTCTATATCTCATTTCAATACCAACTGAGTGCAGAGTTGTGGCCCACCAATGTACAAATTAATGTGCCATACTAAATATTGAATCCCTTATTTCCCATGCTTCCTCACCAACCAATCAAAAAACCCACAACTATAATTTCACTTTCCTTTTATCTTTTCCTATTACTTTAATTTCAACACAAAGAAGGTTAATCTCAGCGATACCCATCTCTATCCTTTTTCTTTTTTTCTTTTTTCCTTCTCGATCTCATATGTACACAACAACAAAGTTATAAAACATGCATGTTCAAATTAACCAACACCTGCCAAATCATATAAGCAATAAAAAAAAGTTCCACACAAACATATATTTTTGTAATATATGCATACAAAAACCTGAGAGAGATTCCTAAAAAAAAACTGAGAGATCAAAAATGAATCGAATCATATGAGGAACCATGTGGAGTAGATACAATCTTTGTCGAGTTTGGATGGTGGCACTTGTATCTCAAACTGTTTGTCTCTCCCTGTGCATTCTTTCTGGTTGCATTAAGGTTAATGAATGGTTTTCAGTGAGATCTGAAAAAAAAAAAAAAAGGAGAAAAAAGGGTTTAATCAAACAAAATAAAATTAGATAAAGAAGGTGTATAAGCGTTTCACTTCACAAAAACTATAGAGACATTACAATTGCTAATTCAAATATCCTATGAGACATTTATCAAACAGCTTATTATGGGTTTCATCAAACACTATAGGTAGTGCTAATCAATAATAACATGAAAGTGAAAACATAGGACGAAATTCACAAATCTATTTAGAAAATTATATATCGGAACCAATACCTCTTACAAAAAGAAAATCTATCCGCTTTTACTTGTACTTCGCCGCAATTTCAAAGTAACCTCCAATATTCACCCTTCCCTTGACAGATTAAATTATCAGTGGGCCAAAGGATACAACTTAAAATCGCAAATGTATCTTAGGGGCGGGTCACAGCAAAACAGCAATTATTAATTCCTCACTGAAATAAACAAATTGCATTGGCTTAGATTGTAGATGAAATAGTGAAAGCAGATTGAGAATAAAGTAAAGAAAGTAGGCATCAAAAGTTTGGGAGAATTGAGATCTGGGGGCTGTGAATAGTATCCCAACTCCCAAAACTTGCCTGTACTCTCTTGTTGTTGTGGAAAATATCTTTTTCTTCTTAGGATTTCCAATTGAGAGAAGATGACAACAGTGGTATAGATTACGATGAAAGTCGTAAAACAAACTTAATATGAACTTTGAAGAAACTAATTGAACGTTTAAATTTCAATTTGTAAACTAAGGAGAGAGTACAACTGTTTTACTGGGCATTTTTTTTAGGGGAAGTATGTAAGTGGGAAGTGGGAGGTTTTATTTATTTATTTAATTTTAGTGGGATTTTTTTATTTTTTTTAAATAGTAGCATAGAAAAACTTGTGGCAATATCGTTTTTTTTTTCTTTTCTTTTTATAGGACTTGTGGCAATTTCAGTTGGAAATTAGGAAAAATAAAAAATAAAAAATAAAAAAAGAAGAGTACATTAGTGGGGAAAAAAAAATAAAAAAGCAATTTTATTTTTATTAAAAAAAAAAGTTGAATTATACTTGACTACTAACATGTAAGAGAAATGTAGAGGTGAGAGAAATGTGGTTAGAAAAAACTGTCTTTTTTTTTTAAATTTAAATTTAGGAGTTTTTAAATCAATATTTTTTTTTCTAAAAATTAATAATTTTCATTAATAATAATTCAGAGTTACTACATTTTCTAATCATAAAATTACCTAAGGGTGTGATGAGATTTATACGAAAAAAAATTATTTTACCCTCAATCGCATACCATTCATCACATCTTTAGATATAATTGTGATTAGAAAATGTAGTAATTTCGAATTATGATGAATGAAAATTATTAACCTTTAGAAAAAATAGAAGAGCCTCTCTTAGAGGCTAGTATTCTATAATCATCATATGCTTTTGGCAATTCTTATAATGTGATTATCAAAGTTTCAGTGATTGGAAGATGATATTTTATGGTATTACTTAATCTTTGGGCCAATATTTTTATTTTAATGTACTCTGGGCTAATATTTACTTAAATGGATAATTTGATGTAGAAAAAAAAAAAAACATGATATTATATATATATATATATATATATATATATATATCTATCTATCTCTAAAATCTAAGCCACCCAATTTTCATGAGGATAAAAATATAATTTTTGTAACTTACAGGAATAATGGGAAAAAACATACACACAAATCATTTTAATGTGATTTCTTTTACCATCTAATATCAAAATCCCCCTTTCATATTGTAAATGTAACTAAATTGGTGACATATAGAACATTTATTATCAGGCAAGACTTAAGTGCAGTACTTAAGTGCTGTACTTAGGTGTTGTACATAAGTTTTGTCCTTTATTATTTAACCACAAATATTAAAAAGAAAAATGCAAGTAATAACTAAAAGGAAAAGAATTACTAAAAAAATTGCAAACAGTCTAATATGCTTGTAGAGTAAAAAAATAAAAATAAAACCTTGAATACATTAGTTAGCTCAGATTTACATGGCTTTGACTTTTGATAAAAGATGAAACTCACTCATACTATGCTTGAAAACTATTGAATTTTAGGAGAGAGAAAATAGAATGAATGAAATGCTTTGCTTGATTATGATTGAGAACCTGATTAGCTTATATACATTGAGTCACTAACACATTAACAAACTTAACAAACTAGTCTACTAATAACTAACTCAAATATCACATGATCAACACGTGATGACTTAAACAATAGTAATAGTAAGCTTAAAACTACATGTAGCACAACAATGACATTTAAACGACTTGTAGCTTGCACCAAACTTGACTAGTACTTCTTCAATACTCCCCCTCAAGATGGAGCATATATGTTACTCATGCCCATCTTGCAAAGTAAGTTGCTAAACTGTTGATGCCCTAGAGGCTTTGCAAGCAAGTTTGCCAATTGATGCTTAGTTGAGACATGGAAAGTTTTGACTAGACCATCTTGTACCTTCTCCCTCACAAAATGACAGTCAAGCTCTATATGTTTAGTCCTCTCATAATAGACAGGGTTAGCTGTAATGTGAATTGCAGCTTTACTGTCACAATATAGAAGAGCAAGTTGATCATGACTGATTGAAAAGTCTTTAAGTAAACCTTTTAGCCATACAAACTCACTAACAATGGTAGCCATAGACCTGTACTCTGATTCAGCAGAAGTCCTAGACACAGTATGCTGCTTTTTGGACTTCTAGGAAATTAAAGACTCACCCAGAAATACACAAAATCCAGTGATAGATCTCCATGTATCAGGATAGCTGGCCCAATATGCATCACAATAACCTTTCAAGTGCAAATCTGAGGTTGCTGAGAAAAAGAGACCTTGTCTAGGTGTTCCTTTTAGATACTTAAGAATCCTGTTAGCTGTTTGGAGGTGTGGTTGTCTATGCTGTGCAAGAAACTGACTAAGTTGATGCACACTGTAAGCAATATCTGGTCTGGTCAATGTCAAATATTACAGCTTCCCAACAAGTCTCCTATACTGAGAAGGATCTATTAACAATTCTCCATGATAGTTTGATAGCTTGGTCTGTTGCTCCATAGGAGATTTAATTGGCTTGGCTACTAACTGTCCAGTCTCTGCTAGAGGCTCTAGAACATACTTTCTTTGACAAACACTTATGCCTATGAAGGATCGGGCCACCTCTAATCCTAGAAAGTATCTCAAAGGACCAAGATCCTTTAGCCTAAACTGATCATGAAGAAACTGCTTAAACTCTAAAACAACCTCATGGTTGTTGCTAGCCACCAAAATATCATCAACATACACTAAGATAACAATGATTACATCATTATGAACTCTTGTAAACATGGAGTAGTCAGATTTGGACTAAGTGAATCCATGGCTGATGATTGTGGTTGAGAGCTTCAAAAACCATTGTCTACTGGCCTGCTTCAATCCATACAAGGACTTAGTAAGTTTGCAGACTAAACCAAGCTCCCCCTTGCTACCAAAACTAGGTGGAGGTAGCATATATACTTCCTCATCAAGGTCTCCATGCAGAAAAGCGTTATTGACATCCAACTGAACCAAATGCCAATCAAGAGCAGTTGCAATAGCTAGTAGAGTCCTAACAGTGACAAACTTCACAACTAGACTAAAAGTTTCATAGTAGTCCAAACCCTCTTGTTGAGTGTACCCTTTTGCCACTAGTCTAGCCTTGAATCTCTCAACACTCCCATCAGCTCTATGCTTAACTTTAAACACCCATTTACAACCTAGAGGAACCTTACTAGATAGCAAAGGTGTAAGCTGCCAAGTATTGTTGATTTCAAGTGCATGTATCTCATCAGACATTGCTGCTTGCCACCTAGGATCTCTTGCAGCCTCAGCATAGGACTTGGGCTCAGCACAAATAGAAAAAGCAATATTGAAAGCTCTATGAGGGGTAGATAGTTTATCATAGGAAAGAACATATTCAATAGGAAAAAGGAGTAATAGGTAAGGGTAGGGGTTTGGTTGAGGCAAGCTAATAGTGGAAATCCTGAAGGTAAGCAGGTGCTTTGTGAGGTTTAAAGGAACATCTGGGTGCTAGTGGAGCAGGATTAATAGGCTCAGGGACAGGTTGGACAGGTTGGTCAGGAACAGGGTCAAGTGTGACTGGATTAGGATTAGGATTGATAGGTTGGTTAGGTATATCAAGTGGAGAATGGATAGTGGATTCAGGTATATGGGGTGTATGGGTGTCAATCACTGGTTCAGAAACTTCCATTGGTGAATCATCAATATTAAAAGTGGGAGGTGGAAATAAGGAACCAACAGAAAGTGGAAGAGAATTAGTAGGATTATTAAGATGAAAATCCATGGAATGAATGGGAAAAATATGCTCATGGAAGACAACATCTCTGGACAAGAAAATGGACTTGGTTTCAAGATTGGACAATTTATATCCCTTGACACCATATGGATAACCAAGGAAGACACAAGGAGAGGCTCTAGGATCAAATTTAGATCTATTCCTAGAGAGAGTAGATGCAAAACAAAGACAACCTAGGACCTTAAGGTGAGAGTAAGAAGGAACAGTACCCAAAAGGATTTCATAGGGAGTTTTATTATTCAACAAAGGGCTAGGCAATCTATTAATAAGATAGACTGCTGTAAGGATGCAGTCTCCCCAGAACTTTAGAGGTAGATTGGCTTGAAACCTAAGGGCTCGAGCAACACTCAATATATGTTGGTGCTTCCTTTCAACAATTGAGTTATGTTGAGGTGTATCTACACAACTCAATTGATGTAAGGTACCCTTGGAAGAGAAAATTGAGGCATATGAAATTTAGGACCATTATCTGATCTCAAGGATTTAATTTTGATATGAAATTGAGTCTCAACAAAGGAAAAGAAGGACTGAATAACAAGTCTAGCATCATATATGAATTTCACCAAATATACCCAAGTACATCTACTATAATCATCAATAATGGTTTGAAAGTATTTAAAACCATTAATAGAAGGGACAGAAAAAGGTCCCCAGATATCACAATGAACAAGATCAAAGATGGAAGAAAAAATGTTATTCTCATTAGGAAAAGGAAGCCTTTTTTGTTTGGCTAAAGGACAAATAGTGCAAACAAGAAACTCTTTATCACAGAATGTTACATTAGGAATTATTGAGCTAATCAAGTGCAACCTAGATGAAGAGGGATGACCCATTCTATTATGCCACAAAATAGAGTTTGAAACAGTGGAGCTATTACATGAAACAAGACTACAATCAGAAGCAACAGAGGAAGGAAAGTAAACACTAGGATGTGAGAGGACAGTGGGCATGAAATTGGAAAATTGAATTGGGACAGAAAGCTTTGCAGAGTTGGTTTGTTGTAGAATATACAGGCCACCATGCTTTCTACCCAAACCAATCTTCTTCCACTAGAATAAGTCCTGTATAAAACATAATTGAGATAGAAAAATGCAACAACATCTCAGATAATGTGTTGACTTCTCAATAGAGATAAGATTGAATGAAAAGGAAGGATCACACAACATACTATCAAGAATCAAATCACATGATAGTTGCACTTGACCAACATGAGTGACTAAGACAGATTCACCATTTGGAAGCTTTACAAAGATGTGAGCTACAGAAGTGATTTTGCTAAGATATGAAATGAAATGAACCATGTGGTCAGTAGCACCACTATCAATAATCCATTCATTAGGTAAAATGGTAGGTGGAATGACAAGATTAGAAGAAAAAACTGAGTGATCTAAGTTGGTGGAGGAATGCAAGCAAAGAGGCATGGAAGTAATAGAGTCTAGGCATTTAGGTTCATCTAAACTGTCAATATTAGCTATAGGTAAAGTACCTGCAGTGTGAAAAATACCAGATGGCAAGGGTTTGGTGACAGGAGCAGTTTGACTGATAAGTGTCGTAGCTTGGTGAGTTCCAAGAGAAGAATCTTGATTGCCTTGTGATCCCAAGGTATGGGCCTGCAATATTGACATGAGTTGGTGACATTGAGATTAAGTAAGAGCCACTGTAGCCAACTCCTCCATACTATTTGCATTGTCTAGATTGGAACCTAGTGAAACTTGATTGGTTGAGTGCCCCTTTCCTTTGTTCTTATACCCAGGAGGGTAACCATGAATCTTATAGCATTTGTCCACCACATGCCTAAGTATTCCACAGTGTGAACAAACTGGCCTTTCCCTTTTATCATTAGACTTGTTGGCATAGTTACCCTTGTTAGATGAGGTATTAGAACCTCTAGAGAAGAGAGCAGCAGATTCAACTGCAATGGCATTAGAACCAACTCTTCTTTGCTTCACTTCTTGAGTGATGAGAGAGAAGACTTGTTTCAATGAAGGCAAGGGCTTCATCAGTAAGATCTGTCCCCTAACAGTTGTAAAAGATTCATTAAGCCCCAGCAGGAAGTTCATAGTACACTCCTCTTCTTGATACTCAACCCGAGCAGCCATTGAACCACAGGTGCAAATACCACAAGAACATGAGGGAATTGGCTTATAATTGACCAATTCATCCTAGATTACCTTGAACCTTGTGTAATAACTACTCACAGAGAGATTATCCTGAGAGAGAGTACTCACCATTCTTCGAAGTTCAAAAGCCCTAGGGCCATTGCTCTGAGAGAATCAATTCTTGAGGTTTGTCCAAACTTCTTGCGTAGTATTCAAGTAGATCACACTTAAAATCAGATCCTTGGACATCGAATTGATCAACCAAGAGAGAACCATTCTGTTACATTTCTTCCAAGCAGGGAAAATTGGATCTGAAGAACTTGTTGGAGCTTTAATAGTGCCATCAACGAAATCTATCTTGTTCTTGGAATCAAGAGCATAAACAATAGATTGGCTCCAAGTAGCATAGTTCTCTTCAGTAAGAGGCTGATTAACCAGAATCAAGCCAGGATTCTCGCTACTATGCAAAAAATAGGGACTGGATGGTTTTTCCCAAGCAGGCACAGAGGTTTGAGAAGTAGATGATACGGAATTTGTATTGGCAACTGTGGAAGCCATTGGAGAAGCTTGAACTAGGTTTTACAGTGAACTTAGTTTCAAGAATCAGAAAGAAAAACGTGAGCAAAGAATTATAGATATTTTGCAAGAGGAATCAATGAAAGAAAAAGAACCACAGAGTGAAAAGAAAGCTTTAAGAAAACTCAACAATGAAGGATGAGTTAGGAATCAATGGAATACACTGAGCCAACTCGCTCTAATACCATATTGAATTTTATAAGAAAGAAAACAAAATGAATGAAATGCTCTGCTTGATTATGATTGAAAACCTGATTAGCTTATATACATTGAGTTACTAACACATTAACAAACTTAACAAACCAGTCTACTAATAACTAACTCAACTATCACATGATCAGCACGTGATGACTTAAACAACAATAATAGTAAGTTTAAAACTACATGTAGCATAGCAATGACATTTAAATGACTTGTAACTTGCACCAAACTTGACTGGTACTTCTTCAATAAAAACAAACAAAATCACTTTCCAACAACTCAATGGCCATGTTTCAGAATAATCAAACCTCAAGATCAAGATCTCCATAGATAGAGAGAGTGAAAAAGTAGTGAATTTTGATAATGGGGATTTGTACATAGATCATTGAGATCGATGTATGAGAATGACTCACCTCCATAAATTCAACCACAAATCCAATCCAAATTCAAACCTATCTTCATCTCTCACTTCAATTCACATATCACCACAAACTTCATCGTGTCTAGAACCAAAATATATTCATCTTCACCGTTTTCTTGAAAGAAAAATCATAGTGTTGGGTTTTGACAGAATTACATATAACCATATGTATTGGTCACTTATTCTATATATGAAACAAAGGATGAAGAAAAATTCAAGAAATTAAAGAATTACAAAAATTCGTAACTTTAGAGTATATGAAGAGAATTACAATTTATTGACAATTTCCTATCAAGATTTGGGGATCACAACCCACAGAAATCACAACATTTGATAATAATTCAAATGTCAATAACAAAAAGAAAGATTTGAGTAGTCTACCTTCTTTTTTCTTTTTCTTTTTTTTAATTCTAATTTGATCGTTGGCCTCCTTTTCAGTCCTATCTTTTATTTTATTTTATTTTATTTTTTATAGAACTTTGCAATCCTATCTTGCTTGTCTTTTAATGTAGCGATTTTTTTTATAAGTTTTTTTTTTCTTTTTTGAGAATTTGTATAATTTTTTTTTTTTTTAAATTTAACTAAAACTTAGGAGTTTTTAAATTACTAATTTTACATATCTAACCCTATTATACTGGTAAATTTGAGCGTATTTTGGGTATCAAAATTGAGGAACCCAAACAGGGGAAGCCCCTTAAATAGTAGTATCTATACTATTATTTAAGGGGTTTCCACTGTTTGGATTCCTCAATTTTGATGCCAAACAAAATCACTTTCCAACAACTCAATGGCCATGTTTCAGAATAATCAAACCTCAAGATCAAGATCTCCACAGATAGAGAGAGTGAAAAAGTAGTGAATTTTGATAATGGGGATTTGTACATAGATCATTGAGATCGATGTATGAGAATGACTCACCTCCATAAATTCAACCACAAATCCAATCCAAATTCAAACCTATCTTCATCTCTCACTTCAATTCACATATCACCACAAACTTCATCGTGTCTAGAACCAAAATATATTCATCTTCACCGTTTTCTTGAAAGAAAAATCATAGTGTTGGGTTTTGACAGAATTACATATAACCATATGTATTGGTCACTTATTCTATATATGAAACAAAGGATGAAGAAAAATTCAAGAAATTAAAGAATTACAAAAATTCGTAACTTTAGAGTATATAAAGAGAATTACAATTTATTGACAATTTCCTATCAAGATTTGGGGATCACAACCCACAGAAATCACAACATTTGATAATAATTCAAATGTCAATAACAAAAAGAAAGATTTGAGTAGTCTACCTTCTTTTTTCTTTTTCTTTTTTTAATTCTAATTTGATCGTTGGCCTCCTTTTCAGTCCTATCTTTTATTTTATTTTATTTTATTTTTTATAGAACTTTGCAATCCTATCTTGCTTGTCTTTTAATGTAGCGATTTTTTTTTATAAGTTTTTTTTTTCTTTTTTGAGAATTTGTATAATTTTTTTTTTTAATTTAACTAAAACTTAGGAGTTTTTAAATTACTAATTTTACATATCTAACCCTATTATACTGGTAAATTTGAGCGTATTTTAGGTATCAAAATTGAGGAACCCAAACAGGGGAAGCCCCTTAAATAGTAGTATAAATATTTAACCCTATTATATAAGCTTTACAAACTAGTAAATGTGAGGATTTTTTAGACATCAAAATTGAAGATCTCAAATGGAGAAAACCCCTTAAATAGTAGTATAGATATATAGCCACTTCGCATACAGAATTCGTGTGCTCTAAGGCCCTTTCTTTTATTTTTTAAATTAAAACTCATAAATTTTTTCTTTCGTGGTTCCTTAGAAATTGGATCATTTTAGATTAATTTATGGGTTAGTTTCAGCGATTAAGTTGCTGTTTGAAGGGGAAAAAAATAAGGAATAAAAAATGAGAATGACTTTGTGGTAATATTTTTAACTGCATAACATAAGGATAAAGAAGAGTGACTACTTTTTTTTAAAACTCTAGCAACATGTGGATAAACTACATGAGAGCAGTGAAGATGAGTGAACCTAAGTTTTGTTTTCTAGCCATATGTGACGGATGTAATGTGAAGATCATTTGATCAAGTTTCTACCAAACCTTGGTTTAGGCGAAGGTGAGTGGAGGAAAGACGAAGGAATGGGGAACAGAGTTTCAAAATTTCTAAAATATTAGAGATATGTCCATTATACGGTCACTGCACAAACCACTGGTACTCGACTAAGGTTCTGCTCCTCGTTGCGTTGGTTAATCAGTTGGTGGCTTGACTAGCATGTTGCTTAAACATCATAATTCAGACGTTGCTCATATTTTTGCACACATTGGATTTGTTTGTACTGCCTCTTGGGCTACATACTAATGGTAGCCATGTTCTTGCAATGGTCCATTGTTTTGATTGTTGTTCTCCTTTCCGGTGTTTTCTTCTTGTTTATGTATTTTGGCCTTGATTCGTTGCGACATGTAGTTGATGCAGTGAGGCAATGATACTAACAAAAACTAATAAACAAGTCCTCTTTTAAGTAAATGTGTGTTTGGAACCAACTTATAACTTATAAGCAGGTTTCTTTAGGAAATTATGCTACTATTTGCGCAATCATGTGGGGCTCGCAAAAACAAAAGCTTTTTTTAATTTACATTTTTACTTATTGTAAAAAAATGTCATTGTTTGGGACTTGAGGATTTAACTCACTAATCAACTGAGCAAGCTTATAGCCTTATATACGGCTCATCGTTTGTGGACCCCAAGTTATGAATCATGCACACAAGAATAAAGAATTCACTATTCTTGCCACAATGATTCCTCATAATTTTGTTATAATGCATGACAGCCATGATATGAGAAATGGATTTTCTAGATATAACATAAATGATATGTGCATGTGAGAGTAATGGAGGGGGATATTACGATGATGTGACACGTATCATTTTTTCTTTTGATGAATCAGAGATCAAAGTAGTACGTAACAAAATCACATAATCAATATGTGGGACAATTTGCACATTGTAGGACTTGGTTTGTTACTATTTTTGTAATTAGCATTACTATCATGGTTTTATTTTTTAATAGTAAATCTAGTTGATGACTTTGGTGAAATATTTATGTTAATTATGACATAAAAAAATTGATGGTAAATTTCAGTAAACACAAAATTTTCTTCATTGTTGTTCAATATTTAATTTTTGCATTTGGGAGTCATTTTGGATATCCAAGCATTAAAACATATAGATGACACACATAACTTTTTTCTATAGTACTTTTAGTAGAAAAATAATTATTCTATATTTGATTTTCGCATTTGGAAGTCAATTTGGATATCCAAGCATTAAAACATAGCTGACACACATAGTTTTTTTCTATAGTAATTTTAACAAAAAAATAAAAAAAAATAAAGTTAAAATCCTAAATCTCTTATTCGACAATAAGAAATTTTACCAGTTGAGCTAAATAAGACCCCCCTTAACTAATGCACATTGATACTTGTTAACAAAACCCTACTAAATACGGGTTACAAACTCATATCTCACTGTCATCTCCTTGCCAATTGAGGATTGGGTTTTTAGTTGTGCTAGTTGATTGTATCCGTTGCGCCTTTAGTTGTGTGCAGAAATTACTAAGGAGTAACTGAGGAAAGAAAATAAATAAAAACTAGTTGTTAACCCGTGCAATGCACGAGAACGCTACCAATTTTTAAAAATAAATATTATATCCATAAGAAAAGGACATAAAATATCATTACTATACCAAAAGATGAGCATCAACTATAATAGAAACATTAACTCGTATTATTCATTCTAGCCATCACTTTTTTTTTTTTTTCTTTGTGCAAAACTACTTACTCAAACAATTAAACTAAATCAACTATAATAGAAACATTAACTCGTATTATTCATTCTAGACATCATTTTTTTTTTTTTTTTTGCAAAACTACTTACTCAAACAATTAAACTAAATATAAAACCAAGCTTGAGATAACCCAGAAAGTTAAATTAAATTTAAATACAAACTAAAAAAGAAAAAAAAAACAAATTGTGCATATCATGAAGACAAGCATGTAGATAAGAAGGGGTTGCCATGTTATGGTCCACAGAATAAGAACCCAATAAGCACTACCTCAACTGCTTATAACCATCTTAATTTCCTTGGGCCTTTTTCCTTCAAGAATATATAACTTCCGAATTGTCAGCTTGTGATATCCTTTGCTTTAGAAAAAACTTTGAAGTAAAGTTGTATCCTCTGATAACTAAATAGTAAATATAAGAGTTTCATTCCTCTCTGTTTCAATTTAAAACCAAACTGTGCATAAAAGTAGAAAATTTTCCTTTGTTCCAATATGTCTTTAGTACCAAAATTACAAATCCATTAAAACCAAGCTATATAACCATCTAACTACTAAACTTAACATCAACTTACCAACACAATTTTTAAGAACTACTTAATCAATATTTCAAATAAATTGAAAGACAACTTTAAAGTGTTTTTTGTATATTCTTCCTTTGTTGCTTCATAGTAGTCCCTGAATATGTCCTTTTGTTTTCCTTGAGTACAGATGTTGGTGTGAGTTGCACATTGCTTTGAACATCAACTTTTTGAAATTTAGTACAATCACCACCTTGTTCAGTTGATAAGTTGATGCGACATTCATTTGAAGTATCATTGATGTAAGCCTAGCAATAAAACAGGTTGAGGAATGTATTACAACATATACATCTTAAATATCATATTTGTATGCAGCTGAAATTATAGTATTCCTCAAATATAGTCATGCATACAATGTACAATTATTTGACAATTGACATGTGAAGTGTGACCATCATGCAGGACCAATCATGAAAAAAAAAAAAATCATGTGATATATCTGGGTGAGTTATGGCTATTTTGACTTCCCAAACTGGATTTGTTGTTATTTATGAATATTGCTATTTTTTCTGAAGTAGTTTTTACCCTAAAAGGTAAATTATATTGTATTTAGACACTACTATTTTAAGAGAATTCTAGAAATAGAATCTGGGCTCTGAATTTAGGAAGGAATATTGACAATAAATTAATAAAAGTACTTCAATTAACTGGGAAAAGAACTGAAACAGTTCAACGACAATTATGTTTAAAAGCTTTTAATCTAAAAAAAAAAAAAAAGGAAGTAACGCTGGAGTCTTACTGTTAGAATAACGTTATCTATCATGCGCTAATAATTGTAAATTGTTTAAACACTAAAATTTTGTTGCTTGTAAATGTTGTTTAGATGATCATTTGAAAGTACTATGCACAAATATTCATCATAACAATAGCATATCACTGACTCCAACCAAATGTACAACAACCAATTATGCATAATACAAAATACAAAACCAAGCAAAACCCATCATAAAAAAGTGAAACGCCTATCTGATCAATCAAATTTTGATATCATTCCATCTGTATTGGCAAAATTTGTGATATTGAATTGGAAGTTGGAGTTGTAATTGGTAAAGATGGTGCTTAGGCTGGTGCTCATGTCAGTGGAATTTTCATTCCTTCTCTCTTTGTTTTGGGATTGGAGAAGTTCAAAGCAAGTGAAAATTTGATGAACATAGATGCAAAATGAGCAATACAAATAACATATGAATCCA
Source organism: Quercus lobata (assembly GCF_001633185.2). Taxonomy (NCBI): domain Eukaryota; kingdom Viridiplantae; phylum Streptophyta; class Magnoliopsida; order Fagales; family Fagaceae; genus Quercus; species Quercus lobata. Next base: position 50,189,823 of record NC_044905.1, read on the forward strand.
ACAGCAACTACAATCAGAAATGAAGTCCTACTTGCTGTGAAAATCATTTATCCTCTGAATATTAAGATTCAAGACTTAGTTTGTTAGATAAACCCCTAAACCCTTTTGTAAGGGTAAAATTCCCAAGTCAAACAATGGGCCTTGGGCCCTATACAGAGTCCAACTACGACCAAAGGGAGAAATGGGCCGCCAAAACAAATGCTAGCCCAACCCTAATAAGTCCAAACTTATTTAAAGGAGACATCCGAGGAGGAGTGTCTCCTCGGACGCGCCAAATACAAGCCCAACGTGCACCCTATCCATAATAAGGAGTCATTCCAAACAAATATTGGTAATAAGGATAAGTCCCAAAAAGCAGGAAGAAGGAAGAAAAGATAAGACGTCTAGGGAGCAGCCACAACTGCCGCATTAAATGCAAGGAAGCTACTTTACCAGCCGCATTAATGTGGAGAAGACAGGCGAACAGTGTTACATTGGCCAATGCAACTCACAGAAAGATAAGGTGGATGTCCGATGGGACAGGCACTCAAGTGAGGGTCCAGATGGTTAACAAGTGTAAGGTTCTTATCAATCTAAGGAGGCTATATAAGAGAAGGAAATCCCCATGAAAAAGGGATCGGAAAATTTAGAGGGAAAAAAGAGAGAGAGAGATTAAAGAATTCTGTAGTCTTTAATCAGAGCAAGAGGTGCACTCATACGTCTCCTCGGACCGGTATCCTGTGGACATAAATGAAATATTCTTACGTTCAAACTATTGCATGGCATACAACTAATTAACATTCACTTCGTCCAGTCCTAGTTCTGTAACCCGCTCTCTACAAATTCATTGTCTAGGGTATTTTGGGCTAGAACCACTTACTTGCTGGGCGTGGGCCCTAAAAACCGCCCCTACACCTTTAATTTACAAAAGTAAAGCAAGCTAAAGAGTAAAAATTAAATTTAAAGCATAAGTTTGAGCAATACATGCAGTCTTTGCATTTTATATAGCAAATACTTCTGGTAATAAGGTATAATACTTCAAAATCCAAATAGAGCCATAGTATTACATATATATTTTAGATTAAACTTAAATAAACCAATAATGATATAAAAAAAAAAAAAAAAAAAAAAACTCCCACAGATGTGTATGTAATTAGGTGCAGAATTAGAACATGTCATAATCCCCAGTACTGTTAATCAAGTTAACCTGGTATAAATAAGAAGATTTGAGAACCAAGGTTCTTTATGCTCATGTTTTAAATACTACCAAGCATATATGTTTGCTGTTTCAGGGCTTTCCCTGTCTTCCTAGTCACTTACTTAAGATGTCATAGTAAAAAGACTTAGAACTTGGAGATTCAGCTATTATGAAATTTGCCTCCTGGGGCAGGATGGTTAATGTGCTCATGTCAGTTGTAGCTTTAAAACATTCAAGTTAAGTTTGTAAAAATAAAACTCCAAAAGATACAACAATGCAATTGTTTATAGGTAAAGCACACATATAATCAACATGATCATTAAAATAGAGTAAAATTCAACCAACCTTCATGACACTTTTACAATTTTATTTGGATTGTGTGTCTCAACAGCATACCAATGCAATTATTAATTACTTAAAATTCAAAAAAAAAAATTATTTATACATGATAAGTACCAATTCAAATTGAGTTTCACAAGTTCTTTAAATGTAAAGAGAACACTACTATATTTAGAAATTAGATGTACATAGACAAATAGTTAACCCTATACTAAAAAAAAATTCAGAAATTTCGTACAGAGGGAAACGAATACCATACCTTTAACCTTGATTCGAATGGAGGAAAAGACTGAAGAGAAAGGCAATAAAAAAGCAGAAATTAATCAGGAATATTAAATCTAAATAAAAATGAATGGAAGAACAAAAATTAAGAATGAAACCTGCTTTGTTGTTGCAAGGAAGGAACAACACAAAAATAAACATGAAGGTTTGAAAAAAAAAAAAAATAGAGGACTGAGTGGAGACAAAGAAGGCTGACGTTTTAGGTGCCCAAATAATTATTTAAACAAACATACGATTAAGCTAAGCTAAATCAGATGTGCTAAAAAACCTAGATAGCAAAATAAAGCAAAACTTGTAGGAATTTTGACGGTTGGGAGCCTCTTCAATACTATCTCCACTTTCTTACAAAACCTATAGAATTTAATTTTCTATGAGTGTTTCCCTGACTTCAACAAAAATGAATAGAGAGAAAAAGGGATTAGGAATTAAAATCCCTAAATTAATAGAAAAACCTAGTTAAAAACGAAATCCTTAAATTGACAGAAAAACCATTATGCGCCTAAGCTATCAAATCCTTATGGGGAGGAGTCAAAATCATGGGCAAACTAATAGCTTGAATTTTACTTGGCTTTTGGAATTCATCTTAATTTATAAATCCTTCAGCAGTTCTTTTGATAGATTCAACTATACATGTGTGTTTCTGCATTCATGTTCCAAGTAACATAATAATAGGAATTAAAACTATAGAACACTATATCTCTTACCACATTGTATAAGCATCAAAACAAAAATTAATATCAATGATAAAGATTCAAAACCCTAATTAGGATCTCAAACTATAATCAAAATCAGTACTTTATTATATTTTAACCAAAAGTAGCAGCAAAGGTATTGAGTTGATCGAAACCCTAATTAGGATCAGGCAAATAAAGAAATTCAAATCAAGATCTCAAACTATAATCAAAATCAGTACTTTATAATATTTTAACCAAAAGTAGCAACAAAGGTATTGAGTTGATCGAAACCCTAATTAGGATCAGGCAAATAAAGAAATTCAAATCTTGGTGATGTGAGAGATTGATGGTACCGCAGTGATGTGAGCGTTTTGGTGTTGTCGATGGTCAAGGCCTCGACGTTGAGTTCGGCGGCGACTTTGTCCTGCTGTAGCTGTGTCCTCCAAAGGCTCGTCGTCTTCTTTGTCACCTAGCATTTCATCTCCGTCTTTGGAACGGGGATTTCTTGTGGCGGTAGAGACGGCGAAGTAGCAGTTGCAGCTGTGGTGTTTTCCTGAGGCGGTGGCGCTGTGGTGGTGGCGGTGACAATGGTGTTGTCAGTGGTGTCAACCATTGTGTGTGAGAGAGAGAGATCGATAGAAAAACTTAAAGCTTTTAAAAGAGATTATTAATAGATGGAGACTATATATATTTAATAAAAAGAAAAAAATCATATTTAAAAATTAAAAAAAAAAATGCTCACGTGGAAAATTGTGGAGCTAGCAGAGGCTTCGGTTTTATATATATATATATATATATATATAGATTATGCTGCGAAAGGAGTTTGTATTTTGGAAGCCACAGATTGTGCTCAAAAAATAAAAGTAAATTAAATTTAAAATTGATTTTGGTTTACGATCGTTTGGTCTCATTTCCACTTTTTATTTGTTCACTCCCATAATTATCTCCCCTTTAAAAAAAAAACCATTTGAGTACCTTTTATATATATATATATATATATATATAGTTTTTTATTTTTCTTTAAAGGGTTGAACTTTAGTCCTACAAGAGTTATTTATCTGTTTGGTCAGCGTTATTGCATTTAGGCCAAAAATCACAATGTTGTTATTATAATGTGTATCTTTTTTCTTTTCTTTTCTTTTCTTTTTTTTTTTTTTTTTTTTTTTTTTTTTTTTTTTTTGGTGAAAGGGAATATAAATTAAACAAAAATAAAGATTACAAAGTTTAAGGCCAAAAACACTCCAAGCATTGGCTAATAACTGGTACAAAATAAAGGAAGGAGAATGGGAATACAAAGAAAATAAAAACCATCACTAGAAGAAAATTCTTCCTTGGCTAAAAGGTCCACGCATTGATTTCCTTGCGGAAAATGTAAAGGAAAATGTACATGGTGGATGTGGGCTTCCTCAAAAAGCTAGAGGAGGGACTTACAATTAGGGATCAAGGCACACACAAGTGAGATGAATCAGACAGAGAATCATGGGATGTGTGATGCAGTTCAATTTTAAATCTATCTATTATTAGCATTTTTTGTATAATAAGTAATTTCTTGTTTTACTTTTAATAGCATTTATCACTTGTAACAGAAAGTTAGTTAGCTGATAGGTTGTTAGTGATAAGTGCAATAGCCTATTAGTTAGTTAGAAAAGTTAGTTAGGCTTTGGCCAAATCACATGGTAGCCACAAGGTGCGATCTTGTAACTAACTCAGCAGCTTGCTTATGTAACTATAAATAAGCAGGGCTGCCTTCATTGAAACTAGTTGAATTTGAATCCAAGAAATCTACCTATGAGGTATTATTTCCAAGAGTGTGTCTCTTGAAGAGATAGTTCATTCTTTCTTTTCTCTAAGCAACTTAGCTTTCTAAAACATCTTTCCTTTTCACCCTTTTTTCCTCCATCATAATTTGGTATCAAAGCTTGAGATCCTTAGGATTCAAGTTGGTTTGTGATTTGTTTCTTCATTTCTATCATCAAGAACCTATCAAGATACTATCTTGATTTCATTTTTTTATCCTCTACTAGTGAGCCTAAGAATTTGTGGAGATGGCACCAATAGTTTACAACAGAAGGAACAAGAAAGGTGTTGTAGTACATGAACTTGAGGTGCAGGTTCAACCCAAGCAGGAGAACCACAGGTGACATTGGAGCAGACTGTGGAGCTGCTAAGGGGGCAGCTTGCTACCTTGACTGAGGAGGTGAGAAAAAACTGACATTATCATCCTAGAAATGATGATGAACCTACTAAAGATGCTAAAATTGACATTCACAGCAACTTTAGTAACCCAATTGGTCAACCTAGAGGAGGTGTTCCAAGGCAAGTGCCTAGTCCTCCAAGGGGAGAACCAAAATGGGAATCAAACTTCAAGATTGAGTTACCTGAGTTCTATGGTAGCTTGAATCGTGAAGAATTCATGGATTGGCTTAACCAAGTGGAAAGAATCTTTGATTTCCATGAGGTGCCAGATTCCAAGAAAGTGAAGTTGATCTCTATCAAGCGAAGGGGGAGAGCTTCAGCCTAGTGGGAACAGCTCCAAGTTCAAAGAGTTAGGAAGGGTAAAAGAAAGATCCAAGATTGGTGCAAGATGAAGTAGAAAATGAGAAACCAGTTTCTGCCTTTCAATTATATGTAGTCCTTGTACAAACAACTACATAATTTGAGGCAACATGGTAGTGTCGAAAAGTATACAGAGGCACTTTATCAACTGGTAGCTTAAGTAGACCTAAATGAGAGTGAAAAGCGGATGGTTGCAAGGTTCTTGAGTGGTCTTATACCACCAATTCAAGATGCCTTAGCTTTGCACCGACTGTGGCCTATTTCTGAAGCTTACAATAAAGCCTTGATGTTTGAGAAGCAACTTGCAAGAAAAGCTTTTGTGCAGTTCCAAGCTTATGGTGATAGTAGAAGTACCCAAGTCAGCACTCAAGGAAGGCCAACTACTTACAGTGCACAACCTTTCAAGATTGTGAGTGTAGGTCTGTCTTCAACTTTTGGTGCAGCCAAACCAATCCCTAAAGCAGCACAAAGTTTTATATTTAAGTGCTACAAGAGTGGAGAAGTTGGGCACAAGGCCACAGATTGCAAAAAAGGGGGAGTTAGTGCTTAAGGCAAAGGTAAAGCTTTGATGATTGAAGGTTGTGAAGACTTAGAAGATGAAGAATTTCCAATGTATGAATAAGAAATTGTTATAGGTGACTCAGATGAGGAAGAAGACTTGGCTTTGGTAATGAAGAAAACCCTGTTAGCACCAAAACAGGAGGAGCAGGAGGATTGGTTGAGGAGCAACATTTTTCACACCACTTGTAATATTGGTGGCAGGATTTGCAACTTAGTTATTGATTAGGGAAGCTGTGAAAATGTGGTTTCTAAAGAAGTTGATGATAAACTTGGTTTAAAGACTGAAGATCATCCTCACCCCTACAAACTGACATGGCTTAAGACAGGCAATTATATGAGTTTCCAAGAGATGCATGGTCTCCTTTTCAATTAGGAAGAAGTTCCAAGATTCAGTTTTTTGTGATGTAGTGAAGATGGATGCATGCCATTTGCTGTTGGGAAGGGCCTTGGCAATATGATAGGCATACCAACCATGATGGAAGGAAGAACACCTATAGCCTATACAAGGATGGACAGCATTACACCCTACTGCCCATGAAAGAAAATGTGATTCTTAAAACTCCTACTACTGTACAGCCTAATTCTTTGCTTATTGTCAAGAAATTTGCAGAAGAAACTCTAGCAACTGGTGTGGTTTACATGTTATTGACTGCATTAGAGTTAAATGCTATGATAGTGCCTCAATCCATAAAGGAGTTGATCAAGTCATTTGAGGATGTCTTCCCTAATGAATTACCTATTGAATTTCCTTCTATGAGAGACATATAGCATGCCATTGATTTCATTCTAGGTTCTGCTTTACCTAATAGGGCTGCCTATAGGATGACACCAATGGAAAATGATGAACTTAATAGGCAAGTGCAAGAACTATTTGACAAGGGATATATTAAGCCAAGTATTAGTCCAAGTGTTGTACCAATATTCTTAACCCCTAAGAAGAATGGTAGTTGGAGAATGTGTGTTGACAGTAGAGCCATTAACAAAATTACAATCAAATATTGGTTTCCTATACCTAGGCTAGATGATATGCTTGACAATCTAGTTGGTTAAAATCTTTTCCAAGATAGATCTTAGAAGTGGCTATCATCAAATTCGGATTAAGCCAGGGGATGAGTGGAAGACTATCTTTAAGACTCATAGTGGGCTATATGAGTGGTTTGTCATGCCTTTTGGTCTTACTAATGCACCCACTACTTTCATGAGGGTAATGACTCAAATGTTGCAGCCTTTTTTTGCTGTATGTGCTGTAGTTTACTTTGATGATATATTGGTATATAGCAAGACTTTGAATGATCATGTGAATCATTTGTAATATGTGTTTGAGTTACTAAGAAGGGATATGTTCTATGCAAATACCAAGAAATGTACCTTTGTAGTAAGTAAGGTAGGTTTTCTTGGGTATGTGGTGATTGATAAGGGAATTGCAATGGATGAGGGGAAGGTTAAAGCCATTCTAGATTGGTTAGTTCCAAGATTTGTGGCTGAAGTAAGAAGCTTCGATGGGTTAGCAACATTTTACAGGAGATTCATCAAAGGGTCTAGCACAATTGCAGCACCACTCACTGACTGTCTCAAGCTGTCTACTTTTGCGTGGGATGAGGCTAAGTAGCAGAGTTTTGAGTCCTTGAAAGCTACCCTTACTGCAGCACCAGTATTGTAGGCTCTTGACTTTGAAAAGATCTTTGAATTGGACTGTGATGCTTCTGGAGTTGGCGTAGGGGGTGTTCTCAGTCAACAGGGCAAGCCAGTGGCCTATTTTAGTGAAAAACTCAATTCAGTCAAGCTCAACTACAGCACCTATGATGTGGAATCCTATGCCATAGTACAAGCAATAAAACATTGGGATTACTATTTGGCCTACAAAGAATTTATACTCCATACTGACCATAAGGCTCTTAAACACCTTAATAGCCAAGCAACCCTTAACAAACGGCATGCCAAATTGGCTGTCTACCTGCAACAGTTCAACTTCAACTTAAGGCACGAAGTTGGAGTCCTTAATAGAGTGGCAGATGGTCTTAGCAAGAGATCTTCCTTACTAGTGCTGATGCACAACATAGTTGAGGGCTTTGAGGCTTTTAGGGAGCAGTATAAGGAAGATTCCAAGTTGTTTCATATTATGCAAAATTTGCAACAAGGCAATAGAGTTGCCTGTCCTGGATTCAACCTGCAAGATGGCTACTTGTTCAAAGGCCTGCTCCTTTGTATTCCAAAATGTTCTCTCAAGCACAAGATTTTGCTTGAAGTGCATAACCAAGGCCATTTTAGGAGAGACAAGACACTACAGCTCCTACAACAACAATTCTATTGGCTAGGCATGCTTAAGGATGTGGGAAGACTAGTTCAAAGATGCATGATATGTTAGCAAAGCAAAGGGCTGCCACCAATGATGGATTGTATATGCCCCTTCTAGTGCCTAACAAGCCTTGGGCCAGCATTAGCATGGACTTTGTGCTTGGATTACCCCTTACTACTAGAAGATCAGACTTTATTCTAGCGGTAGTAGACAGATTTTCCAAGATGACCCATTTTGTTGCAAAAAGGCTAATGATGCCTCCAATATTACTCGTTTATTTTTCAGGGAGCTCTATAAGTTACATGGAGTTCCAACCAACATTGTGTCTAATAGGGACACTAAGTTTCTTGCCCATTTCTGGAGAATTTTGTGGAGGAAAATTGGTACTAACTTGCAGTACAACACCAGCTTCCATCCTCAAACGGATGAACAAACTGAGGTGGTCAATAGGAGCTTGGGCAACCTTCTAAGGTGTTTTGTAAGGGACAAACCTAAGGAATGGGAGAATGTTTTACCTATAGCAGAGTTTGCCTACAACTCATCTACCAATAGAACAACTCAACACTCTCCCTTTAAGATTGTTTATGGGATGCAACTAGCCAGTGTTCTTGACTTGTCAAGCTTGCCATTACCCAAGAAGGAGCATCCGAAGGCCATTGAGTTAGTTGATTTCATACAACAGCTACATGTAGATATTAAGAAGAAAATAGAGGCCAGCAATGCTAAGTACAAGGCACAAGTTGACAAGAAGAAAAGGCAAGTGATTTTCAAGGAAGGTGACCTAGTATGGGTGATCCTGACCAAGGAGAGGAACCCTGCTAGACCTAATACAAAGTTGCAGCAAAAGAAGATTGGTCATTGTCCTATACTACATAAGATCAATGACAATGCCTACCAAGTCAAGCTACCTGATCATCTACGTATTTCTAACAGTTTCAATGTACATCACTTGCTGCCCTATCATGAACCAGATCAGCTTAGAACAAGCCACACTTAAAGACAAGTGTGTTCCAAAGAGGGACAATCCTAATGCAGTACAATTTTAAATCTACCTGTTACTAGCTTTTGTTGTATAATAAGTAATTATTTGTTTTACTTTTAATAGCCTTTATCACTTATAATAGAAAGTTAGGTAGCTGATAGATTGTTAGTGATAAGTGCAATAGCCTATTAGTTAGTTAGAGAAGTTAGTTAGGCTTTGGCCAAATCACATGGTAGCCACATGGTGGGTTCTTGTAACTAACTCAACAGCTTGCTTATGTAACTATAAATAAGCAAGACTGCCTTCATTGTAACTAGTTGAATTTGAATCCAAGAAATATACCTATGAGGTATTATTCCAAGAGTGTATCTCTTGAAGAGCTAGTTCATTCTTTCTTTTCTCTAAGCAACTTAGCTTTGTAAAACATCTTTTCTTTTCACCCTTTTTTTCTTCATCAATGTGAGTATTGTAACCACAACTTTTACATCAATCTCAATGTAGAGTTTTCTGATGCTAAGGTTGCTAGCTAAGTCAAGACCATCACAAAGAACTCAAAACGTGGAGGCATAGGTGAAGGCAGGGGCAATGGCAGGGGCAGTGGTGACATTGAGGAAGGAGGTAGAGTAAATGATAGGGAACAAACTTTTAAAATTTCTAAAATATCTGAGATGTATATTATGGTCACTACCCAAACAACTGCAACTTTGGTTGGGTTCCACCTAACAACCCCATCTTCATCGACTAAGGTGATGTTAGTTGTTGTATTAATTAATCAGTTGGTTGCTTACCTTTGTAGTATGACTAGCATTTTGCTTCAAAGTTAGAATTCAAGCATTACTCACATTTTGGCACTCATTGGATCCGATGTTACTGCCTTGGGCTACATAATAATGATATCTATGTTTGTGCCCTGGTATCTTGTTTTAATTGTCTTTGTCCCGTTCGCTTATGTCTTTATTATCATCTTTGTTGGGTTATAAATTGACCCCGGTTAATTAATTCAATTACCCAAGTTGCGTAATTAGGTCAAATTACATGCAAATCGTGAAGGCACACACAAAACACCAACTAAACTAAAGTGGAACAGAAATTAAATTGACACAGTGATTTGTTGGCTAATGGGAAAAACCTCTTGCAAGGCAAAAACTCCATCAGGTGATTTTCAAGTCACCACTTCCAAGAATCACTAATCAAGAATCAAACAGTTACAGATACAAGGAATCTTACCACTACCCATGACTAACCTGAATTACCAACCTACAGTTGAACCTTTTTTGACTTGATCTTGTAGAGACTTCTTCCCTTTGCACATATCCCAGTACGTGACTAACTTCCCAACCACTGATATTTGTTGTTGGATGCAAAGTTCTTCACTTCAATGCACATTGAAAATCTAGAAGCACTTGGTTACAAAACCCTAAGGCACACAAAAACGTAGTAGCTTCTTCAAAAGTATATGAGTTCCCTAAATGAGTCTCTTTATCTTTGATGAATTTAAAATAAAGCTTTAATACCCTCTAGGAGTTTAGTAAATGAAACCCTAGTATTTCAAGTCATCATGAGCGCGTCGAAATTCTGATCTGAGAATTATGGATTTGCGTAGCTTGATAGATCAGGAGGTGTCGAGCTAGTGTCAAGGTCCTTTAATTAATCTGGAAAGATGCTAGTGTAGAGATTAATGTCGAGGTTCACTATTTCAACTTTTCTTCACTTGTTTCTTGATTCAATTTTCATGTCTTCATTGATATCACTTGTTTTGATTACTCAACATACTTCATGATATTCTAAACACGTCTTAAATCTACCCAATTACAAGTGCATTTTGGTAAAATATATGCCAACACATGAAAAATATCATCCTAAGAGCACTAGCATTGGGGGGGGGGGGTGTAAAAACCCCCTAGTTGCTATTTCGCCCACCAAACCCATAAAAAAATGCTACAACTGGGTTGCCATATGGAAAAAAATTTGCAACCCTACTACAGTGGGTTGGTACATTCCCAACCTCACTATAGCTGGTTGCAAAATCATTTTATTATATTTTATTCTTCTCCAGGCCCATTCTCTCTTTCCCGTATTCTTTTCTCTATCTCAGCCTCCCTTTCTCTCTCCTCTCTCTTAACTCCGTTTTGTTCTCTCCTTTCTTTGCCTCGCCCTAGTGGTGGAGGTATCGGCATGGAGCAGTGGCTGTCTCGGTCCCGTGGTAGAGGGATCGGCGTGGAGTAGTGGACATCAATATTTGTGGTGGACCCGTAGAAGTAGTGGGTCACGATGGTTGCTGGATTTGTGACTAGTTTTGTTGGGTAGGATTGTGGTGGTGGTGCCAATTGTGGTGTTGCTGTGATGGATGGGTCGATTGTGAAGTAGTGTTTTGGTGATGGAGGCATCGATGGTAGTGTGAGTTTAATGGGTTTAATGGGCATGGGTTGTGGGATGTGTGGGTTTGATGGTGGTGCCGATGGTGGTGGTAGGGATGAGTTCGTTGTGGTGGAGGTGGCTACGATTTGGGTTAGATTTGAGGTCAATGGGCATTTGGGTCGGATTTGGGTGGTTTGGATCAGATTTGGTGGCATTTGGGTGGCTGAGTGTGGTTGAGTTTTGGTGGAAGGTGTTGTGTGGGTTTGTTGGAGAGAGATTGAGTTTTGGTGGAAGGTGTTGTGTGGGTTTGTTGGAGAGAGATTGAGTTTTGGTGGAAGGTGTTGTGTGGGTTTGTTGGAGAGAGAGACAGAAAGATAGAGAGGAAAGAGTAGAAAGAGAAACTAAATTATTTATTTTATTTTTTGATATAGTTTATATTATTTTAATGAGTTGTATGAAAAAATAGAAACTGAGATGTGGGGTGAGTTGTAAACTAAAATGGTAAAATAGATAAAGTAGGTTTTGAGGATGTAAAATAGACACTATTCAACATCCTAGGATGCTAATACTCTAACAATCTTAAAGCGTGTTCATTGGGGTTATTAAAAAAATAAATTAATTAATAAAGTGTTTATTGGAAATGAGGTCATGCCAGTCACCGAGGTCAATAACCCAAATTTATTTTTTATTATCACCTTTGACCTTGTTTCATCCCTTTTTTTTGTTTTCGTGCATCCGTTGGTCTTTTTGTTCTGTACACAAATTACTTGACAGGAACCTAGAAGAAAATGTGTATTATTTGCTAGAGATGTTTGTAAGCCACAGATTCTGCTCAGAACTGCATGAGTACAATTTCTATAAGAAAAGTTTGTTTAGTGTTGAATTGATTTTGGTTTTGGTTTATATACAGTTTATCGAATTCGTAATTGTGTTTTCTTCATAGTTAGAAACATGCATACACATAATACAGAGTTATCAAATTGTGAACCAGTTCTTACATTTTCATAGAATCTGACAAACTATGAACAATTTAAACTCTTGGCATATACTAATAGTTAACAATTGGCTCAAATCCAATACACATAGTCCCATAAAAAATAAAAATAAAAAAAGGTCCAATACACATAGCGCACATAGCAAAAAAAATATAGCATAACAGTGCTTCTCATGTTACTTGTTTAATATAAAAATGATATGGTAAGAATGCCTACCAATAGGCCCGAGAATTACGTAATATGACTTTATAAGTTAACTGAGAATAAAACTCAAAATGTTTGGTAACTACCACTGCGCACCCTTGGTCTGATGGTTACTCTACAAGTGTAAATGCTTGTGGAGTGTGGGGGGTTGTTGAGGAAAAATTTTTCACACCACATGGCTTCATTTCATTGGTGACCCGCACCACGTCAACACTATCATGGATTTTGGGAAAATCTCTTTTAAAGCCCAAAAGAGTCCATATTCACAAAATGACATTGAAGCCCATAGTCTAAAACTCATGGTGATATAACCTCATCAAAGCCCATAGTTCAAGCTCATGGCACAACATCTCATTTTCAACTCATGATCCAAGCTCATGAGTCTCATTGGGGGAATTTTGGGAGTCGTGATTTGGAGGATCAAGAAGTATGTTCAATAAAGTTTCAGTGGTTCAAATTTGATAAAGGAAAGCATGTTGCTTGGCATGTCTTCCTCAATTCCCTGAACTCTGACGAGTCGGTGTGCAATAGGTAACATTTGATAAGTCTTTCATATCACATAACACTTAAAATGATAAAACTCCCTATGCTCTTTACATAAAAAATTAATGTTCATCATATAATATAAGTTTAAAAATGTAATTATAGTATTTCATATAAATTATATTATTATGATCTAAATCAATTCCAAGCACATGGCTAAACATATATTAATATCTCATATCTAGCATTAAATGCTCTCCTTACTCTCCTAGATTTGGTTAAAATACAAAAAGACCATAATTACATCTCTAAAACCTCAACAAATATCAACCAACTAGTCTATTACTTACCAAAATTATATACGGACTAAACATATAATTTTCCAAAAGATGAAATTTAGCCAAAAATATCAACAACAGCTTCAACAGAAGCTGCAACAGCTCTAGTAAAAGCTGCAACAGCTTCTGTAGAAACTGCAAAGCAGAAGTTGTAGTAGATCCAGTAGGTTGACATATGTCCTAAAATGACATCACTTGCCCATAAATGCCCAATCCAGCAGCTTGCTGTCATACCCAAAGAAGTAAGGATCCCGTCAAAGAAATCCAACCTTTTTAAGCTAAGATCCTTAGCCTCCAGCTGTAATACCAGAAATAGAAGGATCTCATAAAGATTATCTTACCATCTTTAGCCAAACCATGAATTTAATGCCAAAGATGTCATTCAAATGACATCATCCAGCTGTGACAGCAGCATTAAAGTCTCAAATTTTCTTCCTTTGGTTACAAAACAAAAACCCACTAATGAAACCACTTACTTTGTCAAAAAATTTTCCTTATTTGCTAAATTTCCCTTCAACTAATTCTAATCTAATTACATACTTGGCTCTATATAAAGAGGACCAAGCTACACACTAGGGGGGGGACACCATCCATCCCTCTCTCACCCCCCTTATTCTGAAACTTCATTCATTTTGTTGCCACATACACATTTTCATACTTCTCCATCTCTCTTACAAAATTCTTTTTCATAGATAATAACACAACACACATATTACAACACACCATTATCCATTACCATCTTTCCCACACTCCATTATTCTGAAATATCATCATTTTACTGCTCATAAATACATCTCCATCTCTTTCTCTATTTCTCTTACAATACCTCTCTTCTTAGAAAGCAACATAACCCATGACATAACACAAAAAACCACTCCAGCAACAACTATAAGCTCATGTATTTACTATATTTAACCTTCATATTATCTATCTCATACTCCCATATATTACACAAACACATTCCTCACAAACTTTCCATACATACTTCTTACATATATTTCTAATCTATCTTGCAAACACCATATCTCACAAAACAAGATACCAAACACTCTTCCAAGAACACATTACAAAAGCCCTTTCTCATGGAAGGCATATGAACATCAATACTAAGGCCTTTCTCTTAAAAGGCACAAAGACTTCATATTAAAGTCATTTTCATTGAAGACATACATTTCTAATACTTAAAACTATTCTTATGAAGGCACAAACTTATGAAATTAAAAGCCATTCTTATGAAAGACAATATCACTCATACTTGACTAAAAACTAAAAGAGCATTACATGGGGAAAATCATTTAAGTGCATAAAAGGGATAAACTTAACCAACCTATGTGCACGGTTGGACATATTCTCTCTCCCTCCAATTGCACCCATTTTTCCCTTTCAATCATGAAGTCACCATTGAAAGGACTCATAATATCCTACAGCACCGCTGGACTCATTTCATCATGTTGTTGAAATATTACAAGTTCATTGCTGCTATACGGCTGGAGCTACAAACTGTGAAGATAAGTCAATGCTTTCTCCATCTTTGAAGTTAAATTATTAAGTATATGTTAACTCATTATTATTTTACCACTGGATGCAAGTTACTTTAATATCATCTCACTATTTAATATACATGATCTCACTAATACTTCATTAATGAGCATACATATTAATAAATCGATAGATAAGTCAATATTTTCTCCATCTTTGAAATTACATTATTAAGTATATGTTAACTCATTATTATTTTACCGCTGGATGCAAGTTACTTTAATATCATCTCACTATTTAATAAACATGATCTCACTAATACTTCATTAGTGAACATACATATTAATAAATTGATCTACTACCGTTGCACATATATTGTTTGGACAAGAACCACCACTGGACACATATTTTTTCTGAAAATGAACTACCATTGGACATATATTATTTGGATATGGACCATTACTGGACATACCTTATTATGTTGAACATGAACCATAAACCGCAATTAGATATGGACTATTAGACTCAACCTATTATTGGACATTTGATACCTAATTAATTATTTTCTAATATCAGACATCACTTAATATACATAATAATAACGTATCAACTCACCATTTAATCAAAGCTATCATGCTAAGCATATTATTTATTTATTTCAACTATTATCATGATTCTAAGACTTTGGGTATCATCTATTTTGTAGGCTTAAAAATACACCAGAAGCCATTAGTCTATGCGGCCCAATGTCGAATTCCGGGTTGAACTCCCTAAAATAAATCCAGGCTTAACAAAGTCACACTTCCAACAAGAGACGTGGCTACGCGCAAAAAAGCCCCCGACAGGGGTAAGAGCTGAGGTTCAAGTCTTCAGAAGGGTAAAATTCAAGTTCTGAAATGTTAGAATGTAAAATCCAAACACCCCAAACTTTAGGGGGTAAAATCCAAATTTTGAAATTTCAAGGTGTAAAATCCAATCATCTCCAAATTTTATGGGTGTAATTTGCAATTTACCTTTTTTTTTTTTTTAGCTTAAATGTCATTTTGTGATCTAATACCCTGGCTTTTCAATAAGTTATTTACACAATGGAGTTGGACATGAGCTCAAAATCTTGAGGAATTATTAGGTCTATTGAGAGGATTCCTGAAATGGTTCTCTCAACCAATGAAATACCGCCAATTTTGTGAATCAACTTCCTAATCACATAAGAAAACAAAAAAACAAAAAATTTGCCACAAATTCGGTATAATCTAACCTAAACTAGCTCCCACGAAAAATACCTAGGGTTGCCATCTTTGGTGGGTAGGAATAAAAGGAACACTTTCAGTGATATTAAAGAGAAATCGAAGAAAAAGTTAGCTGAGTGGAAAGAAAAGTTGCTGTCTAAGGCTGGAAAAGAGGTGTTAATCAAAGCTATGGCCCAAGAAATCCCAACCTATACTATGAGTTGTTTTAAAGTACTGGGTTCTCTCTATGTGGAGCTAACAGGTATGATCCGGAATTTTTGGTGGGGCCAAAAGCAGGATGAGAAGAAGATGGCATGGCTGAGTTGGGATAAACTATGCTCTCCTAAGGCTAATGGGGGAATGGGTTTTAAGAAATTAAAAGAATTTAATCTAGCTCTATTAGTGAAACAGGGATGGCAGCTTCAACATCAACAAGACACTCTTGTGCATCGAGTGCTCAAAGCCAAGTATTTTCCTCACTATGAGTTTTCTCAAGCCTCTCTGGGGAGTAATCCATCCTACACGTGGCGTAGTATCATGGCAGCACATGTGATGGGGAAACATGGACTGTAGTAAAGGATTGGAAATGGGGAGCATGTACGAGTTTGGGGAGACAAATGGTTGCCAATGCCCTCCACTTACAAAGTCACCTCTCCTAGAATGTTTTTACAAGCCCAAACAAAGGTGAGTGAGTTGATAGATGAGGAGAATGCAATCTAGAAGTCAGAGGTGGTTGATGCTCTGTTTTTACCACATGAAGCAGAGGTTATCAAAAGTATTCCTCTGAGTACACATTTCCCAGTGGACAAGCAAGTTTAGGCATGCAGTTCTAATGGTGTTTTCATGGTACGGAGTGCCTATTGGGTGGTAGTGGAAATGTCAAAGGGGAAGAGGAAAGGTTCGTGCTCAAATGTTAGGCAGAATAGAAGATTTTGGAGAAAGATTTGGGAGCTTGCTACACCACAGAAAATTAGACACTTCACCTGGAGGGCATGCCGTGATATCCTCCCTACAAAAACAAATTTAGTTAGGCGACGAGTGTTGATGGAAGATGTGTGTAATGGGTGTAAGTTGGCCTCTGAAAATTCGAATCACTGTTTTTGGTCCTGTAAGTTTGCACATGAGATGTGGGAGAGTTCAAAGCTAGCGCGTTGCCTTTCGAACCAGACCGAGACTATAGTTTCAAGGACTTAATGTGGGGCTTGCTTATGAAGGAGGATAGTACACCGGAGAAGGCAGTGAAGGTAGAGACCTATGCTTGGGCGTTATGGGGTAATCGAAATGAAGTTAGATTGGATGGTAAACACAAGTCCGGGTTGACTTTCGTACAAAGGGCAGTACAATATTTGGAGGAATATTATCCTGTAATGGATACTAACACCAGTGCATGTATGCGAAGGCCTCAACAGATATTGTGGGTCCCTCCACAAGGGTTGGTATACAAGGTGAATGTGGATGGGGCAGTTTTTTCAGACTTGAAGGCAATGGGCCATAAATTGAAACTCTTTCAAAATAAATTGGTTTTCTATAAATTTTATAAAAATAGTAATTACGCCTGCTCCTAATGATAACTAAGGGTGGCAAAATAAGCCCAAACCCATTTGCCTACCCAAACCCGCCCACTCTAATTAAACCCAAACCCACCCAATTATTAGTTGGGTTAAATGGGCATCAACCCAATTAGACTCAATAATTATTGGGTTTTAACTAAAAGCCCATTGAACCCCATTTAACCCAAAAACAATATACCCAAAATCAACCCAGCCCTTCCCACCAAAAAAAAAAAAAAACCCAGCCTTAGACATTTCAGGGTTTTAATCACGTTGGTCAGTTTCCAGAACTTTCCCTGTTCATCTCCAGAACTTTCCCTTGTTTTCTCGGCCTCCAATCACGTTTTAGTTGAAAACCCAATACCTTTAGCGTTGAAATTCTCAAAACTCAAACCCCCAAAATTGAAATTTACTATACTTCAACATGGAAAGTTCAATCCTGCTAATTCAAACCTCAATTTCTTCGCCCCCTAGCTTTTCATAAACCCTAACTCTCTCTCTCTCTCTCTCTCAAATTCTCATCCTTGATGATCGATTCGCCACTCTGAACTGCAATTTCCGGTACCAACCTTGTTTTCTAATTATTAGGTTTTTCAAGTTTTAAAATTTTCCATTGTTTTCTTTGCTCCCAAGCAGAGTCACAACACTTTTACTGTCTCTTTAGTGTGTTACTTTGGCTAAGCACGTTGTTTATATTGCAAGCAAATTTGTATTAAATCTCTGAAAGACTTTGCATTGCTTTATTATTAGATGCCAGCTTTGCTCTCTCTCTCTCTCTCTCTCTCTCTCTCTCTCTCTCTCTCTCTCTCTCTGTGCAATCAATTCGGCAATCGATCTTGATTTTCTCGAGGTCTAGTGAGTTTTTTTTTTTTTTTTTTGAAAGTTTCAATTTTGATGTCATTTTTGGATTACCCAGAAGAATTTTATGCTCAGAATTATGTTGTTCTTTATAATTGTGGAAATGGGTCAACTCAGAATTTTAAGGGTTTGGCTTCTTTGATCAAATTTGATTACTTCTGCTCAATTTTTATATCATTTCTAGATTAGCCAGAAGAACTATGCTCAAAATTGTGTTGTTCTTTGTAATTGTAGAACTGGGTCACCTCAAAACTTAATGGGTTTTGCTTCTTTGAACAATTAATTACTTCTGCTCATTTGATTGCTAGTTCTTACATGGTTGGATCATGGAATTCTAAAACAAATTTTTTTTTTTCTTTTTGTTTATTGTTATTGTTATTATTAAAACTTTTACAATTCTGATATGCCTCTGAAATTGCATTTTACGTTGGATGATTTGTCTAGGTGCTAGATAATTTTGCTTTGTTCAATGTTGATGACTTGGGGGAGTTGCTATATTTGTACTTAAATTTTTTGTGGTATTAGATTTCTCCTCCTCCTTTTATGTTACAATGCTCAAAAAACAACCAAGGTTACCTTGTCTCATGGTGCTCTTACTTTATCAAGTTGTCATACATTTTTAATAATTGGCATAAATTTTGGACACTCTATTATAAATCCTATATTTAGTAATTATATGAATGAAAATGCACAAACAGGATCTCCAAGACATCCTAGTATAGTGTTTATTTGAGTGGTCAAGTTTTAGAATGGTTCAAAATGCTAAGGTTTTTTTTTTTTTTTTGGTTTTCCTTTACATTTTAGATATGGATTCAATGAATGAAGAAAATGATGAGTATGGTGATACTGTTTCAAGTGCTCCAAAAAGAATGAGATGTAGGACTTCTTCTGTATGGTCGAATTTTGAAATATTACCTAAAGGTTCTGATGGGAAAGAGAGAGCAAAGTGTAAAAAATGTCAAAATTTTTTTGTTGCCAGTTCTAGTGGCACTACTTCTTTGTTGCGTCACAGAGAAAAATGCCTTGAGGTTGACAATCAAAGTGTGTCTAGTCAACCTTTAGATCAAGCTACGTATAGGGAAATGGTTGCATTGGCAATCATTAGGCACAACTATCCATTCTCATTTGCAGAACATGAGACCAATAGGTTGCTTCATTGTTATTTGAATCCTGATGTTAAGACTATATGTAGGAACACTACAAAATCAGATGTGATAAAAATATATAGGAGAGAAAAGGAAATTCTTAAGCATGATTTAAAGTCAATTACTTGGAGGTTTTTCTTAACATCAAATTTATGGTCTTCACCTAACACTGATGAGTACATGGTTTTTACAACACATTATGTTGATGAACGCTAGGTGTTGAAGAAGAAAGTTTTGAGTTTTTGTCATGTGCCACCTCCATGTGGTGGTGTTATATTAGCAGAGAGGTTGTTAGGTTTGCTGAAAGAGTGGGGCATTGAGAAGAGGGTATTCACCATTACTTTAGATAATGTTTCATATAATGATACTTTGGTGAGTCATTTAAAGAGACACCCTTCTTTTAGACCTTATTTACCTTATGGTGGTGAGTTCTTTCACGTGTGTTGTGGTGCACACATATTAAATCTTATCGTACAAGATGGATTAAAAGTCATAAATGAGGTTGTATATAATTTACGTGAAAGTGTTAAATATGTGAGAGGTTCGGATCATAGGAAGTTGAGGTTTGCTCAATATCTTTTAGAGCTTCCTTTTTTGACAAGTAAGAAAGTACGCCAAGATGTCCCAACAAGATGGAACTCAACATACTTGATGATTGAGACTTGTCTTAAGTATCGAGATGCATTTTCTCACTTGAGTAGGATTGCTAAATACTTTCTCAATTGCCCTTCAGAAGAGGAATGGGAAAAGGTGGAGAAGATAGCAAGGGTTTTGGAACCATTTTATGATATCACCAAGCTTTTCTCTAGGACAAACTACCCCACAGCCAACTTGTATTTCCATTGTGTTTGGAAGATTTAGTTGCATATTATGGAACAGTTGGAAGATGATGATGCGATAATTAGAGCAATGGCAAAAGAAATGAAAGAAAATTTTGATAAATATTGGGAGTATTACAGTCCTGTGCTATCATTTGCTGTCATTTTGGATCCTAGATACAAGTTGCAATGTGTAGAATTTTGTTATAGTAAGTTGTATAAGCAGGAAGCAATATCTATGGCAGCGAATCTTCATGATACATTGTATGGCATCTTTGAGGAATATAAGAATTCTACTAGTGATGTCTGTAATATGGTTGAAGTAGTATCCAGTAGTGGTGGAGTGCATGGTTATTATGTTAGGCATGATGATTTCTCTGGTTTTGAGACATATAAGAGTCAACTTATTGGTTCAAATTCAAGCAAGTCACAATTGGATTTATACTTGGAAGAGGCTCAATTTGACCATAAGTTGCACGAGGATTTGAATGTTATAGGGTATTGGAAGTCTCATAGTAATCGTTTCCCAGAACTTTCCTTGATGGCACGTGATATTTTGAGCATTCCCATTACTACTGTTGCCTCGGAGTCTGCATTCAGTATTAGTGGCCGCATTCTTGATAAGTTTCACAGTTCTCTTTTGTCACAAACTGCAGAAGCTTTGTTATGTGCTCGTGATTGGCTATATGGAGTACCAGGTATATCATATTTTTTATCACTTATGTGCTCACAATATTCATTAATCTGTATTTGATGTACTAATAAATGTTTTGCTTTCCTTTTTCAGCTGTACATGATTTTGAGGAAGAAAGCCTTGTGGAGGATTTTGACAACTTGTGCCTATCTCAATCTAGTTCATATGTTGATGAGGATTAGGTGAAAGGAAGCTTTAAAGTTAGGTTTTTTTTTGCTTATTAAGTGCTACATTGTTGGATAGGTTATTTTTTCGTCTTCTATTTTAATGTACTGGGTTTTAAGATTTTACTTTTAGTTGTTGGTGGTGTTAAATTTTAATTGGATCAGCAGTTGGTGCAATCTCCAATACTGCAAGAGGATACTGGTTGAGAAAGAAGAAGATAATTAACCTTAGAGGAGGCAGACTTTATTTTTACCTTTTTGAATAAACAAGATCCATGTTTTATTTTAATGGGTGACCTTTTTAATAGCAAATAGATGTTGGTTTCTGATTGGAAGTGTTGAGTCCAAATCTTCATGGCTCCCACTTGGCTGCCCTATTGAGGAAATGTCACATCAAATTTTTTTGATTAGAAGGAAATATTAACTTATAGATTATTCATCATAAAAATTACAAAGTGGATTCCTACACGGTGGATTATGGGTTCCACTTTGTTGGAGACGAGCTTGAAAGCTCTTTACAAAGGAAAAGAAAAATCAATACATGATTCCCATTCTTGTTTCAGATAATCGCAGAATTTCATTTATATGAATCAACTTTACTAAGTACAAACTTTGATTAATTAATAATAAAATTTCCCTTGGAACAATAGTTTGATCCTGACTTTGAGGCAATCTCAGGTTTTCTTTTTTATTTCTGCAGTTGCATCCATTTTGACTTGAGGCAATATTCTGATAATTTTTTCCGTCAACAAAAAAAATAAATAAATAAATAAAAAATCTTATTACTTTTGTTATTGTTTTTTGAACTACCATAATCACAAACAGTTAATTCTCCTGCCACCTTTCGATTCTTTCGCTTCGCTTTAGAATAAACCATGTAATAAGGTTTGATATAAGAATGTTCTCACTTGAAAAATTACAGACAACTAACCTTACGGATTTTTGTTTGCAAACAGAACCAAGCAACAGATAGTGAGAAGAAGGTCAGCTGGACATTGACAAGAGATGACAACTTCAATTTCAGAGCAGCTCATTGGGCTGATCTCCATGGCCTTCTTTACAATGCATTGCCCCCAAACATACTTTTATGGGGTCACCTTTTTCTCTCTTTCTGCATTTCTGAGGACAAGACATCTGTCAAGATTAAGGCTAAGGTTCTAGAAACTGATGAGGAAATCGAAATAGTGGGTAATTTACTTGTTGCAGCAGATGGGAGCCTCTCTTCTATCCGCCAGGGTTTTCTTCCTGGCCTTAAATTGAGGTTTCTAACTATAAAAAAATAAAATAAAATAATGAAAATTTGCTTCTTTATTTTTTTTCCTTATATCTTGCTTATGAATTTGAAGTTTGTCATTAAAATATTCCTTTGCAGGTATTCGTAGTTCATATCTTGAACTGGGAAAGTGTTTGTACTTCGACTTAGGTTCTAAGACTCACAGTGTGTTTTATGAGCTTCCAAACAAAAGGCTTAATTGGATTTGGTATGTCATTTTATGGGCTTCGGGGGTATTTTTGTGTTTCGGGGGTATTTTTGTCATTTTTTGGGTTTTGGGGGTATTTTGGTAATTTTTGGGTTTCGGAGGTATTTTGGTCATTTTGTGGGTTTCAGGTGTATTTTGATCATTTTTTGGGTTTCAGGGGGTATTTTGGTTATTTTTGGGTTTCGGAGTATTTTGATTTTTTTTTTTGTTTCAGGAGTATTTTGGTCATTTTTTGGGTTTCGGGTGGTCATTTTCACGTTAGTGGCATTTTAGTAATTTTGATAATTAGGTAATTGGGTGGGTTGGGTTTACCCATAATAATTAGGTTGGGTTAGATTTAGGTTAGAAGCAATTAGTTAAATGGATTTTGAATGGGTAAATAGGTTTTATATGCCCAATCCAATTATGCCCACCCAAACCCACTCATTTGCCGCCCATTGATAACTAAGACAGAAATAAATACGTGGTAGAAAGTTATTTACCTTTTACAACACTGCTCCTGCAACAGACAGCGTTCCGGTTCTAAGCAGCAAATCGTCCTGATTGGTGCATTTGAATAAGGTTTTTATTTATTTTCTTATTTGTTCAAAGTGAAAGAGGCTGAAAGAAACAAATTGATAGTTTATACATTGTTAGGTTTAGAAGAAAAAGAAGAAATCTTGACCGTAAAATGGACATCATTTGAAATATTTCTCCCAACAAACAATTTACCTTGGCGAGCATAATATTTCTGTCAGAGATAATACCCTTCCATACATCCACAAGAATCGGAAACTCTAGCCAGAGAGAATTACACTCATTCTCCATCTCCAAAAGTATTGTACTAACATAGCATTATATAACCACCTTAGCTTGTTATTAAAAGCTTTTTTATAATCTTTTTTACTCAATAATTGCACTTACAATCTTGATTTTTGGGTTAATTTAATAAATAATAAATCAAAGAAAAAAGAAGAAGAAGTAAATAGAAAGGTAAGAAGTAAAAAAAATAAATAGAGCATACAACAATGAAATTGAAAAAATAATAATAATAGTCAAAGGACCAAGAGAACTCTCCTCTTTTGCTTCTCATAAACGGTAAACCCAGGAAAATCTCAGTTGATGAGGATTTGTCTGGATTATGATCTTCAAGCGCCTTCCAATTCTATTGTAGTTTATTTTTTAAACAAAAAAAAAAAAAAAAAAAAAAAAAAAAAAAAAAAAAAAAAAAAATCTATAAAAATAAGCTTAACTAAACACAGGTTTTCACCATTTGTAATTGGACCTTGAAACAAGGACATGAGGTCATGCCTACAATCTCACCTCTTTCTTATTGCAAAAAACAGTAGAAAGGGACAATTGAATACAGTTTCCCTACTTGAACGTAACTATATATAAATGCCCTTTAACCAATAAAAACAAGTTTTCAAAGTAAGGGAATTCGTTTGAGCCATAGCTTAACCAAATACCATTTAAGACACTAGTAGCCATTGGACCATTGACATAAAAACTATTCTAAGCAATTTCCATTTTGGGATTTGATCCCGGGACTTATCACCCACTAAACCTAATCGGCGTAAACTATTTTAAGTCCCGAGGTATATAATACTATGAGTTGCTGGGCTGGGCTGGGCAACACATGCTCAATGTCTCGCTGCATGCAATCGATACATAGAACCTTTTTTCTCAGGCGAACGCTCCTGGTGGAGATTAAAGCACGTTCTTAATTACAACTCAGTAAGTTTTTACAAAACACAAAAGGCAAACTTCTCTTTTTGTGCTAAAAGAAGGACGATTTTATCTTCTTTAGGCGTATGTAAACTAATTAACATGTGATGTGAGCTATAGTATTAAGGCTTCTTGGCCATTAAGTTTCTTCGTATAAAACTTAAAAAAGAAAGAAAAAACTTACAATAGAATAATATTTATAAAAAAACAAAAAACAAAAAACAAAAAATGAAGATATTCCACTTTCTATGGGATACAAAGCTTCCTTAGAAGAAAAAACAAACAAACAAACAAAAATAGAAAAATAACGTACAAGACCATGATATTTGGTCTATTTGGTACTTAATTCACGAGAAGCTAGCAAGGCCTTATAAATCTCTAAAATCAGCCTATTCTCAACTTCTTCAGTCGAATAAACTACATGAGAAACTTGGCGTTCCTTTGGGATCCGTTTATCTCCGAAAACACTGCTAGTATTCAAGCTACCCACGTTGCCAGCCAAGCTAACCATCATGTTCATATAAGCATTCTTTATCTTGGTCCAAAGCTTCGAAGGTGAGAAATTCTTTAAGCGCAACTTTGGAACAGCTCTGATCCTCCACACTCTTCTTCGTGGGCTGCCTCCGAACCTCGTAATCTTTACGTTCTTTCGGACTGGTTTGGAACCATGGAGTCGTTGGTATCTTTGTCTTCGCCAGTATCTCTTCAAGGTACCTTGAACTGGTTTTGGAATCAACTCCATTTTTGTGAGAGAAAGAGAGAGGTTTGAATATGTCGAAGGTTGTGTGCATGAAAAGTCTTTTATATGTGGGAGAGAATAGATATCGTGGCAAAGTCATGTTCATATGTGCTAACGTATTGTTTTGACGAAAAGGAACCCACGACTCCCACGACTGCTTGAGGATATGAAAGTGCTGAATTAGGTCAAGAAAGCCGGTTTGACAAGTATTTTACTTTTGGGGGCATTCGCCTACCCTCTTCTTGTTTTTCAATAATGAGCCTGAATATTCAACTAAATATCCTATCATTTTTATTTTGATTACTAGGCCTTAATGTATTTCGGTTTGACAGAGACACAGATTAGGGCAATCATCTAAAATTCTACATATTTGACCACAGAGCAGCATTAAGGTCAAAACGTTTAATATTATTATGTGGACACTGTTGGGTGCCTGATCCTAACATGTACTTGCCTAAAAAAAATCAAAGATGCCTTTTGAACTGACACATCAAAACTTATTTGCATTGACATCTATTACTATAAAGATGGCTATGGTAGGACCGTTTTGCATTAATTTTCGAGGTTGACTGGTCGTGGTTGTGGTTGTGCCTCACTCATTAATTGCTTGGTGGTCGCGGCATTGCCTCTATAATTAAGTTGCAGCAACCAATTAATTTTTTCGGCTGGAATTTTCTCAATCCCTTCCCAATTGGAGGATCTAACTTTGGACAGCACAAATATATATATATATATATATATATATATATATATACACACACACCAGATTTCGCGCTAATAAAGCATGGTAAGTCATTCTTTTCTATATATTTTGGAGTTGTTTGAGGTAATTTTGTTAATTCATGGATAGTTTTGATAAATCATGAGAGCATTCGCATCCGATATCTACAAACTATTATATTTTACCATCTCAAAACCTACTTTATCATTTATACCATACTATTTTACAACACTCCCAACATCTCAACTTTTATTTTCCTATTCTACTCATTAAAATAATATTTCTATACAATAAAATAATATATCCCTCAATCACCATTATTTACAATACAACACATTATTTATTCTTTCTATCTCATTCTTTTTGTTCAACAACAACAAATTTTACTGAAACCACCATCACCACATGCTTACCACCGCTGCACTACGCAC
Organism: Quercus lobata; assembly: GCF_001633185.2. Lineage (NCBI taxonomy): Eukaryota > Viridiplantae > Streptophyta > Magnoliopsida > Fagales > Fagaceae > Quercus > Quercus lobata. The sequence goes on from NC_044905.1 coordinate 50,216,081, forward strand.
ACCTGACAGCACCACCACCAACCCATAATCTACCATCACACACACACACACACACGCACACACACACACAAAAAACCAGACCATCAACACCACCCTCTCCGACCATCAACAAAACCCACAGCAAACCCACAACCCAACGCCGATCCAAACCCACGCAACCCACGGCAAATCCAAACAAAACCCACAACAAACCCACAGCCCAACACCGATCTCCACACCACATCCAAACACCGATCTCTGCACCAAACCCCAAACGCCACTCTCCACGCCACCACACTAGTCTGCAACGAGAGAGAGAGAAGAGAAATAATGAGTGGGTGGTGGTTTGCCATGGCCGGTGATAGTGGGTCAGGCCATGGTGTGGTGGCTATGGAGTTTTGAGTCTGAAGAGAGGGAGTGAGTAAGGACTGAAAGGAGAGAGAGAATCAGAGATTGAGAGACGGAGAGAGAGACGTGAGACAAAAAGAGGAATTGACACAATAAAATATTAGTTTTTTGTTTTAGAATTGTGCTACAATGCAATTCTAAAGGTAGAATTGTACTGTAGCACTATTGCAAAAAAATTTGCAATAGTTGAGTTTTACAATTCCGGAATGAAGCATGGTTTTTGTGTGAAAATGATAAAATTGCTCTAGATATGGCATTTAGCATGCCCAGTGCAAATGCTCTGAGGACCTATGGAGTATGGAAATATGAACTTGTTCTATTATTCAATGTTTTTTACAACTAAAAGGCATCTCTTACATTGAAAAAGGAGATGCAATAGAACTGAATGCAAAATAAATCTATCCATCAATAGGACAATACATGTCCTTCATGCTAAAAGTTTATCTACTAAAAGTACAATAATGAGTATAACTAAGTGCTACTATACAGGCATCTTTTTACTAACTTTTTGACTGTATAATATTCTTATAATTATGAATATTTGTGTAAAAGACCACCAAGCTTGTTGTGTATGTGAATCTTATGCTTATATCTGATTGATAAGGTTATGATATTCTTCTTCATCTATTTTTGGCGAAGAAATAAGAGTGATAGAGCTATGACTTTTGTCAATTTGATGTAATACTTCGATGTCATCTATCATAAGAGATAACTCAATATGGCACATCAAGATTTTTTCTTAAGGCCACGTTTTCTAACAAATCTTTTGTATGTCTAACCTAATCTATTATAGTCAACTTTTTCTTGAAGAACCATTATATCTTCTATTCCATAAAATAACTAAGGGATTTTGTTATCTCCTATGCTATTCATGCCATCAAGTGAAATAATTTCTATTAATATTTCTAGTATTAAATTCACTAGTACCCCATGATCCAAATTCTTCTAGATCTAGTGGTTCATCTATTTTTCTTTTTCGTGAAGAAATGCTTTATTTTTCTTCTTCTTTTTCACTCACTCTCACTTTCACTCAACACGTTGGTTTCGTGTGAGGAATTTGAAGATTGATTATCTTCATCATTTAAAACAAAACTTGGTTGTTTCATGGTGGAAATTTTATTCAAGGAATAAATAAAATTGTTAACGAGATAAGAAACACTTGTCTTTGAATATGAAGATATATGGTCTATAAATACTCTTCTAAGTATATAAATGGCCTACCCAAGATCATAATTGTTCAATACAGTGATGACCATAAATGATAGAGTATTATTTACCTCTATTCAATTTCTTTAGTTTTTTTTTTTTTAAGAATCACCTTTATTCAATATTGTACCCAATTAACAGTACTTACCCAACTTGCTTCAGGCTCTTAGATAAATTATGAAACAAGTTACAATAAATTATAGCAACAACAACCTCAAAAGTCGTAGTAATACAAATAGCTTTGTCATAAATCATGATGAAAACACCTATTAGAGGAAAAGTTGGGTATAATAAAACAAAAAGGTTTCCCCCAAATCAAGTCAGCGTGCCTATATATAAGACTTTATATATATATAGAGAGAGAGAGAGAGAGAGAGAGATATCACTAAACTAGTAGCATAAGGCTGTCCTAGAAGCAAATTTCCTAGGTGAAATTATTCAATTATCCCATATGGTACACATTTCTCTTACATAAAAATAGACTCCACGTATAGAAGTTAAGAAACATTGTTTATGAGTGTTGATCAACTTGCTTTAATATCATATTCATATAAGAGTAACATCACTGAAATGAAATTTCATCGTTGAAATGAAATTTGATTGATATGACTTTTGACAATAATTTAAAATTCAAACCTAAATAGAGATAATTATTGAGATGATATCTCATCTACCCTGATCAAGTCCTATAATTTCTATCACACTTATGATTCAATACATCTCATCCTATCGTAGGTATTCTATCTGATGATAAGGCTTCCATTTAGATGGTAATCATGGTATACAAAGTCGAAAATTGACTACTTAGAACATGTGTCAATATATATCCATGTCCCCTCTAATGCATAGGGGTAATAGAGGCAAGCCAAACCCTCCATCACAAAATAAGACACTCAATAATTCCTTCAAAAGCAGACAAAAATGGAGAAGGAACAAGATGTCCGTCCCTGACTCACATATCAATGTAACTGATAAGGATTCAACCCAAACAATAGGACCAACAAATACCCACCTATCATCTTTACCCACTCCTTCACTCACACCATGTTAGCAAACTCCAAACGCATCAAAACTGATTCTGATTCCTTTTGGAATATTTGGAATGAAAACAGTAGCAACAAGAAAAAGAATGAGAAGAAGAAGAAGAAGCATTTCCCAGTTAGTAAATTTCTCCACAACAACCCCAAGAAGGCAGAGGAAATAGTGTTGGGCCCAGGAGGTGGTGTTGGGATTGGGTGTGGTGTTGGATTGGGCTTTGGATTGGTTGGGGGAGTTGGCTATGGTGGCTGGCCCTGGAACCATTTGCAGCTGGTTATTGGGATTGGAATTGGTTGTGGTGTTGGTGTTGGGTTCGGATATGGGCAAGGGATTGGATATGGCTTTAGTTTGGAGTCCTTAGAGTCATACTTGTCTAAGCAGAGCTCTTCAGATTCAAAGAAGAGAGTTGTAATTGAGATATGAAGAGCATTGAGCAAGTTTTCATCTAACATTTCCAATTGTTGTTCAAATCTTTATGTTTGTTGAATTATTTAATTTTTACTACCAAAGGTTATTCAAAGTAGGATTGTGAGTACTGGCCCTACAGCTACCCTTGGGCAGTCTGAGCGCACCACTGGTTCATAGATTTCAATATGCTAGCTGAAAAGCCTGAAATCAATAATCGGATAATTTGTGCTCACACAAATTCAACACACACCCACAATAGGGCTGGAACATAATGGCCCAACTAATCATATATTATATGTTATATTAACATTGAATCACAATTAGAATCTAAATTGAATATAAATTAGTTTTTAATTGTTGATTAATTTTGTGCCATATATTTAAATATTTTAAAAAAAAATTGATATCGAGTGATCCATTCATAATACTTAACATGAAAACTAAAATAACCACGTCATTATCAATATTGTTAAATGTTTGCATGCATAAGCACAAATTACAGTCTAGTTTGTAGATTATAATCTAGGTACAAGGATAAAGTTTCTATACAAATGGGTTTAGAGAAAGTTCCTCCAAACAGCTACTTGGCAATCTTAAACAATGATAAGTGTCTTGGTCATGTGCACCAGCAAGTGATCTATCACCATAAATTTCAAACAATCCAAAGATCACATGGTTCCCAGCGAGTGCTGCCATACAGAAATGAACGACATATAATAGTCAGCAGATATGTAACCATCTTTAGCAATATAAATATACATATTGAGTAGAACTGTTTCTTTAGTCAGTTTTCAATATTCTCCTATGTCTCGTGTTGCTTGGATACATGACATCCTTAGGACATAAGACCTCCAATTATTTTAAAAACCTTGTTAAAAAACTTCAAATGACAAAGAAATAAGGAGAAAGTATCTTATGGGACACTCTCTCCATGTCAGCAACTTGCTTGGTGAGACTACCCACTAAAAATTGGACACGTGTAGCAAAATAAAAATATCATAATACCTTTAAAATTTTCAATAAGCCGCCCATTTTTCCCAAATTTTTGTCACTAAAACTGACCAAACGCTTTTCTTTTTTTCATTATTCAGAAACACAACTCTCTCAGAAACAAGAAATACACTCTCTATCACTTCTAGCCAACGGAAAATCACATATGCCGTTGCCAACAATCTCACTCTACCAAGAAAAGTTCCGACAACTTCTCCAGCATGATGGAAACACCTCAAAACACCAGAGTAGAGGTTTTTGCGATTGAATGGCAACGGACTGACTATTTCAACCACCCACCTCACCTCTATTTCAAAATCCACCCGAAAAAAATGTGATTAGATATGTGAGGATATTTTGAAGTCATATTTTTAGTTTTTTTGTTATTGCGTTGTATCATTTCTTTTATTTGTAGCACTATTTTTTTTTTTTTTTTTTTTTTTTTTGTCAAATGACCTCCTAAAAGGAACACAGTTCCTTCATTTCTAATTAGGGCCTTATTGAACCAATAGTAAGTTTGTTAAATGGCTATTCCATTTTTTATTCATTTTGACAAATTTCATTTTTTATGCAGGACCTTTGTTTTTAATTGGAGGTGCAACCACTTCTTAAGTTCCAAAAGCTACTTCTATGATGCATGGTAATTTTAGTTCTATTAATTCATATATTTTTTTTCCTTAGTTTTATCAATTAATTTTAATTTTGTTTCTATTCCTCTTTGTCTAGGAGAATCTACAGCCATGTTTTTTCCACCTGAGATGTGTTGTGATTACCTATGATTAGCTCTACAAAAATGTTTCAAGAAAGTTTCTTTTTGCCACAATTAAATCAAGTACTTTCTAATTTCTATACCTGAAGTTCATCACATTCTTTTATTTATTATTTTTTTTAATTATGATATTTTTTATGTATAGCTCTAACACATCAAAGGATGACACAAGACTTTGAAGAATCTTGGATAACTTTTATGACAACTTTTTGAACAATTTTTTGTGAAGCATGTTGGATAATTTTTTTTCTAGACAAACAAATTTTTGGATGGATATTTGAACAACTTGTAGCCGCTTTTTGGATGGCTTTATGCACAACTTGTAACCGCTTTTTGGATGACTTTATGCACAGTTTGTAGCTGCTTTTTGGATAGTTTTATGCACAGCTTCTACCCACTTTTTAGATGGCTTTATGCATAGCGTGTAGCTGCTTTTTGGATAGCTTTATGCACAGCTTCTAGCCACCTTATTTAGATAGAATTATGCACAATTTGTAATAGCTTTTTGGACAATATTTGTAGCTGACTTATGAAACTATTCCAACTTATAATTGCTAACTATACACTTTATCATATATGTGATAATGAATATTTCTTTCACTATAGTCTTTATGTTTTTATTTCCCACTTTCTTTTCCTTCATGTGTAATTTGATTGTAGCAGTTTTTCAAGTAGTATTTGACTATTTGTAATGGACTTGTGAACTATTCAAATAGCTTAAAGGTTTAGCAATCAAAGTTCACAAGTTTTGGTTATAATAAATCATTCTCAAAAATTTATTTAACATTCCCTTGAATACTAATACTTATTGGCTACCAAAATAGGATATATGAACAAAAGAATTTTAGTTATAACTACATTCTAGCTTTAAGATCATTTTTCAATTCATGTTTTTATCTTCACTGTCATTGTCAACGTTTTAATATGGTCAAATTTACATCCTTACACAAATATATTAGTGTCAATTATATTCATATGCCTCTTTAAAAAATAAAGAGGTGAAAAGTGATAAGGACAAAGGCCACAATTCATTGGACATTATAGAAATCCAGTATAAGAAGTTAGAACATTTAAAGTATAGACATTTCAAGTGATATTGCCCAAAAGCTGTTAAATTTATTCATTACAAAATCCATTCAGCAGGATGTATTACATATGAGAAGCCATTGCACAAGTCTATACATGAATAATCATTCTATGCTATAATAACAAATCATTTACTAGCTCAAAAAAAGAAAAAGAAAAATCATTTACAAAAGATTTGCTCTAACAAATCTAAAAGGGAAAATTTTTCCCAACAATTTCCTTCTTAATGTCTTCAAGCTATGTTAAACAAATAGACTAAAAAACAATGATAGCTTCTGAGCAACTAGAGCTTTAGCCTTAGTCCATAAAATTGTAGTTTTGCCAATAGTGTTGTCACAGCATACAGATCCATGTTTGAAGTTGGACACCAATCTTGCAAGTATCCTACACAATATTAGACAACATCAAAAGTTTAGAAACCAAAACAGAGAAATTTTTAGAATCCAAAAATTCAAAACTTTAAAGATTGGGAAAAGAAAAGACTTTAGTGAGGTCAGTTTTGAGCAAAAACAAATTATGCTAAACTTCAAGCATGATTCCAAGATTAAGTTCTTTCTATTAAGCTCAAGAGAGTACACACTGGTTCAACCCAAAATTGAAGGAAGAAATTAAAGGTGATATTTATGTCTATAGTTTAGGATTAAAGGGTGATATATATGTATATAACCAATAAGTTTGAACATGGCAATTCTACCTTTTCAGTCCATGAAAAAAAGGTGGCAATTCAGAGGCACCAATCACAAGCAATGGAAAACCAAATCAAATCCTACATGTCCAAATCCAAAAGCCCCTCTAAAATCTGCTACCCCAAGTCAAAGACCAACTATTTCATCAACTCAATCAACAAAAACCACCAAAGTAACACTAATTGTATACCAAAGACTAGCCACCAATATTAGTAGTAATAAGCAAACAAATGCAACTACCACTCTATCAAAATTTACAAACCAAAAGGGAAATTCATAATAATAATCTAGTTCAACAAAATCCAAAACTCAGTCCAAAACCAAGGAAGCAATCATTTTCACCAAGTGTGACAAGGGGTCCAAAAGCGGAATTCAAGCAAGAGAATACAGAAAATTTTATACCTTATTCCATTTCTCTTTATTATGAATGTGAAATTTGAATGAATTTGTAAGTAAAACAACAACTTTGTGTTTCCCTTAAATCTTATGACATAGCAAAAGCCAGACATAATATTGTAACCCAAATAACATCAAACACCCACTAGTCACTGCCTCCGGCATTCACCAACCCAAACTCACAAAATCCAAAAAAAAAAAAAAAAAAAAAAAAAAAAAAAAAAAAAAAAGAAGAAGAAAGAGTTGCCTCCGACAACCCGCCTGTCCTTGGTCATCGACACATGCACACCCAACTTGGGTTTCATACCCATTATCAAAAATCTTAAAATTTTCAACAATACTTTAATCAAAATCACGAAATGAAGCGAATTGAAAAAGAGATGGGATCAGATTACCTTTAGGTGAGGAAATCTAGGAAAAAACTTGTTGGAAAACCATGGTTTTTGCAAGATGGCAGAGTATAAGTGGAGAAGATCATATAGGTTCTTTTCGCAATGTCGTTGTTAGGATGGAGCGGTCGTCGGATTGTCGCCATCTGGTGGATTACCATTGGTTGGAACTAGAAGAGACAGAGACCATTAGCTGGAACTGGAAGAGAGAGAGAGAGAGAGAGAGAAGAGAGTGAAATTTGAATTTTGAAAAGGGAATGGCTTGTGTCCAGTGGCCAGTTGCCACTAGACACATTAGGATACGAAAACGTGTCCAAGAGTGAACATGTGTCCGCCTCGCAACGTGTCCAGTAGCACTGGCCACTGGACACAAGCTCCCCCCTTTTGAAAAAATCAGATAAATAATACTTAGAGGAGCTGGCCGGGGTATTGAAATTTGTGAGGGTATTGTGACTTTAAGGTGTTACACATGTCCTATTTTGGCTGGAAAGACTCACCAAACAAGTTGCTTACATGGAAAGAGTGTCCCATAGGATACTCTCTCAGAAATAAGAGATGATAACAACTTCGGTTGTTAGGAAACCAGTTCAAGTTGGGCATGCAAGTATATAGCAACTTTCAAAAACTTGCTTCTCCCGGTCTAGAGACAGAAGAAATAATCCTCATACCTCTTCTAAGAATGGTCAAACAAATCCATATTCCCTTCTATTTGGAAGTGTACATATCTTCTGCATTGCAAAGGGGAAAAATCCTTGATCCATACGCTACAATCAGTTTGCTGACTTCTCGAAAAAGCAGTATGCCATTAGGAGATAATGAATCAAAAGCCAATCTCTCAGATTTATTCAGCACCAACTCAGCAATAAATTTCAACAATGGAGTTGTGACCTATACCGTGGTTTTCTGTCAAAATTACTTTGAAAAAATAAAGGATAGTTCAATTTCTTCTACTTTAATTAATATCCACTTGATGAGATGACTAGGTCAGATCATAGGAAGTTGATTGCATTAAAGTCACCATTAGATGAACTATGTCATGAATTTAGGGATATAATACAAGGCTAGTTATTTAGGTCAAACACAGTCAGAATAGGGAAACAACTTCAGCAGATACCCATAACTTCCAACAAATTTTGCCTCCAAAACATGCATAAAATATCTAAAAAAGCACAAAATGAAATTATGACTAAACAAGCACAAAATTTTAAGCCACATCGTACACTTATTTTCTATCTCTTATTTTTTTTCTTTCTAAACTTCTATTCTCTCTATTCTTAAAAAAATATAAAATAAAAAATAACTCTTATTCTCCCTATTTGTTCACATTTACTGTTACACTTCCTTTAACATTTCTCCTCCCTCTTTACTTCTTTATTTTCCCACTATTCTCTACTTTACCTCTTTATCTCCCCAATACTCTCTACTTTACTGTTACACTTCACTCATCATTTTCTCTTTCTTATATTTTGACTCTTCTTCTCCCCATGTCTTCTATATATATCTAAAAGCTGAAACGTAGCATTTATTGTTGCTAAGCTCCTACTGAGCCACATCACCAAATGATATAGTTTAATGAATTTTATTTATTAAAATGTTTCAAAAAAGAAAATCATAATAATGAAGACATGTTGCTAAGCTCCTACTAGAGAGAGAGAGAGAGAGAGAGAGAGAGAGACATAGAGGGTAAACACACCATGGCTAACCCCCTGCCGTCGCGCCGTCACAACCAAACCCACCAAATCAACTAAAACCAAAAATCATTAGATCATTTGAGCTTGGATTCGATCTAGAGAGAGAAAATGACAGGGAGAAAGAGAGCCAACCCACCGCAGCCGCGCCACTACTATTAGATTTGACCAGCCATTCACGATCCAACAAAAAATCAAACCAAATTTCAACCACGATCCACCAGTGAGAAGAAGGAGAGAGAACCAGAGAGAGAGAGAGAGAGAGAGAGAGAAACAGCTTAGATGAGAGAAAGAGAGAAACGACAATGAATAGAGAAGAAAGAGAGAGAAAAGAAAAATATTATTTTAAGGAAAAGAAGAGAGAGGAGAAATAAAATATTAGTTTTTATTATAAGTTTGTAGCTAAATTAAGATGTCAAAGATAACAACTTATTGTAGTTTCATTGCTATTTTTTTTTTTTTAAGTATAGCACCTTTGTTGTAGCCTGCATTTTGGTGTTTTAGTTGCTAAAATAGCATTATAGCAATTATACCACCTTTGTTGCAAATGCTCTTACTACACATTCTTAAAAAAAGTTAAAAATAGCTTAAATTCAAGATTTAGCAACTGCATTTAAAATTTTTATAAAAAAAAAAAAAACAATAACATTTTTTATGTGATAGTAAATTAGTAATTATATTAAGAAAAACAATAAATTGAATCTCACATAGAATTACACAAATGATATATATATATATATATATATATATATAGTTTCTTTTACAAAATAGATCTTTAACAACAATTTCTTAGATAACAACCACTTCATGTGAGGCTTGAATCATACAATTATTTTTGTAAAGTCTCTCACCCAAACTTATCCAATATTCCAATATGCCCTGACCTCTATACAATCCAACAAAATTGTGGATACGTCAGCCAAAGAAAAAAAATTTAAGAGTCAAATATAAGGTTATCATTATTTTAAAAAAAAATAAAAGGAAAAGAGTAAACTTTAAATGGAAACACAATGGTAATTGCAAACTTTATGTTTGAATAAAATGTTAGGGCTTTGTTCGTCCCAAAAACTCAATTATGGATATGGTGGTAATTGAGCAAGGTTAGGATCACAACTAATTTGTATTATGGGCTAATATTAATCCACAATGGGAGATTTGAATGAGAACAAGAAATAGCTACGTAAAAATCATGTAAAACTCAATTCTTACCATTGCATATCATGGATTGTGTTACAAGGGTTTCTCTCAAGAACAAATATACTCTCCTATTGTAATTCTCTCTTTCTCTTATGTATTCTGTGTCTTTTTCTTGGCACTTATCCTTCCTTATATTAACTTTATCTTCTTCTCTAGAATGTGTTGTCCTTGTCCACTGGATAACTTCCTGTCCCATCGGGCTCTTCTTTTCTCACTTTTTCATCATGAAAGGAGACTATTGGGGCTTCTTTTACTATTCAAGCTTATCATTCTACATTAAATGTAATGGTGTCAAGCAGGTGACCTTCATTAACACGGAAGTTACTGTAGAATCATTAGGAAGCTTCAAAAAGCTTCCTTGGAGAACCTCATGCTTTCTAGAATTCTGCCTCTAAAGCTCGATTAGACCTCGAATGGGGTCCTCAACATTTGGATCTAAGATGGCTCTATGCCTAGTTTGTGGTCCGAGGCTTGAATCTCTTAGAGAGGCTTATTCTCAAAGTGAGTTAGTCAATATTGAGCTTATTTCTACTATTTAGGTTGATATTAATTAGGCCCTATATATCCATTACCCTACCGACTTTAAAAATAAAAAAATAAAAAAAATTTAATGTTAATCTATATATATATATATATACACAAAACTGAAGCCCTTAACTTAGTTTTGACTTTTTTTAGAACTCCCACATTTTTACACATCGGCATTATTAAAAAATAAATAAATAAAAATGAAAAAAAAAAAAAAAAACTATTTCTAACCCAAAATTTTCAGATTAAAAAAACAAAATCTAAAACCCGAAATTTTTTCCACAATTCTGAAAATCAAACCCGTAACCTCCTAACTCTGAAAATCTTCTCTACTATCTCTTCTCTACCTTTCTCTTCCCCCAAACGCCATTCTCCACATCAGCTTCCTTCAAATTTTTTTAAAAAGAAAATCCAACTCCTTTGCTCCACAAACTTTATGGCCTCCTTCTCCCCAATTCTACCTTGATGCCGCAGTGGCAATGGCGAGACACTCCGTGTTTTCAAATCAATGTTCTTAAATTCGTTCCGTGTTTATTTTTCCTCACATCAATGATCAAACATAAAACTTCAAATTTGCTACTAAATGATTTGTGAGAGGAAAAAAAAAGTAGAAGAAGAAGAAGAAAGAATTTAGCTGTGGTTTGGGATGGACGAAGAAGCATTCCTCTTGGTTCTTCAAGGCTTGCATTTGTACTTTGTAAGTCTGTAGAGTTTTCAAACTGGTATAGTGAGATGACTAAATGAGACTTGGAAATATAAAAAGGCAAAAGATTGGAATGTGGTATCACGTGGGTAGGTGGCTGGACTTGGGAGTGGAGAAGCTTCATGACGTATAAAATTATAAATATACCAAGAAAACCCAAATGTGAATTATTTTTTCTCAATAACCACTCTTGATCACTTTATTATGATTTTCTTTTTTGAAACATTGTAATAAATAAAATTCATTAAACTATATCATTTGGCTTAATAATAGTCATATATAAGTAATATATATAACTATTGGTTATATGACTATTGTGCTATGTATTCAAGAGTTAGGCCATTGGTTCTGTAAAAAAAAAAGAGTTAGACTATTTTGAATATACACTACTATCAGTTTCTTTAAGACTTTCTCCCCTCTCCCCGTGTGTGTGCGTGTTAAAATACTTGGTATTCTCAAAAAAAAAAAAAAAAAAAAAAAAAAAAAAAAAAAACAAAAACAAAAACAAAAACAAACTTACATCACAACATTTATTAGATTATTTGATGATGCCGTAAAAATCACCAGTGATTCATTAATTGTCTTCATTAATGCGTGTACCTTCCGAAATCCTCTTTGTGCTAGGATTCCATTTACCTTGGGATTCTATGGTGGCTAAGTGCGTGTCGCAAGTATTTCCAATTAGGGTTTCTGGCTACCACGTGGGTGCTCGATCTGTCCCTGTTGCATCCGTTTATGCAGGATCCGTCCATAACAGACTTTGCACAAGTTTGGCCTGTCCTCTATCGGCCCACGGATGTGGAACCGTCAAGCCCATTTCATGGAAATCCATCAACCTAGATTTTTGCCCTCTTCAATTGCCCCCTCACCCCATGGGTCCGTCATCTTTGAGCGAAAGGACCCGTGGGGTGACGGTTCAAGGTTCAGGAGATGACAGTTCAAAGGCTTGTGGGTCGACGGTTTCAATACGGATGCCGTGAACTGTACCCACCCCTGACAAGTTGTTTGGAAGCCATTTATGACGCATGACACATGTCGCTCTTTCATTGGATATTATCTCGGTTCAAAGCGTCGCTTCATCTTCCGTGCACTTCCTCTATATATATCACACTCTTCTTTTCTCATTTCTCTACTTTCCGCTAAAACACACTGTCAGAGCGCTTCTGTCATCCTTGTCAGAGACCACTCCGTTCAGTTGTTGTATCCGTCATCAACGCCCTTCTTCCGTTCACTCACTAACTTAGTAAGTACTCTCTTTTTCACAAGTCTCTTTTACCTCCAGATACTCTTTTTATTTTCTTAGACTTTATACACCCGTCACCCCTTCTAGACCCATCAGAGTCTTAGGTTTTGTCGTCACATGTAGGCAATGCCTAGTGCATCAAGTAACCAGTCAGTTGTCCATGACGAGGCAAATTACAAGGAAGTATACCAGTCAGGTCACAAAGACCAAGAGAGTCCAAGCGAAGAGAGGAGTCCATCTGCCTCTCCCTCGTCCTCAACAAATGAGGATATGGAGATGGCTAACCCAGAGGAGGTTTTTGATGACAGCGAGGAACAACCAATAAAGTCTGTCGTAGGTGCTAATGGACTTAGGGAGTTCATCATGCTACTGGAGTGGATGGTGAATGATTTTAGGTCCACCATCGAGGAGAAACACTTCAACACTCTTAGGGCCAATTACCGAATTCCAGATAACATCCCCATCTGTTTACCCTATAAGTCAGAGAAATGCTACTATGAAGGGGTAAAAGGTGTCGGGGTGTACGAACAGATGCTGAAGGCAGGACTTAGGTTTCCACTAAGCTCCCTTCACAGTGAGCTTCTTAAATACCTAGGCCTGTCCGTCAACCAAGTATCCCCAAATGCCTAGAGGGTCTTCATAGCAATGAAGGTCCTGTATGGTGCTATGTCAAATGGTGCTAGGAGGCTAATGGTGTGGGAATTCCTTCACTACTACCGTCCAAATGAAATAGACAAATCAAGGGGGATATACAGTTTTGTGCCTAGGAGTCTGTTTTTGAAGGTTATATTTGAAACCCCAGACTCCAATAGGGACTGGAAGGGCCATTATTTCTTCCTAGAGGGTGACGAGTGGATGCGTCATCCAGGGGACACGGAACACATGCCCGTAGACACGACTTGGGGCATATTGCCTCCATCCAGTATGCACCCGTCCTAGTGTGTGAACTCTTTACATAACCATTCAGTTTATTATAATTTCTTCAACACTTTTAACCGTCTTCTTCTTTGCAGTTCGTCGGCGTCCACAAGTTGTACTTAAGGAGTTCAACTTTCTTAAGAGAATTTTTGCCAAGACCAAGCCGGAGGAAAGGACTTGGGCCAAACTAGTCACACTTGATACCATCCATTGATATTGTGACGGACTTGAACCAACGCCAACAACCGTCAAATACAACGCTAGAATTCGCCAACGTAAGTCCGTCGTCCTCGTTCTGTTTGAACGGTTTTGATTTTTTATCTTAATAACTAACTTCATCCGTCCACCTCTACAGAAATGGACGGCACTAAGAGGAGGGCAATGATTAAGGCACAGACTGCCAAGAAAAAGGAGACCGGTGATGTGGATCCCAAGGGGATGGACTCAAGCAACCCGTCCACAAAAAGGAAACAGCCGTCCAAAGGGGACCGTCCTCCCAAGAAACCCAAGGTCCCTTTGGAACCTGTTGTAGGACTAATGGTTGAGGGTGCAAAAACGGTCACCACAGAGAAGCATGGGGCTAGCAAAGGCCCTATGAAGGCTCCGTCCACTAGTCAGGAGAAGCCACCCTTCCTCCTCTGCGAAGACTCCAAATATGCCTTGGAGCAATTTTCATCCATCATAACGTCAAAGGATTATGAGGACTTAGCCAATCACTCCACGGAAGCAATGGGGGAGATGGGACATTTTGCAATTGCTTAGGTAATACTGCCCGTCGACTTTCCGTCTGTCCTTTCCACTTGGCTTTTTTTTGTGTTTCATCTAACCCCCTTTTTTAGATTCTATGGGTATTTCGGTCATTTTTTAGGTTAAGGAGCATTTTTGTCATTTTTTTTGGTTTTAGGGGTATTTCGGCAATTTTTAGATTTTGGGGGCTATTATAGTAATTTTCTAGGTTTCGGAGGTATTTTCGTAATTTTAAGATTTTGGGGGTACTTTGGTAATTTTTTAGGTTCCAGGGTATTTTGGTCATTTTTTAGGTTTTGGGGGTATTTTCGATTATTTTTTAAGTTTTGAGGGTATTTCGGTCATTTTTTAGGTTTCGGGGTCTTTTGGTCTTTTTCTTAGGTTTCAAGGCTATTTTAGTCATTTTTTAGGTTTGGGGAGTATTTTGGTCATTTTATAGGTTTTGAGGGGTATTTCATTCATTTTTTAGGTTTTAGGGGGTGTTTCAGTTATTTTATAAGTTTCGAAGGTATTTTGGTCATTTTTTAGGTTTAGGGGTTATTTTGATAATTATTAGGATTCGAGAGCATTTCAATCGTTTTTTAGGTTTCTGGAGTATTTCGGTTATTTTTTAGGTTTAGGGGGTATTTTAGTAATTTTTAGTTTTTGAGAGCATTTTGGTCATTTTGTAGGTTTTAGGGGTATTTTGGTAATTTTCTTAGTTTAGGGGGTATTTTGGTAATTTTGTTAGTTTAGGGGAAATTTTGGTAATTTTAAGTTTTTGGGGGTATTTTGGTTATTTTATAGGTTTCAGGGGTATTTTGGTAATTTTATGTTTCGGGGGGTATTTCAGTCATTTTTAGGTTTAAAGGGGCATTTTGGTAATTTTTAGGTTTCTAGGGGGGTTTGGTCATTTTTTAGGTTTAGGGGGTATTTCGGTCAATTTTTTGGTTTAGGTTGCATTTTAGCAATTTTGGAGGATTTTAGGAGTCCTTTGGTCATTTTCAAGTTTTAGGGGCAATTTCGTAGTTTTGATTATTGGGTGAGTTGGAGTCTACCCATAATAACTTGTTTAAGTTGGGTTTAGGTTAGATTTAATTAGTTAAATGGATAATAAGGGGTAAATGGGTAATATCCAAACCCTACCCGAAAATTTTGGATAATATCCAAATTCTACCCAACCCTCAAGGAATATAGTACAAATTAGACACAAAGATGCAGGAGCATTTCCAACATGAAATTCTAATTGTAAGTCAAGAATTGTAGTTGATTGTAATAGTTAGTTGCATATGGATGCATAAATGAGCTGTTAAATAGTTAGTTAGAAATAGCTAAGCTTGAACTAGTTGTAATTGTACCTAATTCTATTATTGCAACTAGTTACAGCAAAACTACCTAGCAAGGCTTTGTTATTTGAGTAGTTAGTAGTATAAATAACCATTGGTACTGTACAGACTAAGAGTACCAGCCTAGCCCCGAGCTTTAGGCCCACTCATTGAATAGTCTCGACCCATCTCTACCCACTTAACCGAACTGAGATGGGTTTGGCCGAACATTCAAACTAAGTACCCCAAGATATGCCGTGATCAAGAGATAATGTCTTGGAGAATCCGCCCGTTGAGCAATAACCGACGTCAAACACAAGTTACTAGGAAGTCATATTAGCAAAAAGAGGTAGGTCCCTTCTGGTCAGCAATATGATATGAAGGGACCTATTGACATGGGGAAGATCCCCTCATCATGATAACCTTACTAATGGGAGGATATAAATCAGGAATGAGAGGTAGGAATGGGGGTTGAAAATTTTTGAGAAGTGAGACACAAGAGTAGTGAGGAAAAGTATATCTTGGGAAGAAGGAAATCTAGCTCGGATTTCTGGGTAGAAGCTCGGCTGCCTAGTAGTCACCACAACTAAGTTAAAAACCAAAGAGTTGGGTATGAAAGTAACGTTAAGTCTTCATTAGTTACCTGAAGAAACACCTCTTGGACCTCCTATCGTGGGATAAGCCCAATCCAGAGTACAAGTAAATCAGGAGTTCAGGTCCAAAAGCTCAAGGCAGTTAGGAACAGACTACCACAGGTACCATTAGTAGCGATTGTAAAATCAGATTTTGATGAATAAGAATTCTACTTAGCTTTGAATGCTAAATTTCAATAAATACTCTGTGCAGAGTGTAAGGGACATATTTTTATGTAATTGACATATCTTTTGACAAAACACACTTTACTTGTATTTGGATAAATTTAAGTAAGTTCAAAATAATCATTACAAGTGATTACATTGAAGACATGAAGATTACTCAAGAGCTGTTCAAGAAAAGTGCAATCTACAAGTCTTAATACCTCCTCGACAGAAGCTCAATCCATCGAGATTCATTAAAGCTCGACACATGTCTCGATTTATCAAGTTTACGGGATTTAGGTTATAGCCAGCAACATTTTTATTCTAAAAGACTATTTGTTTATGGATTTGTATAATTCTTATTGGACTAGGAAAACCCAAGGTTTGTGTATACCTATTTGGAATAGAATAGCCCATTGAACTCTTATTTAAACAAGGAGATGAAAAAAGAAAAACCTAATCCTAGAGAGCTTCATAAGATTTTCTTTTTTGAAACCCTAGCCTCCTTCTACAGAAGAAAGAATTCTTACTGTGTTTCTTATACGCCTTTGGGTTCTATAACCAAACAAAATCTCTCACACCATCATTAAAGATCTTATTGGTGTTTCTATGTGAAGCTGTTGCAAATCAACTATATCAATCAAAGAGTTGTTATGAAGTTAGTTACGTACTGAAATTCGTGCAAATGAATTAATCACGTATTGAGATCCATACATCATTAGTTAGTCACATGCTAAGATTCGTGTATTAAACGGAAAGATTGCCGCTACAATACAAGTCCAATTGGGTATTGGGATAAGGATTCAATTGTAGGTCAATATTTTGGGACAGGCAAAAGGGTCTGGTAAGATTTCTTATACTTGTAACCGCTTGTGATTGATAATAGTAAATTCTTGAGTGGTGACCCGAAAATCACCCGATAAAATTTTTGTTTTGGAGGTTTTCCCCATTCGGAAACAAACCACGGTGTTAATTTAATTTCCGCTACATTTAGTTTAGTTGGTAATTTGTTTGTGCTACCATGCTATTGCATGTAATTGAACTTAATTAATTAACTTGAGTAATTAATTAATTAATTGCAATGGGTCAATTCATTTTAACCCAACACATAGGTGTGTCCACCTATAAAGCCACTCTAATCAACTCTCACTTCTTGCTAAAACCCAAAACCCAAGCCTAAACACATATCCCCCAGCATTACAAAACCTCTAGAAATCTTGAATCATGAAATCAAGCTTTGAAGAACAGATAAAAGTATGCATAGGGAAATGTACATTTCCAAGTTGCAGTTTCGCGTTACAATGTACATTACCTAAGATTCAAAATTGCATTCGAGGAAGCTCCAAAATTTACTTCAAAAAGGGGCAGCATAGGGAAATTCTGCACATATTGATATACACATGCCTAATGTAAATAAACTAAACGGTAAGAAATTGGACCGCCTTGCAAGGCATGTACAAAATTATCTTCTCCCAGATTCTATTCTTCCAATGTTGTATTTGAATTACGTGCTAGTGTTAACCCCATACATCCATGGATGCTTCTTTCATCATGTGCATTGTCAAGCTGAGGCTGAGCCTCCATGACCTGCACATTGCACCCATTCACAGCATTGACTGCTTGTGTACTTGAACGTGACTCCTCCAACTCCCGAAAGTAAGCATAAGGCCCCCAACCTATAAACAGTATGTACAGAAGCTCAATGATTATAAAACTTACAATCAAGAAGCAAACATACCACAAATATAATTACAATTGAAAGCCATCTTTCAACTGGCTATTTCAACCACCACCAATCATTTGCTATGAATTTAGAAGACTCGTTTTTTTGAGTAAATTTAGAAGACACGTGCAATGTGCAGAAATACACATTAAAAACTTATGATGCAAATACATTTCAAGATCACCCTAGTGGCCATGTCGGCATAATATGAAATATGGACCAGACATGCCAGCTTTATATAACTATTAAACAGTTGTCCAACAGAGAAAAAAAAAAAAAACATACTTTATGGCTCATCAGAATCTTCTATAAGCTTTTCTTACTCAATTTTAGTGATAAGAGGATAGGTAATTCAAGATGCTTAAAGCCATATAGGTCATCTTGATTATTGCATGAATGCGTCTTTCTTACTACAAGATTTTGAAAAAATTATTCAGTGGTATACCCAACTAAGATCTAAGGGTAAATCTCTCTTAAAAAAGAAACATCAAGTTCTCAAGGGTAACCCCCAACATCTTTTCATATTAAGCAGTAGAAGCACTCCAAGAGGATATCATGTTCAATGGGTTTGTTTTATATAATAAATCAATCACCATGCCAACCATAAAGCTAGAGCACGCGTGCTGCCTTAAAGAAATTTTTTCTAATCAAAACCAAATTTCAAAACTGTGATTCAAGGCCAAGTCCATGTACACATTAAAATTTCCCTTCAACCTCTATCATTTGTTGCATATGCTGGAAATACACAAAAACATAAATCATATTTTTTTCATTTCTAATTTGCATGTGGACAGTTTAAGTGGACAGAAATCAGAAAGGGACTTCACAAATTTTGTAAATAGGATACTGCTGTATAGGAAATAAAGATAAAAAAACATAGAAATATTACAAACATATTATAATAACTAAAATCAAACAAGAGTCTGTTAGGGGGTGAGGAAAGGAAGAAGGGATATAATATATATATATATATATATATAAGCAGAAATTCTTGTCCCACTCTATCAATTGTTTTCTATTAAAATCTGTTTCATGAATCATCATCCGTGTATGTAGACAAGCAATGCTTTTATTAGCTCTTAAATAAAGACCATTAAAATAGCATCACTATTACAGTTTTTCTCCCTCATTTATAATATAAATAAGCAAGATTACATATTGACTTTGTTTTGTTTCAATAGAGAAAATATGAAGAACAAATTAGGCGGGAGAAAGCTAATTACGTTGTAAATGTAATGCCGACAATCCTATTATTGAAGAATCATCACCTTAAATCATTTTAAAGAAATGTTTTTATTTTTATGTATTTATTTGAAAATTGATTGAAGAAGTTCTATTTGCTCAATAATTTTCCCCTCCATTACATGTTTTTCCATTACTCGGTAATAAATCTTAAAAAAGGTTCTGAAACATGCCGCTAAACAATTTATCAAGACAAAAATGGGTTGTCAAGAATATAAAGGAGGTAGGATGGGCAGTTGGTCAAATCTAGCATAGATTGTATAAGGATGGTAGTTGGAGTTGGCTAATCAATAAGTATAATTATCAAGTAAAATAGCAATGGGGCCTTACAATACCATTTTAGAAAGTAATAATCTCAAACACCAAAAATAGCCTCATATGATAAGCTTAGGAGCATACCTTCAGCATGATATGGGGGAGGGAAGAACTGTAAATAGCAAAATGTTGCCACTGTGAGCCCTGCAAAAAATGCTCTTCCATTAGTCAAGGAAGTCAAGCATCAAATAGATTGCAAAGTCGTTTATGTGTTTGGAAGTAATTTTTTGCCGAAAGCATATTTGCTGGAAATTGGTTAAAGTATAGTTGTACCTAAAAAAATGGTGCTTTAAAAAGTTTTACATAAGCAAATAAGTAAAATGCTAAAAGAAAAAGACATTGCCAAACAAACACTTAAGTGACAAACTATAGTAGCACAAACCTAGGAGGCCTCCTGCAAACACATCTTGCCAGTGGTGCCAGTAGTCATCCACCCGAGAAACACCAACAAGTGATGCAACAAGTAAAGGAAGGAAAACAAGGCACAATTTTGCAACATGGCCTCTACGGTCAAATACTTTTATTTTTCCAGATAAGTACAGCGATAGAAAGCCTAGACCAGCAAAAGACCCTGCAAAGTAAATCCAGATTTCCTTAAATCAAACAATCTGAAAAGATTTGGTAAACATAGCTCTGCTATCATGTGTTTGACTTAATTTTATTATGTATTTTCTACTTTTGAAATGCTCTTATTTCATAATAGATTCCTTCTTTCTTTTTTCTTCTTTTTTATTTATTTTTACTTATTTATTGATCAACAAGTATAGTCATCAAGTGGCCATGTAGAAGCATTTTCCATTAAATTTACTTTTATTCATAAAAATAAAAATAAAAAATAAAATAAGAAAAGTGGCCATGTAGAAGCATAGATGAAGCAAAGTGCAGCTTACATGAAGTATGGCCACTAGGAAAACTCTTATGTCCTTCCTTTATGACAATCTTGTCTCCATGACATACAACATTTCCCAATGTATCATAAACCTGAGAAGTAATCAATCATCAAGTACCATTAGTAATGAGAAGATATAAATGCACTGCACACACACTCTATGTACTCGTAAAAGCAATATACAGAAACTGCAATTCTGGATGTTAAATTACTGATTATCCCAAAAGTTTAAACTGTTAAGAAATGGTGAATTTAATCACTTAACCATAAGTTTAACACTCCCCTTCACTTGTGGGCCTAAACTTCCCCCTTAATAAGTGGGGGCCCAACAAGTGGGAATTTAATATTTTAAATGGGAGATAGAGTAAAGTCAGGGATCGAACTCAGGATCTCCTGCTCTGATACCATGTTAAATTACTGATTATCCCAAAAACTTAAGCTGTTAGGAAATAGTGAATTTAATCACTTAATCATAAGTCTAACACTGGACATACATCCTTTCCATCAGGAAAACACCGCCAAAAGAAATCAGGCCGAGGTCGACCAACTGCATCTTTTATAGCATCTGTAATAACCGCTGTGACTAGAACAGAGAATAAGAGACCTGCGCTAAGAAGCAATCTCCAATCATCAAGCTAAAAATAACATGAATATTCTTACTAGACAAACCAATATAGGGATATAAGATCTTATTACCTAGTATGGCATGATGAAGATCATAGACATCTCTCCTACGGAAATAAACAATGAGAAAAATTGCAATGGGCAACAGAACTGAATAAATCTAATCATCCAAAAAACAGGAACACAAAAATCCATAATTAGTGTCACCACTCCACTAACATATTTACATTACTAAGGTTTCATCTAGGTTATAATCACAAAGGAAAACTCACAGGAACAGCCCAAACAGGTACTGTGTTACTTTTCAGGGGATATTTGAGGTCAGACATCATATCCTTCCCAACAAAGCGATAAAATGGATGGATTTCATATAAGAAGGCCTCAATCAGCAAAAGAAGCATGAGTATCAGCCAGTCATGCATGTGTGTCCTTGCAACCGTAATTCCGTGGGACCTTACAGTATGTGCACCAAGCTGGACTTCCCTCATTCTTTCCTGTTGGACACACAAACTACAATGAGAATTTTGAGTTCTTGGATATCAGATTGTTAGATCTCTTGCTAGGATACAACTGATGATACGTAAGGTCTCTAGGAAGAAAATGAATACAGCACCAAACAAGAGGCAATATCTTAATCAAATGCTGTTGGACATATTTCTATAACATATTCTTGTACATCAATGGTTACCAGGAAAATTTATCATACACATACATGTATCCCGCATGTACATATACAAGATTAGTATTTCAAAAGAAAGACAGAATAGTCTGAAGTCCAAAACAATATGATTTGACTTCTGTAAAAGGCTGCGCATAGAACATTGTAGCTATCAATTACCATAATACGAATATGGATGTCCATAATTAAAAAGAAAATCACCTCAAGAAGGTTATATCTCTATGGCACTAAAGATGAAAAACTATAAGAAACAACTGTTATAAAAAAAACTGGAGTGACTACTGGAAATAGTATAAAGCCATACTGCAAATTAGCAGCACAAATTTAAGGAATTGATTATAAATAAAATAAAATATTCTAGAATATCATAAAATTGTAATTTTTATACACACAGTAGGATAAGTTAAACAGATGTAGGGTAATTTGATAGATGGAAAATACATGCTTATAAAATGGAACCTTGGTCAATTATCTACATGAACTAGAGATCCATATTGATGCCTCACATTTGATCAAACCCTTTCCAAATTTAACATGAATATAAAATCCAGATAATGAGTATCTTTTGATCATTAAGGGGGTGTCTGGTACATGCACTTAAAAACTGAAAACATGTGTGGAAATACGTGTGAGTAAAAAAATGTGTGAAAAAATGTGTAATGTTGTTTAAAAACTGAAAACATGTGTTTGAGTAGATATACCAAACGGGGCCTATATACAAGAAAATAGTTCCACCTTCCACTGCTAGCAAACTACCATCCTAGGATCCATCTATACAAAACATGGTACGCTTTTGTTTAGTTCAAATCCTTTGTTGCTCCGGAAATATCCTTTTATTTATCTCAATATTTGCCCTTTTTAGAGGCTAATAATAAATAGTATAAAAATCTTGTATAAGTTTTGAAGTTTTTAGCCAAAATATGACTTTTTTTTTATTTTTTTTATTTTTTAATTATGACTTCCCTATCACATTCTAACTCCTAATGAAGCAATGAACAAGCCTATTTCCATCTTTCCATACTGTGGGCTAAGTGGTGTACCATGTGCCTATTCTTGTTCCATGCAATGCACCACACTGATCAACGTTTTAGGTAATTTAAGTATCTAAAAATATAGTAAAAAAATTCAGCAATGCATATGTTACTATGGTTAAGTATCATCATTTATATAAACATTAAATGCAAAAAATAAAAAATCTTTGATGCAAAATTCTGTGTCTAAGATGATGAGCCATATGATGAATTAACACCTGCTGCTAAAAAAAAAAATTATTGAATGCAAGATTTGTAGGAAACTTAATACTCCCTCTGCATAGACAAATGAGCGGCACCAGAAAGATAATCAAGATGATTAACAAGAAAGAGATGACGATAATGTTATACATTTCATCATGTAGTCATTGGATAGGAAGATGATTCCTTTTGGATGGCTCACCTCTGCAGGGCCAATATAAACATTTTGCGTACACGGCAGTACTACAATACCTAGAAAAGTCTTCAATGATGGAAGAAGAAGCCATTCCATAGCCTCATAGATGTAGTGAAGTGTCAAGAGTTTAAAATTATTCAGATGATTAAAGAATCCTATATCACTAAAAGTTCCACTACTTCTTGAATTAGTCCAGAATCCCATATCACTTAAACCATATTTTAATCAGGGAACTAAAAGTTCCACTAGTTCTTGAATTATTCCACCATGCAAAGGCAGATTAGAGTTCTGTTAGCCAAGAGTCACCCATGCTTATTAAAAACAAATATTTATGAAAGAGATAAGAGTACCTCTTTGTTCTTGTATTTTATCAATGGACACTCAATGGGAGAAACCCAATCACTGGTAACTGTAGAAGTCTCCAACCTCTTTCTTGACACATCCTAGATAATCCCAACAAGTCAACCTTCAGAATAAATTTCATGAGAATTCTAAATTCATTTGATTTCATTTTTGGAAG
The DNA here is from genome assembly GCF_001633185.2 of Quercus lobata. Classification (NCBI taxonomy): domain Eukaryota; kingdom Viridiplantae; phylum Streptophyta; class Magnoliopsida; order Fagales; family Fagaceae; genus Quercus; species Quercus lobata. Next base: position 50,239,981 of record NC_044905.1, read on the forward strand.
AAAACTCTAAATTCTAAATTCTAAATTCATTTGAGCAGAGCCAGGAATTTTTGTTTGAGGAGGCCAAATGATGGTATTGATATATTAGTCAAGAAAAATTCAAAGAGAACCACAGAGAAATTTGCTTATGTGTGGTTGTGGTGGGGTTTAGGTTTAAGAAGATTTGTGGATTTTGGGGTTTAAAACCATTTTTTAGAAGATGAATTAGGGTTCAAAAGAATATAAAAAATTACGTGAACAGTGCAGCGCTGTGAACAGTACCCAAAAAAATCCCTACCAACGTAAGACTTACTCATTAATGATAGAAAATCCATGACTTATGGCTCATACCCGAAAATTATATAATTACTTAAATACCCTTTACTCTAGAATAACTAAATAAAATATAAAAAGGATATTCTTTCTTTAACCATGCCATGGTTGTGTCATCAGCATGTTTATGAAGCCGAAGTATCATGACTAAGACATTGTATACACAAAATAGTGACTAATCTATCTTCCTAAATTCTTATGAGTGTGTGTGTATATATATATATGTGTGTGTATGTATTTGGCAATAAACGTGTTCAAAAAACATATCCAAAGAGAACTTAGCATCTTCTTCAAAGTTATGCACAACAATGAAATATAATTGAATAAAATTTATCTATTATCATCTAGTGAAAGTCTTAACCATTTATATTTCAATATACATTACAAAATTGTCAGTCAAAAACTTATTTCACTATTTGAATCCACAGACATTCAGTAATTCAATATGAAAAAGTGGGCAATAGAGAGTATTGCACCTCTTTTTTCTGTGAGAGCATAACTTACATTCTAACTTTTTTTTTTTTTTTTTTTTTAAATCCCTTAAGATTTGTTGGGACCTTGGGGGCTACCCTTCCCTATTGGGGCCAGCTCTACCTTTTTTTTTTTCTTTTTTCAACCAAACCCCAAAAAACTTTAATAGAAGTATTGATTAAGAAAACTTAAAAATTTTGGGACCCATCAACATAGCTCCACCACTGACATTCAGCACTCTACACCACACCCTACATAAATAACTTAATATGACTTTAAATGAAATTTTGGGCTTGTAACGTAAGTCATTTTTTAAATGGCAATTCAGAAAGTTGCAAATATATCTTCCTTAGCAAATAATTGTGTCTCAACCAAAAAACCGAATCAAACAAGTGGCTGAGGTTGTAGAGGGAAAACTCAATGATTGCACATGCAACTTACCTTGAAACTGATTTACTTCATATACAGAAACTTAAAACTGCAAACAGTTGATATTTGGATCTATAATATACCTATGAAGCAGGCCTAGGATTTATATTTGCTTCTACAGGGATTTTCAAGCACCTTATTTGTACAGCTCTGAAATTAAACCCCAATATGGCATGAACCCAGCAACATACAATGATGAAACATAAAACAGATATCAAATTCAGCAGGAAATAATAGACAGCAAGCAACTACTTTTGAAAGGTTTTACGGCACAATATGCACCATGGTTAATTGATACAACTGATTTACATCTGCAAGCCCTGTATTAGAAAATCATTATAAAGATAACATACCAATCCAATTAAAATCAGTTTCTATAGTTTTATTAGTATTTTTTTAACAAAAAAAAATACAGAGTGAATAAACTTACATATGAATCATTAACATAATCAACATATGAAAGTAGTATCTGCACGAAAATTAATTTACAATGAACAAGTAACCACCCTCCATGATCAACTAAATTAATCAAACAAGCAAATAGCCTAAACCATAACGAGATACTCCAAAATTGTTCTACATCAATAACTATGAAGATATAAATCAAATGCATCTGAATACAAAGGAAGGCTTCTATGGCTCTAGATAACACTTAATGATGACAAGGGATTCAGCTACTCAACCCAAAGTAACTGGAAGTAGGACTTCGCCAAGTATGATATGGGATCCCCATTAATACAAAGGAACGCATCTACAGCTCTAGATAAGACTTAATGATGAAAAGGGAATCAACTACCCAACTCAAAGTAATTGGTCCGAGTAGGCTTCGCTGAGTTCAATATGAGATACCCTTTAATCATGAGAAAAACATTATGTAAAGCATCAATTTCAGCAAGCATATTAGACAATTAATCGTAAAATGTAGATAATGCATTCACGTTAATAGATTTGAATGTGCTGTGAAAAAATCACCTTGAAGTAAAAGTTAACTTCTCTATAAAAGTTCACTCTTGGCCCTAGAAACAATTTATTTCCTAATTAACTATCAAGTATCAAGTGCATAAGAAATTCAACTTCCAATATATAAACCCAAATACCAACCATGACACCATCGTCTATTTTATTTATGAACAGCTACTCCTATCCAGGATATCAAATCTAAAGCCAAAAATACTATTAACAACTTGATATTATTCAGGATATCAAACCCAAATCCAAAATACTGCTACGAACAACTTGATATTATTCTAGCACTCTATTAATATTATTGAATCCATCTCCAATTGCTACTAGAATAAGAAAAATGGAAACTATATAAAAAATAAATAAAAAGTCCAAAAAGCATCTTATTTACAAAATTCATTAAAATAAGTTCAAACATCAATTTCACAAAACCCCACTAACCTGAGCGACCCAAAAACGAGAAAGAGATCTCAAATCCCACCAAGGCATTGTGTGAAGCAAACCAAAACCATACAATAACTCAGTTGGTAATTGAGCTTGTTGGCTACTGGGTATCAGATATATATGTACAGGGTGGTGGAAATATCATAGGAAGCTTCGTATAAATTCCGCAAGTGGAGAAGTAGGATAAACAACTTGTGTGACGCCAAAAATTAAAAGTAGATAAAGACAAACATACAAAGAATTAACGAAAACCAAAGAGCTTCATTACCTGAATGAAAGCTCAGAGTTACACTGTGAACTGGAATTAATGAGAATACTTTGTACTGGGACCCAGGTCCAGTTTATTATTGTTTTTCAATTGACTGAGAGCGAGAGATATTGACCTGTGTTCCGCGGCCAAAATGGCCGACCTCTATTTTGACCGACCTCGATACATATTTGATAGAGGAGTTTAAGTAATGTTGTTTGAATGTTTTAGTGAAAAAAAATATTTTTTTTAGAGAGTTTCAACTTATAACATCTGTATTGAAATGTGTGTAAAATTATTTAAAAATGTGAAAATGTGTGTTTGAACCAGACAACCAAATAGGTCTAATGCAAAATATTTTAAAATATATCAATTTACCACCTTTTTTTTTAACTCAAATTCTTTGAAAAAAATAGTTTTCAAATTAACCTATTGTTTTTATTATTGCATTCCTATTACTATAAAGGGGAGAGGGGAAAAAGTCTTAAACAAATTAACAGTGTTGTATATCCAAAAGGGATTAACTCTTAGATATCCAAATCAACTGGTAAAGTCTTTGATGATTGTATAAGAGATCTGGGGTTCAATCCCCGCCTACACCAAAAATTGATTGGTGTCTTGGTCTGATGATAAAGAACTATTATCAAGAGCGGACACCATAAGTTGAAACTCTTTATAAAAAAAAAATAATAATAATAAATAAATAAAATTTCCAATGTGAGATTAACCCACTGTTTTTTATTTTGAGAATACAAAATATCAATTCACAATTATTGTCCGTGAAATTCTCCTAAATATAACACAAAATAATATAATAAATTGGTCAAATAGTATCTCTTAAATTGAATGTGGATAGGTGCATGAGATCGTATAACTTAATTATAGTTTGTTAGATTCAATATCTTCACATACAAATAAAAATAGTATAAAAGGTATGCTTATTAGTTCAGAGAAAAAATAACAGCAAAAATCTAAATAATTTAATTTGTATGGAAAACTAACAAAAGCAAAATTCAATATTGATTCTAATTGTACTCTCTCTCTCTCTCTCTCTCTCTCTCTCTCTCTCTCTCTCTCTCTCTCTCTATATATATATATATATATATATATATATATTACTTAGTTAATAATGGACCGTATATAGTCATGGTATATCATATAAATGACTTATATATTTGTATTGTTTTTAATTATACCAAAAAAAAAAAAGTTCATAAATATAAAATCATTCAATCTATTTTTTTTCTCTAATTTTATATATAGAGGTAAATAAATGATTAGGTTTTTATGATTTATTTATATTGGACTCCTCGTTTTCTATACTAAATTAACTCATTTGGCATAAAAATTAAAAAACTTAAATTAGATGGGACATGTAATACAAAATTAAACTCTAATTGAAATCCAATTTTTATACTGAACTAATTCACTTGACACAAAAATTTAAAAACTTATATTAGATGTGACACGTGGTGCAAAATACAACTCTAATTGAATTTCAATTTAAAATTTAATTAGATTTTCTCTTAACTTGACCAATATATATTAGTCTCATCACACACACTCTGCACATGCGATGATGCCTTTTTTTTTTTTTTAAGTTTAATATAATTTTTGAATTTGAATTCATCTATTGTTAGTGAGATTACACAAGAAGATAATTTTAAAAAACTAAAATTTAGGATTTGAAAATGAATAGACTATTGAGTTAAGTGTATGCTAATTTTTAGGAAAAAATGTATCAAACATGCGTGAGATATATATAAATAGAGAGTGTGCTAATTTTTAGGAAAAAAGTTTTTCTGATAGTTTATTTTTTTTTTTCTTTGAATTTTGTTGAGTTACAATTTTAACCCTATTTTTTTATTTTTTAAGAATAATGATTATCTAATTAGTTTAGGGATATTTTTGACATTTTTTGAAACCATAACTAACTTCTTCTTTTTTTAAAAAAGTAACTAACTTTCTAAATCCTCATTTTTTTTTTTTTTTTGAAAGAAAACGATAGTAGACTTTATTCAAGTAAATCAATTTGTACAATGGGGAAGAGAAAAGAGGGGCATTCTTCTAATCAAATCATGACCTCCTCATTCTCCTTTGCAGCACTAGCTAAAGCTAATGCAACACGATTACATCATAAAGGTATATTATGAAAAGAAATAAAAGAAAAACTATCTCTAATTAAACCAATGTCTTCAATGATCCAGGCAGCTTCTAAACATAAGATTTTATCCGAATTCAAGAGGTTCACAAGTTCTGCAAAATTGCATTCCACCATCAACTTATCAAAACTGGTATTTTGACAAAACAAAAGAGCCAGTCTCATCATTGTAGCTGCTGTATAGAGGGGGTTTAAATTCTTCTACAAACAATGACATGATGTCGCTAAAACTTCACCTTTATTGTTCCTTATAAGAAAACCAAAACCCACAGAGGTGTTCTTCTTCAATTGGGAAATTGCTAGATTGAATTTATGGTTGAATCAGAAATTGGGGGTTGCCACTTCATTTTAGGCACTTCAGCAACCCGATTATGCTTTTGTTGCAATTCCATAAATTCTAACCTGTAAAGTTCAGCCTGAGCCCATAAATCTTTGGATGAAGGAGTTTTATTCTCAAATATCAACTTGTTTCTGCAGTTCCAAATTATCCATCATGCGATACAAAGAGTGTCAAAATCCAAAGAATTCAAATTGTTTAAGGCAGCCTCCATTGCATCAATAAAACTGATTTGTTGCGGTAGCCGAAGACCATTCCAGAAATGAGTGTGCATCCAAAGAGATTGTGCAAAAGAGCATTCCAAAGACAGGTGGCTATTTGTCTCAGCTTCATCATTGCAGAGGGCACATGAGAAAGAGTTAGAGATCTTCCTATCAAAAAGCTTTGTCCGAGTGGGAAGGCTATCATTGCAAGCTCTCCAAATAAATGATTTAATTTTTGGAGGAATTATAGAAGACCAAATATATAGAATATAGATTCATAAATTAAATTATTGTTTTGTCCACCCATAACAGCTAATAATAAACTTTAACCAAAAAAAAAAAAAATATTAATTGTGAAAATATCATCAACATCACATTTCTATTGAGTTAAACAGATTATTCGACACATTTGAAGATTGATGGCCACACAACAAGTACACGATATGACGGTTAAAGTTGGATAACAATTCACAACATCACTGATTCTTTCCCATTACTACTAGACTAGTATCCTAAGAACTAAAATATAAATAAATAAATAAAAGAAGACTAGTCAATAATAGTCACAAGAGATATACTTCTTTTATTTCGACCAAAAAACTTATTTTAAAAAATCATTTTTTCTTTTTTATTTTTTTTTATTTTTTATGTTTAATAGTACCTTCTCTATACATTAAGAGAATTCAGAAAATTAGTTATGATTTCAGAGAATGTCAAAAATACCCATAATCTAATTAGATAATCATTATTCTTAAAAAAAAAAAAAAATATATATATATATGGTTAAAATTGTAATTCAACAAATTCAAAAAAAAAAAAAAAAAACTACTAGAGAAATTTTTTTCCTAAAAATTAGCACACACTCTTTCTCCATCACACGAGTTTTGCGTGTGCGATGAGGCTTTTTTTCTTGGTCTAGTGTCATAATTTTTATAAAAAAAATTTGGATAAGTTTATTTTGAAGATATGGATTAGCAGGAAAGTGTCCTATTTTGTAAGCATTTTAAGTGGAGTTAGAAATATATTTTTACCTGGTTGTCCTCAAGTTTTTTCCCTGTTAAACGTAAGGTTTAGAGGTATATTTGAATCACATAAAAATCCAGTTCAAAGAGGAGAGTCTTCTTATAAATAGTATAGATATTTCATGCTCATTCGATACATTTTTTCTTAAAAACTAGCACATACTAAACGCAGTAGTTTACTCATTTTGAAATCCTAAATTTTAGTTTCTTAAAAATCCTTTCCTATGTAAGTTAATTTACTAAAAATAGATAAATTTGAAAAATTACATTAAACTCAAAAAAAAAAAAAAAAAAAAAAGAGTCTCATCACACATGTGGAGCGTGTGTGATGAGGCTAGTAAAAATATTAAAGAGAAAACAATCTTTGGTCAACCAAATATCCTATTAAAAATATGACTTAATTATTTTTTAAAAAATTTTATTCGAAAACCAATTCTATCTCACACCACACTAGATAAAGGAAGTTTAGAGATAATATGAAACTACTGAAAACAATTTTATATCATTTTGAGGTTATTGATCATAGAAAAATGAGATAGTTTTCCAAAAAAATACTTTTTGAAAAATGTCTCAATTTTTCGAAAACAAAAATAAACCAAAGAAAGGTAAGCAATTTATATATATAAATATATATATATATATATATATATATATAACCCAACCCTCCCGAGGCTTTAACCAGGTCCCCCCATACACTTAGGGTATGTTTGGTAGACTGTAATAGGCGCTGTAATGTAAAAGTTATTCCTATAGTTTAGTTATTCTTTAGTTTGGTTATTTTTTTATTACAAAGAATAGTCATTTCTTATGAATAGCTATTCTTCAAAATGAAGAATAACTATTCCTCTTTAAAATGTTGTATTAGCTATTCCTTAGTAAGTGCAATAATTTCAAAACTTAATATATTTCTAAATAAACAAACTTTCCATATACATCTAACAATTATAAAAATAAAAATTCATAAAAAATAACACATATCTCTCTTAAATTTAAAAATAACAATTTTTAAGGAGGTATAATTGTATGAGTAAGATATTTCCTAAAATAAATGTTAAACTTTATTCTAATGTTATAACTCACAACCAAATTATTGAATATGTTTAATTATTACATTACAACACACTTTATTACTAGTAATAAAGATTACAATTCCTGTTGTAATCCTCATTCAGTGTACCAAACGTACCCTTAGTGAATAGAAAGGTGTCATCTAGACTAATGAGTCTGATGATTATAGCCATAGGCTGAATACAATCGTATCTATTAAAAAAAATATATATATTAATAAGTTCCTAAAAAAATTAATGATAAAATTATTATCAATTATATTATAAAAATTTAATAAATTGATCTTAAAATAAATATTATTAAATATTGCATCACTATAATAATAAATAAATTTTTAATTGTTTTGCATTTATAATTTAAATAATTCACAAGGTTTGAATAATATAGAGTGAAATGTCGTTCACGTAAATATCATTTCAATTTACGCCATACATTGTCGTCACAAATTTGATCAACCTATTATTCTCATGCGTGACTATTACTACCTTTCACATTATTACCACCATCACTATTGTTTACTCCACAGTTATTAAAACTGAACTGGTCTAACTGGTGGAACTAGTAACCAAGTGAACCAATACCTAAGTCGACTCAATTGTTTAATTGGACCACTTATGCAATTGAACTAGTAAAAGCCAATAATATCTAATGAGTTTTTTGTAACTCGTGCAACTTAGACTGATTGTTTTCACCCAATTGGTTTTGCATTCAATACCTGTATAGGTCCATCATAATACTTTCTTCTGATTTAAGAACGTAGTAGAAATACAAAAATTTTAAAATGAAATTGATGCTGGAGTTTGGAATTTTCAGTGAAGATAGAACTTACAGTAGCTCAGATCTTCATTTATTGGATTAGAACAGGTAGTGTAATATGCAAAATATACATAAAATGTGACTTTGGAGTTTGAGATATACTTTTGTTCTTAGAATTGTATGACATAAAATATATTTTATATATCGCTAGACTAGATGTTTAGACTTCAAAGTCTTCAGACTTAGTTTTATTAATAATTTAAGTATGCTTATTTTTTTCAATTTAAATATTTATTTTTGAGGTTTTTCAAACTTATTTTTATACTTTATCTTATTCTACAGTTTGACCAATGGCCCATTAGTTGAACCAGTAGCAGCCTAGTGATCAAGTTCCTAAACTAGGTTACCATCCGGTTCATGTTTAATAATTATTGTGTCTCCTTAAAGTCATTTATTATAACCACGCCATAGCCTACCTCTATTGACAACATAATATCGTGGGTTTCAGTTACGTCAATTGGTTTATCCATTATTGTCGAATAAAAGATTTAAGATTTTAACCACACCTACACCACAAATTGATTAGTGTCTTAGCATAACGATAAAAAAGTAATCATTATGGAGTGATTTCAATAGGTTGAAATTCAATATATATATATATATATATATAAACAAACAAAAAAACTTACAAACAAACAGCACAACATCATCACTCACACCATCATCTGAGTTCCAATTAGCTTAACTTGATAAAATTTCTTGTCATCGAATAGAAGATCTGTGGTTCAAACTCTATTTGCATAAAAAAATAATAATAAATTAATTAATTAATTGGTGTCTTGACCTAATGATAAAAAGCAGTAATCATGGAGTAAACATTGTTAGGTTCTAAAGACTTAGGAACTAATGTATTTAGAACTCTAATATGTATTGTTGGCAAACCATGATCAAAACAAGTTGTTTAGTCTTGTTTAGACTTGCTCAAAGTTGTGTATTTTATGTAAAGTTGGATTCAAGCTGATGTAGATTTATTAGAGCAATTCAGCCTGGTTCGATCGATCGAAGCATAGGCTTGATCAATCGAAATTCGGGCAGAATGAGTTTTTCTGCAGAATTCCAACTCAACCCTAGTTCATTTAAAACGTTTAGGGTTTTATGTTTTTGCCCTAGGTATATAAGGCAAACCCTAGCCACGTTTTAGTGGTTGCTTATATTACTGTTTATGTAAATCTCTTGTAAGATCTGTGAGGAGCTTTGCTTTACACAAACTTAGGATTATCAAGAGGAGATTCATTCAAGTACTTGATGAGCATTCAGTTGCTGCCATAGAAGCTTAAAGAAACACAAGCGGATGTGCTTGTACTTGCTGGAGAATCCAAGAAAGAAGAAGTCTGTGGTCTCGAAGCTTGCACTTGGTCGTGTCAGTAAGTTTCTACTGGTGGATAGTAATAGGATGTTAGTGGTCTAAGTCCTATTGTAAAACTTCGATTCTTTCATAGTGGATTCAAGTTTACCTTGAGGATAGCTAGGTTAAATCCTCTCCAGGTTTTTACCAGTTTGGTTTCATAGGTGATCATATCATTGTGTTATTTATTTTTCCGCTGCTTTGCATGATATGATTGTTTGATTGTGATAACCTAGTTTTGTGAATTTGGACTAAGTAATAACTTGGCTAATTAACTAGGTTAATCCAATTGTGTTTTTAAGGGGTCTAAAAACCATCAAGTGGTATCAGAGCAAGTTGCTTTCTTGTTGTTGATCTTTTGATCTCTGAGCTGATCCTTGACCCCTATTGTCATGGAACACAAACATTCTCTTGTTATTCCTCCTCACTTTGATGGGAATAATTATGCTTATTGGAAAGTAAGGATGAAAGCATTCCTGAAATCAATTGATGAGAGAGTCTGGAACTCCATCGAATACGGATGGAAGAAGCCCACTACTCATGTTAGTGAGTAACAAACTTCTCAAAAAGAAGCAACTCCGTTCAATAGCAAAACTATGAATGTTATCTTTAACACTGTTTCTATGGAGGAATTTAAGAAAATCTATAATGTTAAGGTTTCTCGTACTACTTGGAATATCCTCCAGACTATGCATGAAGGCATAAAGGCAATTAAAATCAATAAATTTCAGCAATTAACTTCTAAATTTGAAAGCATTAGAAAGTCTGATGATGAATCTTTTGAAGAATTTTATGCTAAACTTAATGATATTGTTAATTCTGCATATAACTTGGGTGAAATCTATGATCAACCTAAAATTGTTAGGAAGATTCTTAGATCTTTGACTAAGGATTTTAGACCCAAAGTGACTGCCATCACTAAGAGCAAGGATGTGGATTCCATCCCTGTTGATGAACTTGTAGGATCTCTTCAATCCTATGAGTTGAACCTACCTAAGACTAGCAAATCCAAATCAATGGCTCTTAAGTCAGTTGATGATGTTGATGTTTGTGGATTTGATTGTGAGCTCTCTGCTACGAAGATTGCTTACCTTGCCAAGAACTTTAGGAATTTCCTTAGAAACAACAATAGAAAGGCAAGAGATAAGAACACTGCTGAACCTAGAAACTTTAGGAAGAATGATCCTACTAAAGTTAACAGCACTGCTAAACCTAGAGAAAAAGTAGGTCAATATTCAAATAATTCTATGGGTCCTCAGTGTTTTAGATGTCAATGGTATGGTTACATGAAATCTGAATGTCCTACTTACTTGAAGTCTAAGGGTAAGACTATGGCTGTAACCCTTAGTGATGGTGAAGTTTCTGATGATGAGTCTGGCTATGACGAGGATGGGAACTTCATTGCTTTCACTGCTACTGCTGTAGTCAATGAAAGTGTATTTACTAAAGAGAACCCTTCTGATGGGGAACTCTTTGAGGATGCAGATCTTCAAGAAACCTAAAATAAACTTTGCAAAGTTGCTACAAAAGGATGCTATGAATGTTGAATTAGGCTTGAAGAAAATTGCATCTCTTGAGCTTGATAAAAAAAATTTGCTTGTTAAATTGTTTGATGCTACTGAACTTTTGAATAATGTAAAGACTGAGAACATGCTTTTGCTTGATAAAGTTAAGAATTCGGAACATGAGCTTTCTGTTGCTAGAGAACAATCTAATAGGTCTGCTAGTTCCAAACTTGATCATATGCTTAGTGTTCAAAAGTCTCCTTCTGACAAAACTGGGTTAGGTTTTGTAGAAAGCATCAACGTGTCTGCACCTAATTCCACTATCTTTGTTCCTTCATCTTCTTTTGAACCCCCTGTGAGTGAGGTTGTAAGTGAGGTTGTCAAACCCTTAGAAGTTACACCTCCTAGAAATATTATGGTTAATCTTAAAGAGTTCAAACCTAAGCAGTCTACCCTTTCTAAGGACAAGTCACATGATAAGCCTACATGGGTCTGTCATTTTTGTGGAAAGTCTAGACACATTTGTCCAAACTGTTATAAGCTGCAAGCTGCTAAGAGAGCAAACAAACCAAAAGAACCTGTGCCTTAAGCACAAGATCCTATGGTACTCATTGGTGAATTGGTAAAGACTCTAAACTTTTATTCCAATCTTGGAGTTGGAAATCATTCACATGTGAATAAGAACTCCAATGCTCGTGGTGCATCTAAAAAGTTTTGGATGCAAAAGGTTCAATCTAATTGAGTCCTTCTAACATGGTCCTTGTACTTCATTGCTATTCTTTGTGACCATTGTTCTTTGGTTTTTGTTTTCTTTGTTTCTAGGATATGCATTGCATAACATTCATCCAATTCATTCTAGGTTGTTTTTGTTTATTTTTTTCCAAAAATAAAAAAAAATAAAAAAAATAAAAGGAGAAAAATGAAGCAAATTGTGTTTTGCACTATTTTCTTGGTTTTTGAAAACAAGGTTGGTCAATTTATTTTCACATAACATGTCTTTTGTACCTTATTTAGCTTTGATGAGCTTACTTATTGCACTTTACTAGTTGAAACTTTGTAGTGCATGTTGTGTGGGAAAGATGTTTATGGTTTTGATCACTTTGTCTTGATCTTAAAGTCACATGTCTTTGACTGTTGGACTTGAACCTTTGGAGAAAGGCATAAATAATCATCTCACCACTGTTCACTAGCCAATCATAAACACCTTAGTGCGTATCGTAAGATTTTGTACTCAAGAAAGTGTAGCACATGCACAAAAAGATCATAAGGTGTAGCCTTGGTTTAAATGCTAAAATTGATATGTACATTATTGGACTTAAAGCTAAATCAAATAATTGCTAAAATTGGTATGTATATTATCCCGGCTATTTTAATAAGTTTCTGAATAATTAAAATTTGTGTGTACAATATGAGGCAAAATCAAGAAACTTACATGATTGCAAGCTTATGATCTAGGAGATGTGGGAGTTATATGATGTAATTCTTTTGGTGATAGTCTCTTTCAAATCCTATGTGATGAATTTTGTAAACTTTGTGATTGATTTCTATTTACATATCACCTCACATGTATCTCAAGTTTTTGCTAGTTGCACACACTACACAAGTTACTATTTGCTAAACATTGTACATGTTATTGTGTGTGTCTTTGGTCTGGCCAACCAAGTTTGCAAATACTTTGAGTTTTTATGCAAAACAGATTTGATGCTTGAGAGTTATGTAGAACGTTTGATGATCTTAATTTTGGGAAAACTGGGTTTAAAACTGTTGTTTTTGAAAAATATTTCATCACATACTCATGCATTTTGTTCATCAATCTCACTGCTTTGAGGTGTTTCTAAAATGTGTTTTGTTTTTTTCAAAAACTGTGTTTTTTTCTTAAAAAATTTGGTGAGTCTCTGTCTGTTTCGATTGATCCAATCTGTTTTTCGATCAATCAAAATTGTTTTAAAATTTTTAAGGAAGCCTCTGTTTGTTTCAATCAATCGAAACCGATTTTCAATCAATCGAAAATCGTGAAACAAGTTTTTTTAAAATCTGAGTTTGAACAACTTTTCAAAAAGTTTTTCAAACTTTTCTCTCTCTCCGAATTGGCCAAGGCTCACCATCAAATTTTTTGTCGTTTTCCTCTAGTCTTTTTGCAAGGTTTTCCTCTCTATAAGCTGGTAAGTCCATTATACCCTTTCTTTTGAATTTATTTTCATGTTTTCATGCATTTTTTCATGCATTTCATTAGGTTTTTCGAAACTTTTCAATTTTGGGGTTTTTGATGATTCAAGCCACTTTTTCTGAAATTGATCATTGGGTTTTGTTCCTACAAGGTTATAAACATGATATATGATGTTTAATTTGATCAATTTGGTGCTTTGTGAAAAATTGAAAATTCTAGGGTTTGTATTTATCCGAATTTGGGAATTTTGTTCAAATTGAGTTCAATTGATGAAATTGGCTTGTTGAATTGATGTAATTGATCACTATTTTATATATTCTCCCTTGTGTGATGATCAATTGGTCAATTTTTTACAAATTGAACAAGTGATTTTTCAAATTTTTGGATGCTCAAGCCAATTTTGTGAATCTGAACTTATTTTGAACTTAATTTCACTGCATTAAAGCATGCATCATGACATTTAACTGTTCATTCATCATATAGATTTTTTGTTCTATATTTTTTTTGTGTTAACTTGCAGTCTGCCCTTGGTTTTTTTTTTTTTTGTTCTACTTTATGTCTTTGTCCTTATCCTAGCACCATGCCTAGAAAGACTAGAGCCCATAGGACACCCCACTTCCTCTGAGTCTCCTTCTAGGAGTGAGTTGTTTAGGAATGACAAAAGTAGAGAGGTTTATGAGAAACTGAACTGTAAGAGAAAGATTTGGGCTGAGCATTCTGTTGTGTTAGATAAGGTTGATCCTACCATTAGGGCAAACTTTGAGAGTAGGGGTTGGTTGTCTTTGTTGGAGGTAGATCATCCACCCCCAACCGCCCTGATTAAAGAGTTCTTCTCGAATCTCCCTTGCCACGTCTATGATTCCAACACCCTTGTTAGGAGTTGGATACGAGGTGTTGAGTTCACCATTACCCCTAAGATAGTGGCTGAAGCTCTTGGGGTTCCGATTGTTGGGGAACCTGTCTATCCTTAAGAGGAGTCTCCACCCCTTGATGACGTTATGTCATACATCACTAGGTCTTCTATCCAGTGGGGTTCTGATCCTCAGATCATGTCTGCTGAGCTTACTGAGACAACTTATCTTTTCTTTAGGATAGCATGTCATTCTTTGTGGCCTATTTCTCATCTCCACACCATCCCTCTTGAGCGATGTGTGTTTTTGTATGCCTTTGTTTCTGGTGCGTCCATTAGTTTTCCTCATCTGTTTCTTCATTCTTTGAACGAAGTTCATAGGAGTTCTGCTATAGCTCATGCTCTTATCCATTCTATTTTCATTCATAGGATTTTGTTGGTTCTCGGTTTAGTTGATTTCCCTGCTGGTGAGCTCGTTCATGTTATAGCCTCTATAGGTGCCACCTTCCTTAAGCAGAGGGCTGCTCACTTGAGAGTTGGCTCTTCGCGTCCTAGAGGTGAGTCTTCTGGTGTTGTTCCCCCTCCTCCCTCTTCTACAGGTGCTAATACGGCTGAGGCGTCTGGTGCTGCTGCTACTGATGCTGATGTTCCTCCACCGACTACTTCGGATGATTCAAACATTTGACGTATGTTGGATCATATCTTGACCGTTCAAGTGGCTCATGGATAGATTTTGGTGGACGTGCTCAATGAGATCTGTGCCTTGCGAGCAGAGTTGGCACAACTTCAACGATCCTCACCACCACCTCCTTTTGATAATGGATTTTGATTGCCCTTTGGCATTCCGTCACAAAAAGGGGGAGTACATTTAGGACACTTGTAGAGTTTTTGTTTTCAGGGGGAGAGTTACAGTTTTTGTTTGTTGGAGCTTGTGGAGATTAGATTGTATCTAGGTGCTTCACTTTGTATTTACCTTTTTAGGTGCTTCACTTTGTATTTACCTTTTTAGCTCTTGTTATATTTTTGTTGGGCTATTCATATTAGGGGGAGATACATTTTTTTTGTTTTATATGTTTCTTGTTTTTGTTTTATATGTTTCTTGTTTCACTGCTTATTGATTTATATTTATGAGTTATTCATTGATATGTGTCTTTATTTTGGTTTGAGTGAAATCAAGAATTTATTTTTGTTTACTTGTATTTTTCACACATGCGGTTATGCATTTTGTTTAGTGTTTTAGGAAATATAGAGATTGATTTAATTGAGCTGCTGTCTACACTTACAATTGATGGATAGTAGTTAGGATTGGATTTGTTTTTATGAGCATTTTTTGTAAAGGGCTTTTCTTTGTAAACTTTGAGCTTTTAGTTATGTTTTGTCACGAATGGCCAAAGGGGGAGTTTGTTAGGTTCTAAAGACCTAGGAACTAATGTATTTAGAACTCTAATGTGTATTGTTGGCAAATCATGATCAAAACAAGTTTTTTAGTCTTGTTTATACTTGCTCAAAGTTGTGTATTTTATGTAAAGTTGGATTCAAGTTGATGCAGATTTATTAGAGCAATTCGGCTTGGTTCGATCAATCGGAGCTTAGGTTCGATCAATCGGAGCTTAGGCTCGATCAATCGAAATTCGGGCAGAATGCGTTTTTCTGCAGAATTCCAACTCAGCCCTAGTTCATTTAAAAAGTTTAGGGTTTTATGTTTTTTCCCTAGGTATATAAGGTAAACCCCAGCCACGTTTTAGTGGTTGCTTATATTGCTGTTTGTGTAAATCTCTTGTGAGATCTGTGAGGAGCTTTCCTTTATACAAGCTTAGGATTATCAAGAGGAGATTCGTTCAAGAACTTGATGATTATTCAGTTGCTGCCATAGAAGCTTAAAGAAACATAAACGGATGTGCTTGTACTTGCTGGAGAATCCAAGAAAGAAGGAGTCCGTGGTCTTGGAGCTTGCACGTGGTCGTGTCAGTAAGTTTCTACTGGTGGTAGCAATAGGATGTTAGTGATCTAAGTCCTATTGTAAAACTTTCATTCTTTCATAGTGGATTCAGGTTTACCTTGAGGATAGCTAGGTTAAATCCTCCATAGGTTTTTATCGGTTTGGTTTCCTGGGTGATCATATCATTGTGTTATTTATTTTTCCGCTGCTTTGCATGATATGATTGTTTGATTGTGATAACCTAGTTTTGTGAATTTGGACTAAGTAATAACTTGGCTAATTAACTAGGTTAATCCAATTGTGTTTTTAAGGGGTCTAAAAACTATCAAACGTCATAGGTTGAAAGTCTATCTTAACCATGGTTGTTAGGATCAATAGTTTGATCGTAGGATCTTACGATCCTACAATCCTACTAGGCCAAAATGACTTGGATTGCAGTAGGATCATGAATTTTTTAGGATCCCATATAGGATTGTGTGGGATTAGTAGGATTGAACCAATCTTACGATCCTACAAAAAACCAAAATTTGCTTTGGGTTGGTTTAAAAAAAAAAAAAAAAAAAAAAAAAAACAACAACAACAACAACAACAATAACCAATCAACCCAATGGATAGAAATGATCCAAATTTAATAAATAAATAAAAATCATCACTTTAAATTAAAAACTTATTTCCTAAACCCCTAAAATCAACTTGACGACCCTCTCACTCTCTCCCTTCTCTCTAACTAGATTTTGCTGTGACTTGTGAGCTCATTATTCCCTTTGCAAGTTTACATTAATTTACATGGCTATGATATGAATCCTAGAATGGATAATTAAATGTTCACCTCACCTTTATTTCTATATTGTTTTTGGATTTTATATTTTAGTTAGGTAGATGCCATTTGCAAACTTATTTTGGATTTTGAACTTGGAAAATATTTTCCATATGTGTTGATGGTAGTTTTTGATAATTAGTGGCTAATTAAACATTTGGTGAAATTTTTGTATAAATTGTGCTAAAACTTAAATATAGTTGTTTCATTAGTATAAAGTATAGATATAGACATAGGTTACGCTACAATTCATGGTATCAAGATGACATAATATTGATGCAAATATTTGTTCTTGGGCAAATTACAACTTACCCACCTACGGTTTGACTGAAATTTAAGTTGCCTACTTGTGATCTGAAATTTGACACTTTACTTACCTAAGACACTACAAAAAAAAAAAAAAAAAAAAAAAAGGACCTATTGCAGTGGGCCAAAAGCGCCGTTGAAGCCCCAAAAAGCGTTGCCAAAGGTGCATTTGACCTTTAGCGGCGGGTGCTATTGCAGCAGTTTTTCCTGCCACTGTTGCGGTGCCGCTATAAATCTATTGCGACAGTAACAAAAAGCGCCACTTTAGATGCACCATTTAGCGACAGTTTTGATTTATTGTGGCAGGCAAAAAACCGCCACCATATAAGGTTAGAATTCAAGTCAATTGACCTTTAGCAACGGGCTATAAGTGCCGCTATAGGGCTTAATGTAAAATAGAATATATCCACCTTTTAGCGGCAGTAATGACCGCTGCTATATGTTTGAAGCTTTGGCGGCGATCTATAAACGTTGCTATATGGCTGCATTTAAAACTGAGTTTTAGACCTTTAACGATAGTTTTTGCCTGCCGCTATAAGTTAAATTGTTTATTTTTTTCCCCTGGGTTTTAAAACCACAAATCTATTACAAATAACTTATAATAATTTTAGCTCCACCAAGACAATACCACAAATGTAACTAGATAACACCACAAATGTCTCCAAACTAACATTATATTAACATAGAAATATATTATCAAATACATAACATTGTTTATAACCATCATCATAAAATTAACAAAAAAAGATGTGGTCCTCTGTATACAAAAAGTACTTCAACACTTAAATTTAGCTAATACCATAATCAAAGTTTCAAAGTGTTTCAAAATATTTTTCAACACTTACAAAAACTGTGGTTGTTCAAATGTGGTTCTTTGTACACAAAAGGTCTTCAAACACCAACATAAAACTTATAAGCTGCTTGGTTGATGGGATGTAGTTGATGATTTTTGGAGAGCTGGGGATTGTAGGATTGAAGGAACATCCTACATACAAAAAAAAAAAAAAAAAGCAATAATTAGGACACAACGATATCAAATATTGGAATCCAAAATTGCTTTGCAACATAAAAAACAAGCAATAAGCACCTATTGAGCACTTTATCTAACAAAAAATCAACCTACTTCATCAAAACAAAATGGTGAGTCAAAAACCTTCTTGCCTTCAAGTATATGCTAATCAAATTTTTTATCATGAATTATTTTAGAAAATGCTGACTATATCAACTTTAACCAACTGTCCAAAATTATCTTAAGTTAACCTTATACCTTCAGTTCAAAAAAGCATTCAAACTAAATCATAATTCATCAACCAAAGAAAGTTGTATTCTTGTATACAAGGGTAATATACAAGTCAGCCCTCAAAATTCAATCACATAAGTATACAAGTATATAATGCCCACATGGAATGCTTTCATATTTCCTCTCAAGTATCCTACTGGTTAAAATTCAACCACACAACAAGTGAAATATAGAACTATTTAACAAAGAGTATCAGTGTATCGACAAGGCAACAGAAAATCCCAAAAGAAGTCGCCAATTAAAAATCAATACTAAGAAGCAAACATTTGCCACTAAGAAAAATCTGCAGATCTAACACATTCTTACCACATCCATATAAGCAAATATATATATATATATATATATATATATATATATATTTGCATATCAACCATACAATAGTTTCTCGAATCTTTGACCTCTTAAGATTAATTTTCAACACTGTAACACTGAAGTTGTTTTTGATCTTCAGGGAAGAAATATCTTGTGTTGGCTAATAAAAGAGTTATCAGCAGCCTATTATATAGGCATTTTGTTTGAAATATTGAAACCAATGACACAAATGAAATGCAAACATTTTGTTTCTATACCAACCTCCAAAATATCCTTATACTTGATGCACAAAAAGGTGATACTCGCTTTTACTTAAATCAGCCCCTAGAAAAAAAAAATGGACACTACTATAGGTTATCATCAAAAACGGTAATTAGTCATTACTCACTTAAGCTTCATTGGAGACATTAAAGATTCAAAGGGAATTAATTCCCACTGTAAAAATGACTACCTATTTCAAGACATTGGGAATCATATCAGAGAGAGAGAGAGAGAGTGAGTAGATCTATCCAAGTGTATAAAAAAAAGCAAGTTTCTCATGGGCTATAGGATACTGATGTAGAAGAATCCTCAAAATCACAATGTTCTTATCATATCATTTTACAGAAATTACAAAACGATTGTTTAGTATCAATAGAAAGCTTAAATCAAAATTATTTGTAATCAGTTCTTCTTCTAGAATATTCAGGAAATAAAAATATATGAAATAAACATATACCAAACTATGCTTTCCCCTCATTGTCTGCCAACATCACATCAAGTACTTGTCTTTCCTTGTTAAGTTGGTGCACTCATTGCCTGGGGTGCTGGCATTGTATATGTAGTGTAATGGGTTTTCTCTGTTGTGTTCTGGAGGTAGAAATTTCAAGAAAGAAACAAACTTTATGACATATAATGGCTCTAGTGTTCATATAATTGAAATTAAGACATTTCCAACTAGAAAGCCCTTACAAAAGCAAACTGCAATACATGCTTATATCCACAAAACCCCAAATTCATATACAAATTCACCTTCCTAACCTTTATCTGATGATAAAAACATCTAACTATCCCAATTGTAAAGGCTAAACTACAAAGCAAAATTCAGAACAGAAATTCAAGAATGAAACAACCATTTATTGCCATTTAAGGATAACTAATATGCAAAAGGCCTCTATAGAATTTGAGTTGTGAAGAACAATATATCAAATTAGTACTTCATTTTTTTTTTTTTTTTTTTTTTTTTTTTTTTTTTTTTTAAATCTAAATGTGAAGCTTATAGTCTCTTCCTCAGGCCAAAAAACATCTATATGTAGAACTTACAGGGTATTGGCATGTTGAATATCAGCTTCAAAAGCTTTGATAGATTCTCTGAAACATGATTGACTGGGCTGTTTTTGCCACATTTGTTATGTTGATGAATTCCTTGAAAAAACAAAAATGGAATAAACGGAGAAAGAAAGACAAAAAGATTTGTCTTTTTTTTTTGGGAGAGTGGCTTTGTTCTGATGAAAGAATAGTGGAGGAGGAGATTATAGATTGAGACTTTAAAATAGAGATAACTTGATAAAGGGAGAGAGAGAGAGAAGGTTGCTTAGTGTTGAAACTAATAACCTTTCACACTTCAAGAAAAGAAAGGGATATCTTCTCTCTTACACGTATGTGTATCTTTGCTTTCCTTAACTATTTGCCTACATTATTTTCTCAACTGCTATTTGGGTTTGCCATTATTTCCAAGTCTAACTTTGTTTTAAGCATTGTTTGCCCAACAAAAGCATTAGTTTCCCATTATTTTATATACTTTGTTAACAAAAGATAAATAAGAAACAAATAAAAACTAAGGTCAAAAAGAGGCATGCAATTGCAAAGTCCAAACAGAAGAAGTACTCTTTGATATAATATGTTATTATGTCATATAATCTGGAATCGTCCCCCCCCCCCCCGACCCTCCCTCCCCAATGGATTAGATGAACAATGGAATTTAGTTCAAGAAATAATTAAACTCTTTTAAGGAATCTAGGTCTAAGCTAATGGTAGTTTGAATTTCATATTGATATAAGGGAAACTGGATTACACATCATTTTTTCTTACACTACAGGATTAATTACAGATCCATCTTTACGAGTATGCAGCATTATATTCAATACTGCACGCTCTACAGGATGTCCATCCGCTTTTGCCTGCAATATGAACAACATATTTATGTAGTGATGAATATTAGTTCCTCATAAACTTATTACCTTCTTTGTAGCATGCATGGCATAGCTACAAGAACCAGCAGTATGTAAGTCATCCTATTTAGAACGACGGTCCCTATTCTTCTCTGACTCTATCTACATTCAATTAGAATAACATGTTTATATACAGTATGCTTTAAGTATCTATTTCAAGCACACAGTGGGTATAATTTTCAAGCAAAATCAAGTCAAGATTTTTTATTTCCAAGTCTGACTTTGTTTTAAGCATTGTTTGCCCAACAAAAGCACCAGTTTCCCATTATTTTATATACTTTGATCAAAAAAGATAAATAAGAAACAAATAAAAACTAAGGTCAAAAAGAGGCATGGAATTGCAAAGTCCAAACAGAAGAAGTTCTTTTTGATATAACATGTTATTATGTCATATAATCTGGTATTGTCCCCCATGACCCTCCCTCCCAATTGGATTAGATGAACGATGCAATTTAGTTCAAGAAATAATTAAACTCTTTTAAAGAATCTAGGTCTAAGCTAATGGTAGTTTGAATTTCATATTGATATAAGGGAAAGTGGATTACTCACCATTTTTTCTTGCACTACAGGATTAACTACAGATCCATCTTTACGAGTATGCAGTATTGAATATAATGCTGCACGCTTTACAGGATGTCTATCTGTTTTTGCCTGCAATATGAACAGTATATTTATGTAGTGATGAATATTGGTTCCTCATAAACTTAAGATAAGTCAAATCATTTAAAAATTAGTTATAATACTTATTACCTTCTTTGCAGCATGCACGACATAACTACAAGAACCAACAGTATGTAAGTCATCCTGTTTAGAACGATGGTCCCTATTCTTCTCTGACTCTATCTACATTCAATTAGAGTAACATGTTTATATACAGTATGCTTTAAGTATCTATTTCAATCAGGCAGTGGGTATAATTTTCAAGCAAAATCAAGTTAGGATCTTTTATTCTTATTTTTCCTTTTTGATTTCCTACTAGTGGAGTCCTTTTTATCTTTTTTTCATATAGCTACATTACAACTAAGATGGCAATAGCTTAAAGATGTAAAACAACCTCAAACAGGACCTTTTTATGTCAGCATTTTTCTAAGTACTTGGTATTTTAATTTTTCTATACATTTGGTTTGTCTCTAATTTTATATGTGCAATTCTGTGTTTCCAAGATTCTGAATGGAAACCAATTAATAGAGTGCAAGGAAAAAAAATGAACAATTCATTTTGCCTTTCCCTTGTGTTCATAAAAATGAACTATTCTTTGACTTAGTTAAGGTGTTGATGAAGATTAGGTTATTTGTTAAGAAAATCAAACCGCAGATCATGTTGCAGCCACAAGCAAATCAGTTAGAATATGCATAAATTCTTTTCTTTATCAGTATATGTATAGCGGAATTGCTTCAAAACTACTTACAAGACCTAGTTTAAGCATAAACCTAAACTTGAGCTGTCTAGGGCACATTCCAGGCTCCAAAACCTCCTCATATACTAATGAGAAATTTATGTTGAACCGAATAGATTGGAGAATGAACACTTAAACAATGTTGGGAAGTATCAGGCATTCAATTCAGATTGAAGAATGTACAATTAAACAATTTTTTTTTTTTTTTTTTACTTATTGTTCTTTAATTCTCTTCTTCTTCTTCTTCTTTTATTTATTTATTTTTTAAAATTTTGATGGAAATTTAGATCTTAAATTTACACATTAGGTTGACCTGCTGTAGGCCTTGCCTAGTTGAAGGTCTGCATGGACGTTTTAGGTATATGCTAGCTGGGTTGGGCTTGGCTGAGTTAAGCAGATAATGTGGACCTTGTATGGCTTATATTCATATCAAAGCCTTATAATACAAACTTAGAAATGAAGAGCAAATTAAAGAAAAGAAACTTTACCATATATATATAACAAACCTCAAATTGGTTGAGCCTGAGTTTGGAATTGGGCTGGTTATGCTTATGAGCATGGGCTCGGCTAATTTTGCATCATTAATTATGATATGTGGTCCTTAGATAGTACAACTACAAGGCTTTTATCATTGAAAATATATAGTACCACCAATTACAAAGAACAAGCATATAAAAGAGGAAGTGACAAATTGACCTATGTATACATTTGGCTTGAACCTGCCTTGGTCACATTAGAGATAAGGGTTGGGAAAAATGGTCAAGATCAATTTTTTTATTCAAATTTAAATTTTACAAATATAAAGATTGAGAAATTGTCATGAAATTTAAAATTTTTACCGAATTTGAAGCAAGAATAAATAACTGAGCAATGCTAAGGGCCCAAATATTTCATTCCTTCATAACAAAAGATTAGAATTAGAAGACTACTATTGTTGTTTAAAGCAGATAATCAAACAGCAAACAAAACCATAATCCTAGCAATTCTTTTTGTATTGTAGCACAATAGTCATGGCAATTTGCAATATTACCAATACAAGACAGCTTCTTAACATACAAATATGTAATAGCTTCAACTTCTTTCTTATAATAACAGAGAGAGAGAGAGAGAGAGAGAGAGAACAAACATGCCATTGCATCATTAGTATACCAATGCTCAACAAAAACATTCCAATCTTCTGGTATGCATCCCTTGGGTCGATTGTTCTTCACCCGTGCTTTGTTTCTTGGATGCGGTATGTAATGAGTGCTTTTCAACCTACCCTTGTGATCCCTCAAAGCCTTCCCAATTTTTTGTAAGGTAAATGTCTTCAGAGCCGCATATGCAGTAGGATTAGCAGGGACGACGTATTTTCACTACAATCAAATAGTTGAGTTAGCAAATTACAAAGTTTTTCATGCTCAAATACTTATGCATAAACTAGTACAAAATGTCATAATTACAAGTATTATAACTTCTTTAATACCTTTACAACATGCCGACACCCTTCTTTAAGTTCTTCTAGCTTGTCCTTCCAATTCAGATATCTAATCGGGCACATGTGGGGTTTTCGAGCAATCGTACCCAAGAAACCAATGAAAGCCCTCGCCCTTTCATCAACCGGGTGATACATACTATTTAGTGGCAACTCAATTACTTGGTCATTGAGAATACCCCAAACATCCAAGTACTTGCTTGACCCGTGAGTGGCACATACAGGTGGCTGCACATTTGAAATTTAAAGGAGACAATATTGTTAATTTAAGCCATAACTAGCCGAGTGTGATCTTTAGCTTTATAACTTCCAAAACAAAGCTGTCATATATATATATATATATGAAATTGAATATATAACTCAAATCAGTATTTAAAGTAAGTAAATAGTAAATAAAAGTGAATGAAATGTTGCTCTAGGCTTCTAGTGACAAAAACTAATTTTGGAGAGGGGGTGGGGGATTTAGTATAGAATGTATTTTTTTAAATAGTATTTTGATTTTGGTGAGACTTACTATGATTGTGTTCTTAATCAAATTGTTAACCCCCAAACAGAAATCCAAGACCTAGACAAATTCCATGGCTTAGAGAGATCTTAGCCTTATCCCTTGGCCAATACCCAATTCATCATGTAACCCAACTCTCATCACTTTTATGTTTATTTCTAAAAGAAGTCACAAGTAGAATTTCAATTTGAACAAGTATATTCAACACATATTCCTAAAAGAATTTTTAAGTTACCAAACGAATAGCGAAATGTTCATGTAAGCCCATACCTTGCGTAGAAACTTCGTGCATTTCTTGATTCGTTTCTTGATCCACATGTTGTGTAGAAGCTCCTTCCAAAGTTACGCTCTTGGAATGCGTGCACAAATTTGCTTTTTTCCTTGCCATTTCAACTGTCAAATTCTAAAATAAAAACAAGTATATAAGCACAACGACAAGTAAAAAATAAGTTGATATCAAGTAAAGAGTGTAGCTAAGCTTGCATATTTTCACTTCACCTAGGTAAGCCAATGCAACTCAAAAGACCAAAAGATTCCACATGACCAAAAGACACAGCAAGCATTAGCTTTTCCTCTAATCTTCTTAGTCAAAGTTTGTAATGTGAAAAAAATAATAATAATAACAATAAAACCAAGGTGAGGGTAAGAGTCCACTTGCCTTGTGGAAATCGTTTTCTTAAAGTAGCACAACCACTTATCCTTAGGACCAGAAAAAAATTATAGTAGATCAAAGAGGAATAATAAGAAACCTTTGGACAGGTTGTGTAATAGGTAAATCATAGACACACCATGCTTTAGAGCAGGATTGAACTATCCAACTAGAAGGCAATCATAAAAAGCTTTTGTTCCCCCTTACAAAGTGCATTCAAAAGGTGAAAAATGTAATTCTCCATTAGTCTATTATGTAAAAAGTAATCACACTGGAACCTTAATCTTAGCTTCCTTAATTCTACTTCACAAGAAATATTTATATTACTAACACATACAATATGGAGTTTCAGCATTTGAAAAGGGATTAAATAATGCTTTCATAGCCAAAATTTTGTTGAAAATTGAAACTTTCAGCAACCATTCTTCTCCAACCCCATCAGCAGGATGATAAGTATGACTAATTGCGAAAAACCTTAAAGTAAGACATGAATAGCGGAGCATGAATGCTTACACATGCTAAGAAGCCTAAATTAGGTCCTTTTAATTCCCATGGTAAGAATATACAACACCTGTTTCCAAGGAAGACCAAATTCCAATATTCACTAGTGGCTCTACACCATTTACTACCACATTCTTGATCAACAAGAGATAGGTTGTATAATATAAGGAGTTCTTTAACCATTTTATATAGCTAGTAGTTTGCCTTATTTTCTTTTCATCAATAAAGTTATGTTATTCATTTATAAATAAATAAATAAAAGAAAGTAAGAAAAAATTGGATAAAATTGATCTACTCCCTCTCTTCAAATAAGGGCCAAACAAAAAATTTTCATTAACAATAAAAAAAGAGTAGTAACAGTTTAATTACCACCTGCAGAATATACCAAAAATCCACTTGCTCAAAAACCTAATCACTGCAATCTAATGTAAAATATTTTAAGTTTGTAAACGGACAAACCAACTCACATTTGGCAACACGAAAAATAACACATCATAGGGAACTGATAAAGGGATACCCATAACCAATGCACATTGAACTTCTTGAACTTTGTTTCTCATCATCAGATTAAAAAAAAAAAAAAATCCTTTAAAAAAAAAATCAAAACATCATAGGCTTTCAGAGTTCGAGAGAACTTACTGGATTAGGGTTGCTAGGTGGTGGCGACAAGGTAGACTGGGGTTGCTAGGTGGCCACTAAGTTGACGGTTTGGTGGTGGTGGTGGGGTTGTTATGGAGGCAGCGACGGTGGTGCATTTATGCTGAGGATTGAAGGGATTTTAGGTCTGTAAGTTAGAGAGAGAGAGAGAGAGAGAGAGTGGGTTCATCTTTTTGAGAGAGTGAATAAGAGAGAGTGTTTGGATTTTGGGAGTGAAATGAGAGAGACAGTGTTTATGGTTAGAGCTGGCAAAAAGGAAAAGCCAAAAAAAATAGAGGGAAATTTAGGGAGGCGGAGAATTAGAAGGTCTATTGTGGCAATCAAAACCATTGCTATAACTAAGAAGACACGCTGCAAAATAGGTACTTATTGCGGCGGTCAACTCAACGCTGCTACAACTTACATATTGCGGTGGTTTTCTATACCGCCACTATAGTATCTCTACAAAATGCTATATTTACTGCGGCAGTTTTTGGAGCGCCGCTATATCTAAGTTAACGTTGCTAAAACATATATATTGCAGTAGTTCTATGTAATACTGCTGTAGGATGTCGCAAAAGATTAGAGCTACTACGGTGGTCCAATGAAATGCCGTAATAGACCCTATGTATAGCGGCGGTCCAAAAAAATGCTACAATATGCGACATATAGCGGCAATTTTTGCACCTGTCACAAAAAACCTGTCGCAATAGCTTGTTTTTCTTGTAATGAGATTAGCTTAGTTAGAGTTTTGTAACCTGTTAAAAATAGGAGTAAATATGTAATTTTGCTCCACTTTTATGTGTCTCTTCCCAAAACAAAAAACACATACAAAAACAAGATGAAAAAGGAGGGTTTTGTAAAAATTAATATTTGGAGCCTATATTCAAAACTCCTAACAATAATTACAAAAATGTAACAAATCAAACAAAAAAACCAACAATAAATTTAAGCACTTAGCAATAAAAATGTGGTATTGGTCTCTCTCTTAACTCACATAGATGTTGAATAAGAAGAACATATACCTAGAAAAATAAAACCCAATTCAACTCCACAAATCTCATATTACCCTTCTCTCTCTTGCTTGGAGTGATTGCCGTGGATGGCTGAAGTGAATTTGAAGATAAAGAAAGCTTACTAATCTCTAGAGATTGTGGAATTGAATCCATGCTTGGAGTATGTAAAATATATCTTTTTGCCATGGATTAAGGAGTTTTTAATAGAGCGTAATGTAGCGAATCGTGGTGACCAGTGATAAGTAAGTCATAGGGATTTTATTACGAAAACTTTACTTTTATTATTTTTTAATGCTAAGGCATCTGCTTTTCCACCTAATTGATCCCTTGCATCTTGTTGAAATTGCTTGCTCTTTAAATTAGTACTATTGCCTTAGCTATTTTTCAGAATTTATTTTCATCAAGAATATTAACTTAAATTATTGTCTTCCATATGTAGGATGCCCTTTATCCAAGAGATTCGAATATTGACTTTTTTTCTTTGTTATTGAACCCTTCTCTCTCTTTTTGCTTTGTGGTTTTTTTTTTCTTTGTTTGAGGTTCCCAATTGTGGGTTGATTTGATTTGAGGTTCTTTGTTTAAAGTTCATTAGCAACTTTTGACTACAGCTTGACTTTATCTCCCCAATGTTATGGTGGGTTTTGTGTGCATTTATTTGTTTGTTTTTCTAATTTGGAGTGGAAGGCTTGACAGTGGAGAATAGTCCTTGTAGAAAGATTCATCTCTAACATAAAGAAAGAACTTCTTTTGGCTAGAGCTTTGATGAATGGGATGTGGAGGAGAAGAGATTATGATGGTTCTTAATTTTTACAAAACCCTCCCTTTTTGATATTGTTTTGTCTTGTTTTTGTGTGTGTTTTTCGTTTTGGGAAGAGAGAGACATAAAAGTGGAGTAAAATTACATATTTAGCCCTATTTTTAATAGAAGTGGGTTACAAAACTCTAGTTGAGCTAACTTCAGGTGGGTAAAGTGTTAAATTTCAAACCACAAGTGGGTAAATTGTAATTTTCCCTTTGTTCTTTCATGGATAAATTCTATACTTTATGAAATTATTCAACATACAAATTTCCTACTAATGCGTTTTATGCTCCCCCCCACCCCCCCCCCCCAAAAGTAAGATCTTACGATCCACGATTCCACCGACCTCCCACGATCCTATGTAAGATCCCTACTTTGACACCACTGATCTTAACTATTAAAATAAAAATAAAAAAACACCATCACCATAAGCCATTGTCAAAATATTTCTAGCATTATTATCACACTTTACTTCTAATTTTTAAATATACTAATCCAATTAATAAAAAATTTAATTGATATTAATAAAATTATGGTAGAATAAACTTAGAAATTCACTATGACACTTGAAGTTTAGAAAGAAATATCTTTATGTTTATAATTATAAATACAATCTCAAGAAAAATTGTGCCACATCATCAAGTTACATGAACTAGGATCAACAACTTTTTGGGGGGGGGGGGGGGGGTTAACAAACACACACAATATGCAGGGAAAAAGAAGTCTAATCACACACACACCAAAAGAGAAAATAAACAAGTAAAAACATAAATAAGAAAATCTCTCTTTTATAGGGCAGTATTCAACCCTTAGAGCATTCTCATGGGTGATGTAAAACCCATAAAAATGCAAAATACATAACACTATTCACAAAAGTACACAAAACACCCCTACATTTGGTGAGCCATTTTGCAAAAAAATTACAACTTGTTACACTAATATCTATATCTATATCTATATATATATATATATATATATATATCACCATCATAGCTTATCTATCTCTGGTTTTTTATTTATTTATTATTATTTATTTATTCAATTTCTCTCTCTTCCTCATAAAAAACTCTCTATCTCCTCTCCTCTCACACCCTCTCTCTCTTTCTCCTCTCTTGTACTCTGATTTAGATATGCAGTGGCATGGGTCGTGATGGGTAGGATTGAACTCTTATGCCTTGAATTAGACTTGATTTGATGTCAATGAAAGAGCACAAGAGTGGTTGTATGGGCTTTAATGTGTTGGCATTAGGTGGCTAGTGGTGGCTAGGTGTGGGGTTGGGTTAAGGAGTTTTGATGCCGTTGTTAAGTGGGTATTAAAATACTAGAATATTTTAGGGCAAAGTACAATTAACACCCTTAAGGTTCAAGATAATGTCAATCAGGTCCAAAACTTTTCTGCTGTATGATAGAATCTCCAAATTAATTTTTATTATTTTTGGTAATTTTATGTAATTTTTATATTTTTAAGGATTAGAATTATAATTTTGATAATTTTAGGTGTCTTTAATGTTATTTAGTCAAATTATGGGTTTGGACGTTTTCCTAGTCATCCTAGGGTTTTGTCTCTTTAGAATTTATATGCTATGTAGCCTCTAGAGGCAGAAAAACTAGTTTTCAGATTAATAAAATTCAGACTTTTGTCTATTGCATCTCTTTGGTGGATTCTAAAAAATTATCACATTGTGGATTAAGGGACTCCTCGTGAATTTTCACTATTAGAAACTAACAATTTTGTTTCTATTCTATCAAGAAAGCATCATGTGTGCTTTTCTTAATCACCGTGAGAGAGATGAGAAAAATGAGTAACGGTTTGGGTTCCAAATGGGTATAAGAACCAAGTTAGTCAGTTTTGAAAGTCTTGAACTCAGTCAGCATTAGCTCAAACCTTAGGAATGTTAACTGTATTTTATCCAATATTTTAACATAATATAATACAAAATAGAAAATGGGACCTAAGGTATAAAGTAAGTGGATAAATTAGATAAACTAACTTTTTGGGCATCTAAAATAGATTTTTTTTTTTTTTTTTACATAACGTGATGGAAATTCTCTTACAATAAGTCTATCAAGGTATATTTCACAATAATTTAATGGAAAATAAAGTGGTTTCACTCATTGATGTGAGAATCAACAACACACACACACACACATATATATATATATATTTGATAATTCGCAATTTTAATTAAACAACAAGAGAAGTAGCATTTTTCCTCAATTGCTCAACTATAGCAAGAGGTAGAGAATGCTTGTTACAAAATCCAAAAATACTATGAGCAATAGCCAATTTAGTAAGAGCATGAGCAACACAATTAATGTCTCTTCTAACCCAGCTAAAAACACTATGGACAAAACCTTTGCTAAGCTCAAACACATTACTTAAAATAGTGGAAATAGAATACTCAATAGAAGATAAACTTGAATTTAAAGCATCAATATATATCTTAGAATCTCTCTCCACAATAATCTTCTAAAGTCCCTCAACTTGTGTTATCTGTAATGCTCAGAGGAAGGCTACAACTTCAGCTTGAAGAGGATCACACAAGGCATTTTGCTTTGTCCAAGTCATGAGTACCTCACCAAAGGCATCTCAAGCTACTCTGGCCAAAGTTGTGAAGGTATTTTGTGACCGCAACATCAATATTGAGCTTGACTACATTTGACGGAGGAGGAAGCCATCTACATACTTGGACTAAGTTTTGCCCTTGGGGTGTACAATTTTTGTTATCAAAGAATACTCAACAATCATACCAACTAAACAGTTCTAGTTTCTCAAAATAAAAAAATAAAAAAAAATAAACCGTTCTGTTGCCAAAAAAATTGTTTGTAGAAATACTTTACCCCCATAGAGCATTTTCAAAAAAATTCACTTTTAGTAACTCAAAAAATCACTTTATTTATTTTAACACTTTACTTTACAAAACTCTCGAAATTAAAGGTTTTGTTTTAACATACTACATGTTGAAATAATATAAGCAATTTCTATCCACAAACTCTTTCAACAACCTCAAAACACCCACAAATAGCCATGCCCACGGCCAAACACTTACCTACAACCACTGAACAACCATACCCACAGCCAAACATCCATATTAGCAAGCCACCATCCACAACTCTCCCCATCAAATTACTTTGAAAACCCAGAAAAATTGCAAAAAAAATCCTTATACACCCTTTCGTTTTCAACCTCAAGCCAAAACTCCTCTAGTACACCATGGCAGAACTCATCTTCAACCTCAAGCCGAAAGCCAAAAACCATAGCAACCATGGCAATCAGCATGACCCACGGCCAAGACCAGTAGACCACTACACCAAACACAACCCACAACCCACGGTGTGACCACTAACCCAACCACTGCATCCCGATCAACGACCCACCACCACTGCAACAACCCACAATCAAATCGGAACCCACTAACCCAACCACCACAACTTGTTGGGGCATTTTAATATTAAATAATTAAAATGAATAAATGTTACAACATAAATGTAAAATGTGGGAGTGAATATGGAAGATGAGAAGTTGTGAAAATGTTTAATCCCACATTGAAAAGGAGAGAGACTATTTTATTCTTTTTAATTGTGGTGATTAATGGGCTAACATGAATTGTCTCAGATATTGAACTAGATACGTGCCCAAGAGGGAGGTGAAGAGTGGAGGTATCAAAAATGGAAATGAATCAACCCTGTGCACTTTTTTTTTTTTTTTTTGGTGGGTCCCGCTTGATAGCTGCACTAATTTCCACGTGCGGATCTCAAAATCTAAGGAAGAGAAGGAAGGTATTATCTGGCCGTGGCCGGTCCCAACCTCATGAGTCCTGTCCTAGCCACCTGTGATTTACTCTTAAAAGGTCCACAACTCAGCACAACAAACAATACAACTCTATCTTTTTTTTTGCTGAAACAATACAACTCTATGATCTACTAATAAAACCAAACAATACTATTATATAAATATCCTCATTTCTCAACCCCTTTTCTTCTCTCTTCCTTTCTTTCCAGAGCCGCTTCACTGTCACGTTCACCCACACCAAACCCTTTCTAGATCTCCTCCGCCACCATCCACATGGACCCACCGCCACCCTCTTCCACCACAAAGCTGCGCCTAATGTGCAGCTACGGCGGTAACATAGTCCCAAACCCTCGCACAAACTCACTTCACTACGTAGGTGGTGACACCAAAATCATTTCTCTAAACCCCACCACCACCGCCACTCTTTCCTCCCTTACTTCCCTCCTTTCTTCCGCTCTTTCCCTCCCTTTCCCTCTCCCTTTCTCTCTCAAATACCTCCTCCCTCCTCACCATGACCTTTCCTCTCTCATCCCTCTCCTCTCTGACTCTGACCTCCTTCTCTTCCTCCACCACCTCCTTTGTTTCTCCTCCTCTCCTTCCTCTTCCCGTATCAGACTTTTTCTCTTCCGTCTCTCTGTCATTCACCACCCCAAGACTGAGCTTTGGTTCTCTGATGCACTTAAGAGCGCTAAGATCAATATGACTGAGAGTTTCAGTGCTGGGGAGCTCAGTAATGGTACTGTTTCCAATGCTGAATCTATTGTGTTGGAGACTAGTTCGTCTTTTGGGTCCACTTCGTCCTCAGCTTCGTCTTCTTCCGCCACCAATTTGTCTTCCATTAAAGCTCATGTTGAGGATAGTAAGCTTACCTTGCCTTCTTCGGACTCGTTTACAAGGTACACCTACATTTTCTGTTTATTATTATTATTATTTGGATCTGGATATCTTGCTTTCTCTTGTAATCCAATGTTTGTTTGCTGAGAAAATGGAGGACAAGGAGGGGCGCTGATTTTTCAGTGTCATTTGTAGTCTGTTTAATAATGTTATTGGTGTTCCTTTGAAGTTGGGAATCTCAGTTTTGCTAGTAGATTCACTTGTGAGGAAGTTTTGACATTCATGATAAATATTCAGGGTTTTTGGTTACCTACATTTTCATTTTCTTGAAACCAAGATGGAATTTTTAGAGATAAGAATAAGATGCCTTCTTTCAAGCAGTAATATTGTAGAGTTGTAAACTGGTTAATGGGTTGTGTAATTTTCAAGTGATAATAGGTGCTACGAGTGTAATTTTTTTATCTGGGTTTATTTCCTTTTCTTGTTATCCAATGTTTGTTTGCTTAGAAAGTGGAGGAAAAGGAGGGGCATTGATTGTTTAATAATGTTATTGGTGTTTTTAGAAGATGGGAATCTCAGTTTGACTAGGGTAAAATGTTGTAGTAGGCTTAAATGTGCGAAGGTTTTGACATTCTTGATAAATATTCAAGGTTTTTGGTTCTTTTGGTTAATTACCTACATTTTCGTTTTCTTGCAACCTAGCTGGAATTTTTGGAGATAAGATGCCTTCTTTCAAGCAGTAATAATTTGAAGAGTTATAAATTGGTTAATTGGGTGTGTAATTTTCCAGTGATAATAGTGCTACAAGTGCAATTTCCCAGCCACAGAGTAAAACCTGCCAAGACCCAGTTGTTCAAGTTTCTTCCATGGAGAATAATGTATCTTCTAAGGCCCTTGAATCAGTATCAGTGAGTCCTATTTCTGACTCATCCTCTGGTGTACCAGCATATAAATCGATTTTGGTCTCTGGGTATCCATTACCTTTACAATTAAATCAGCTGCAGCAACAACAAGTGCAGTTTGTACAAGTGGGTGCCAACTACATACCCCATAATTCCACTGGTGTATTGCCAAATACATCTTGTTACACAATGTATCCAGCGCAGCCACTTCAGCAATTCCATTATCAGCCCAATCAGCTGTGCCCAGTTTACTTTGTACCTGTTGGGCAGATGCCACCTTACAGTTTGCCTGTGCAATGTGGTTTGGTTAACACTGTGA
Organism: Quercus lobata; assembly: GCF_001633185.2. Lineage (NCBI taxonomy): Eukaryota > Viridiplantae > Streptophyta > Magnoliopsida > Fagales > Fagaceae > Quercus > Quercus lobata. The sequence goes on from NC_044905.1 coordinate 50,274,029, forward strand.
CTGCTCCCAATCAGCCCCCTATGCTTCCAAATGCTTCCTTGATTGCTCCCCAAGTTGCTTACAAGGAGGCTCCAGTAGCTCCTGCCAAACCTGAGTTGCCCTCACAATTTTACAGAACCACTCTTGCCCATGTGGCAGCGCCACTTGTTCCTGTTCCTGTTTCCTATAATGAAAATCAGCAACAACCTGTGGGTATTCCTCAAATGCATCACCAACCTCAGTCTATTCCAATTCCTTCCCGTGAATCTGCTAATTTCAATAACGAGCTTGATGATGACCCTGCACGTGTCCAAATATACAAATCTCAGCCTCCGCCACCCCCGGTGCCTTCTCAGTACCAAACCATGACCAAAGCGACAGCAAACCTGTTATCTGAGGCTTTGGCTCAGTTGCATAAAGACAACCTCAAGCAAGAGATCAGACCATTGCAGCAACAATGATTCTGTTCTCTGAAAAGAGAAAAATTTTGGTAGAAATGCTTTGGTAACTTTGAAAATGTTTACTTGGTAACTTCTTTTGGTATTAGCATGTGTTCACCATCTGAAAATAAGAGCTATCTATTCGTTTTCTTCTACTTACCTTTTTTCTTCACTTTATTTACAAATCTTATGTTACCAATGTTGTACATGATGTATAATGTTTCACATTCTGTAGTAAAAATTTTATAAAATTGTTGCGTGCTTGAAGATTCTGTTATAGTACTATTCATGTAAGGGCTTTCATTATCTCCACTTTAAGTGTGTAATTCATCATTCATGAATGGGATGCCTTATGTTTTCAATGAATTAAATAAGGATTATCATCTTCTAATGCTTGGCCATCTCAAGATAGAAAAATATAGAGAAAGTGGCCTATTATTGATGGACGGTTATTTTTCTAGTATCATTGCATACAAAAGCTGTGAAGATACCACCAATGGGTCTTCATGATGGGCCTATGCAGTTGGCAGTTGCACTCACTCATCTCAGTCACTGCCATTGCCAATGAGGAGTTCATGTTCTAATTGTGACCTATTATCTTTTACTTATATTCTTTCACTATAGTTGTGATAAATTCTTGTCATAACCTTGAATGTCGAATATTCAAAGTCAGTAATTTGATTAAACTCTATTAGTTAAGTCCCTCGATCTTTTTCCTGTCAAACTAGTAATGCTTGTAATTTTGCTTCCGTAATTTGGGCATTGCTAGTTATTGTGTTTGTCCCTAGTGGGTTTGTAACAAATCATTACGGTCCCCAAATATCAAATAACTTTAGTTGTTTTAAGGCCTTTTGAAATGAACCATATCACTGTGCTGTGCTTGTGGTCCCATTCAAGGGAGGTTCCTATCTATGATATTGTGGAAAAGAAGAAATGTACAGGATAAAGAAAAAGAAAACTTAGCTGTTTTGTTTTTTTTTTTTGCTTTCTGTTGTCCAACGTTATGATGAAATTATGGGATCCTTTGAATTAGTGTTGGTAAAAAATGTTGTGTCCTCGGTTGTCTTTTTTTTTTCCTCCTGTTGTCCAACTTCGCCGGCAAACATAGCTGATTGTAAAACGATTGATGCATTTAATGTTTTAAGGGAATTTTTTGTCATCCCCACACCACCACCACCCCCCCCAAGTCATAAAGCACAGAGTGCAAGCCCGCACCAGATTTATTTATTTATTTAGAAACCAAATTGAAGTAAAGTGCACAGTTTTTTTTTTTTTTTTTTTTTTTTGAGGAATAGGTAAGTCAATTTTATTAAGATAAATCAGACTGAAATACATCAATTAAATCCTGTGGTAGATCTTCTAACCACACATCTAAATCAGCAGCTAAAACTACTCTTTTTGCTAGAGAATGGGCTAAACTATTCCCCTCCCTATAGATATGATCGAAACTACATGTTTGGAACCAAGAGCTGGCTTTTTTAATATCTTCAACAATATGACCCCACTGTGTCCTGTTCTTTTGTGGGTTATTAATAGTTGTAATGACCCTCAGTGAATCACCCTCCACCATCACTTGACCAAGACAGAGCTCCTGGGCAAATAAGATAGCTCTCCGAGCGGCTAAGGCTTCGACCAAGTCTACTGAGCTAGGAAGTTGGATGTTCTGGCTTAGTGCAGCTATGATCATACCTTCAGCATCCCTCACTACCACCCCCAACCCCGCTCTCGCTGAACCTTCAAAGATGGCGCCGTCGAAATTAAGTTTATAAACTCCTAACTCCAGCGGTGACCATTTCTGCCTTGGGCGCTGAACAGAGGTCCAGGATGGCCTGTCCTGAACGTCCCAATACTCCTGCAGCAACTCCCGAGCTCGTCTCGCCGTTTCCCCAACAGCCCACACCGGCAGCTTCTCTCTCAATTTGTTACGTCTAACCCAAATGCACCATGCAATCATTGAAAACAGAGCAGCAAAATTTGGGCTTGTATCTTCCAACACAACAGCGACAAGATCACCAAAACCTCTGAAAATGTTTGATCGTAGGGAACTAAATGTTGGGTCCGATAGCCAAATACTTTTGGCTCCATCACACAGCCATAAACAGTGAATGGAATCTTCAGGATGATCTTTACAGAGGTTGCAGAACTGATCAGGTAAGACATGCCGTGAGAACAAATTCAGCTTGGTAGGCAAAGACTCCTTTGAAGCTCTCCACACAAAATGCTTCACTTTGTTAGGTACCTGTAACTTCCATATTCCATTCCAAAAGTGCTTGCCATTCTCTGTTTCAGATGAGCTAGGCAGAGTAGCTCTGATTTCTGAGGATAACAGTTGGTAAGCGCTCTTAACCGAGTAGTTCCCATCCTTGGTGAGTGGCCAAATAAGCAAATCCTCCATTGGAAAATGGCTAACCGGAATGCTTTGAATCCTCTCAGCTTCCCAAGGTAAGAAAGATTGCTCAATAAGCTCCTTGTACCAAACTTTAGTGCCAGGAATGAATAGATTCTTCACTGAGGACAGAGATGGATTAATATTGGGAGACACAATCTTGCCACTCCCTGGACAATTCAGCCACCTATGATTCCAAATGTTTATGGATGAGCCATCTCCGACTCTCCACCGTGCACCTTTGCAAATAACCTCTCTTGCTAGTAAAATACTTTTCCATGCAAAAGAGCTTCGTTGATTGAAATCTGCTTCCAGAATGCTACTTGATGGGAAGTATTTTGGTTTAAACACCTTGTACAGCAGCGTGCCTTTCTCATGAAAGAGTCTCCATACTTGTTTATCGAGGAGTGCATCATTAAACTGTCTAAGATCCCAAAACCCCATTCCTCCCAAAGACTTTGGAGAACAAAGAGTACCCCACTTCACCCACTGCATTCTCCTTTTATTATCTTGGTTGCCCCACCAAAACTTACGAATCGTCGCCTCTATATCTTTAATTAAACCCAAGGGTAGTCGAAACACACTCATTGAGTATGTGGGAATAGATTGGATCACCGCCTTGATCATGACTTCCTTCCCGGCTTGAAAAAGTAGCTTCTCCTTCCATCCTTGCATTTTTGCCCAAATCCACTCTTTAATTTGATTGAAACAAGCTTTTTTCTGTCTCCCCACAGAGGATGGCAAACCAAGATATTTTTCATAGTGTTTGATAGCCGGCACCCCTAGCAAGACTTGAATGTCTCGTTGAACCTCCTTCGGTGTGTTACGACTAAAGAAGAGAGTGGTTTTAGTCTTGTTCACCACTTGGCCAGAAGCAACCTCATACCAATCAAGTAATTGTTGATATTTTTGACATTCAATTCTGTTAGCCCTGCAAAATAGTAGGCAATCATCTGCAAAAAAGAGGTGAGTAATCCTCGGGCCCTGTCGGCATAGAGATAAGCCCCTAATGTCCCCATTATCAGCTGCTTTGTTGAGAAGTGCATTTAGCCCTTCCGCACAAAACAAGAAGAGAAAAGGGGATAGGGGGTCACCCTGCCTCAAACCCCTAGAAGGCCGAATGAATCCTTTTGGTTCACCATTTAAGAGAACGGAATAGGTCACAGTAGATACACATTGCATGATCAAAGCCACCCAGGAATCTTGGAATCCCATCTTCAACATTATTTTTTCAAGGAAACTCCACTCCACTCTGTCATAAGTCTTACTCATATCGAGCTTTAAGGCCATAAAACCCTCCTTACCTGAACTGATAGTTTTCATATAGTGCAATGACTCAAAGGCAATTAAAATATTATCAGTAATAAGTCTATCGGCTATGAAAGCACTTTGGGCTTCAGAGACTATAGAATTCAGCAAAGGTTTAAGTCGGTTTGCAATAACTTTACTGATAATCTTATATAGCACATTGCACAAACTGATGGGTCTAAACTCTGAAACACTCTTAGGATTACTCACTTTTGGAATAAGAGTAATGAAAGTATGATTAATGGATTTTAGAAGATTACCAGAATTTAGGCAAGAAAGGACAGCTTCTGACACCTCTGGGCCAATATGTTGCCAAAAGGTTTGGTAAAAAAGAGGCGGCATTCCGTCAAGACCCAGGGCCTTCAAGGGAGCCATTTGTTTAATGGCTGTGTCAATTTCTTCCATGGTGTACGGCCTCACCAACTCAGCATTCATTTCTGCAGAGACTACCCTCTTAGCTCCTTCAAGGACCCGGTCAAGATCATGAGGCTGTGACTGGGTGAACAATCTAGTAAAAAACTCCACAAAAATGCCCGAAACAACACCTTCATTAGTCTGCCAAGTACCTTCAGAATCTTTTATTCCTTTAATGAAGTTCCTTCTTTTCCTTTGGGTTGCCACTCCATGAAAGTATTTAGTGTTTTTATCTCCCTTTGCCACCCATTGTGTTCTAGCTCTCTGCCTCCACATTTTACTTTCTTTCTCCAACAAAATATTAAGTTCCCTTCTAAGATGGATCACATTCCCATAATTTCCACCGTTGGCTGCTTCCTCTTCAGCTTTCCATAATAACTCCTTTGTCTTGGCTAATTGTCTCTTTACACTACCAAAGTGATCTTTGCTCCAAGACTTGAGCATCTTTTTACACTTCTTGAGCTTCTTTGACACCTTAAACATGGGATTGCCTTCTTGTTGAATTTCCCAGGCTCTTAGGACAGTATCACTGCATCCCCTATCAGCCAACCACATCTCTTCAAAACAGAAAGGTCGCCGAAACCAACGTTGTGACTCGCTATTGGGATCAAAAACCAGCTTAATGGGACGATGATCTGATGAGAAGCAATGGAGATGGCAAACTGAAGCAGCCGGGAATTTTGCTAACCAATCATAGTTGGCTACTCTCCTGTCTAACCGTTCCCATATTAAGTGACCATACCTTCTACTGTGCCAAGTAAACTCAGGTCTAGTGAAGCCAAGATCCACAAAACCATAATCATCTAGCACATCCCGGAAAGCTTGCATCTGGTCATGTGCTCTGATTCTACCTCCTCTCTTTTCTTCCGTCCAGAGTATTTCATTAAAGTCGCCCATACAACACCATGGCAAGTGCGGTTTGGACCGTAACATCCGTAACATACTCTAAGCTTCCTCCCTATAGTTTGTATTTGGTTCACCATAAAAACCGGTAAAGCGCCAAGCCTCCGCCGTCATTCCGTTCACCACAACATCTATATGAAACTTTTGAGAAACTGTCTATCCACACCGTCACTTTCGACTTCCATAAGAGAGCCAATCCCCCGCCCCTGCCTTGACTAGGAACGGTAAACACACCTTCATATTTTATCTTGCATTTTATCTTTTGAAGTTGTTTTCTTCCAGACCATGTCTCTGACAAGAAAACTATCAAGGGATCTTGAGCTTGAATAATAGCTTCAAGCTCGTCCTCTACCAGTGGGTTCCCAAGCCCACGGCAGTTCCAGGCTAGGCAACTCATGGCTCTCGGCGGGGCTGTCCCGCAGCCTCCGCCGTTTGGTCAAGTATGGTGTCTATTACACAAAACCTCTTCCCCGTCGCTCCACCTTCATTTTCATTTTCTTCATCACGAACCTGGCGTTTTCTCTGCGTAGGAATGCTCTGCATGGTATTGCTTTGAGTTTCAACATGGGCTCGTTCAGTAACTAATCTCTTCCAACCACGAGGCTTAAGTTCAATAGCTTGTAGGCCTTTTGTTTGTGGCATCTCTATGTCACCTTTTGAGTCACAGCCCACCGGTCCCAGCTGGGTTATTTGATTTTGGGCCTTGGACAGGCCCAAGGTAGGATCGGAAGCACTGAGTACAGACTCCACATCAGCTTTATCAAATTTTGAAATGGCTGCGTCTATCCCGCGTAACGTATCCTCAAATTCCGTTACTACCCGAAAATTCTGCACTGCGTTAACTCCATCCCCTGAGATCATGGAAGTGGGATTTGCGCCAGTTTCCTTTCTTGTCTCTGCTCGCCTTCCATTTATCACACCAATTAAGTCTGCATTGGTATGACTCCTTAAGTTTTGAGTGATTTCATCTGATACGTTGCCTCCATATTTCATGCTGTTAGTGTCCGAAACCTCACCAATTAATTGCATGTCGTGGTCCATGTGGTAATTATGGGCAGTTGACGGTTTTTTTATGGAATTCCCCTCCTCATTTAATGTATTCAATTCAGTCCACGTGGAATGTTGTAACTCCTCCCCTGAGTTTGTACAGCCTGGATTAGGTACCTTTTCCGAATCAAAAGTCTCCCCTCCACTGTGATTGGTAGCCGGAATTTCATTGGAATAAGGTTGGTGGCTTGTGTTAGCTTTAGGACCGAAACCATCGCCTACTCCTGAGACAGTAGTGACTATAGTTTTCTTCAGATTGAAAGGGGAAGCTCGCAACCAATTTCCATAACCCTGTTGATCCAGACTGAGACTTCCTTTGCTACTGAGCCATACATCGCATTCTTTATCAGCATGAGAGACCATGCCACACCAATAGCAGAAATTCGGAAGTTTTTCGTACTTGAAGGAGACCCAAATTTCATTATCATCATTGAGAGCAACTTTCCGACCTCTACAGAGAGGTTTTGTGACATCCACTTCTACTTTCACACGTAGGAAAGTACCTCCCACCATTTCCTTGTTGTGCTCTGTTTTAGAAACAGGACCTATTGTTTCACCTATTTCAACAGCAGTTTCTGTATCCAGCATGTTTAGTGGTAGCCCATGTATTTGAACCCAGAACTTTGAAGTAGTAAACCTCAGTTTTCCAGTTGGGATAGTGAAATCATATCGCTGGAAGAGAACTAGATGCTTGTCAAATACCCATGGCTCTGTCGCTAGTACCCTTTCAGCATCATTTTCATACTCAAAAGCAAATAAGAGTATATGATCATCAGCTTCTCGAATCTTAAAGTCATTCCTTGCCCTCCAAAGTGGCTTAAACGTTCGACCAATGACTTCCACATTGAGGGCCCTCTTGGTCAAAAATTTCGCTGCTAGGACATACTCTGTAGCACTTCGTTTTTTGGATTTCCTGAGATTGACATTTGCTCCCTCAACGTCAGTTAGGGAGAGCTTCTTCCAGTCATCAAGGATGTCATCCATTGTTAATGAAAAGAAAAGATAGGCAGTAGAAAATAAAGGTTGTAAGAAAAGAAGTGTTTCCCCACCCCCGAAAAATTACATCCCACAAAACCTACTAATAACAGTGTTATTAGAGGTAGAAAATATCATTCCGAAGGAAGATAATGGAGGTTCTACACTCTGGTCACCCAAGAGAGAGAGCAGAGAGAGAAAAAAATTCCTAAAATAAGTGCATAGTTTTTAAATATAATATCTCATAACTTCTAATAGAAATATTGATAACATATGATATAAAAATTTAATAACTCAAAATTTGTATATTTTTCCTATTAGGTAAGTGTATTGTATAATGTTTGTAAGTTCAAATTTTACCCAAGTCATTTTAATTCTTAAAAATTTTATATAGTAAATTGAAAAAAATTATCAATGGTCAATATTATAATAATCTAGTTATAAAAAGTTTAAACATAATGTTTTACATAATTCTCTTGTACTTTATAAAAGTACATAACCATGATAGTTATGATCCAATAACGTATATGGTTCAATCAACATACATCTAAAAGTTAAAGACCAAAAAGCACCA